>NC_072803.1:6969696-7272727 GCF_028583425.1 Eublepharis macularius
TAGCAGGGATAAGAGGAGAGTTGCGCCCCTCCGGCAGCCCCTGATCCCACACCGATCGGCCAGAATGGGCTGCCAACAGGGCAGAACGGGCTACTGCCAGGTGCAGAAGCCTGTCAGGGCACTTGGTTCCACTTCCCCCAGCCCTCACCACCTGCAGCAGCCTGGGAAGTGGCCCGCTCCGACCCCAATGGGGCCTCAACAGGCTGCTGCCAGGTTCAGCAGCCGGGCGCCTGGCTTGCCCCCCCAAGCCTCCAGCCCCAGAGCCTGGAGATGGGTGGGCACACCTGCAGCCCTTCACGACCACAATCGTGGCTGCGAAGGGCTGGGAGGTGTGCCCACCTACCTGTCAAGCCTCCAGTCCTGGAGCGTGCCCTCCTCCCCCTGCCCTGTCCTCCTCTTCCTGCCCCAGATTAGAATGCAGGGAAGGGGGAAATGCCCAGGCCTGTAGCCGTGCCCTTGAAGAAGCCAGCCAAAGAAATCCTGGCACACCGTCTTTACTCATTCTCCAGGGCTGACATGGCCACTCAGTGCTGCCCCCTGGGCCGCCACTGCCCATCGCTTTGGCCCTTCCCATCATTCCTCTTGCTATTGCTCCTTCGTGGAGGTGCCCTAGCAGCTTTATGCACGTGGATCGGTGGCAAAGGTGGGGGAAGCGCTGGGGCCCCTTTGCTCCAGGAAGCAGATCAGGCTGTGTGTGCAAAGGGTGGAGTGGCTCGGTGCCTTTCCCCTTCCCGCCCTGCACTTAGCGATGCCAGATTAAAATGCTGCTCCAAAATGGCCTGCACCAGCCTGACTTTGGCACACAGGCTTGAAGCGGGTCAGGTGCTTCTGGAGCTCAGGGCGCCATGGGTAAGCCCCGCCGGAGTGGGGAACGCCAACTGGCGGGGCAGAGGGTGAAGCCTTCTCCTTACTACAGCCTGCCCATGGCCCACAGGGGGAGTGGAGTCCTGCCAGGGAAGTGTTCAGCTGGAGAGGGAGAGGGAGAAGAGGAGGTGAGTGCACTCCAGCTCAACTCTCCCAGGCTGCAGGAAACAGTCCCCCGGTCTGGTCATTTAGGAAGGAGAAAAAAGGACACCGATGAGGGTTGATGGGGCTGGGGGAAAGCTTCTGTCAAAAGAGAAAACTCCTGTGCATTTCCTTTTTTGCAAAAAGAACAAATCCGTGGCTTCAAGTTTCCCCCCTTGCCGGAGCCAATCCTAGAATTTCAGAAAAAACGGAAAGCCTGTTTTGATTATGTAGCTAAAAATTAAGAAAAGCTCTCAGTCAAATGGAGCAAGAATCCAGTAGCTCCTATAACAACATTTGTGGAAGGGTATGAGCTTTCAGGAGTCACAGCTCACTTCTTCAGATACTGATGGATTTCCATTCTGCACGGCTAAATGTGGTGCCCTCCATGGATATAGATCAAGATGGGTAGTCGTGTTAGTCTGTCTCTAGCTGTAGAAAAGAGCAAGAATCCAGTAGCATGTACTGGAGCCCTGCCCTCCTCCCCCCACCCCAGATCAGGGTGCTGGAGAGAAGGCAATGTCTCGCCCTGCTGCCCTACCCTCTTCCCCCCGCCCCAGATCAGGGCACTGGGGAGGGGGCAATGCCTGGCCCCACTACCCTGCCCTCCCCCCCACCCCAGATCAGGGTGCTGGAGAGAGGGCAATGTCTCACCCTGCTGCCCTACCCTCTTCCCCCCGCCCCAGATCAGGGTGTTGGGGAAGGGGCAATACCCGGCCCCACTACCCTGCCCTCCTCCCCCCACCCTGCCCTCCTCCCCTCCAATCCAGATTGGGGCACTGTGGAGGGGGCAATATGCAGCTCCACCTCCCTGCCCTTCTCCCCCTGCCCCAAATTGGGGCATTGGGGAGGAGGCAATGGCTGCCCCCCCCCCGCTCTTTCTAGGGCCCATTGTATTTTTTGCCGCAACGGGCTTTATTGCTCATAGGTTATAATTCTACTTAGGGTGCCACTAAGCTAGGACCCAAAGAGCCAGTTTAGGCATGCCGAAGCACATGTGAACATAAGGGCAGGGATTTTTTTTTGCCGGTGTTACTACTTCATCATATTATAAGGATGGCAAGTTGTGCCTCCCTAGTTTGTCTACAGAATGGCTTCAAATCCAGACATCCTCCCGCCTTCACTTTCAACTCAGAAGTGCCTATTTGCTGGTGGAGTCACTGTGGAGCCCAGACATACCTGCTATTAGGTGCCTGACACCTGTCCTGTAGATAACAGACATAGCTGATGGAACAAGAGATGCTTTAATAGGCCCACAAGGTGTTGGCAGGATGTTTTTTCTGCCTTTCTTTTCCATCCTGGAGTGAAATGCCTCCAGCAACCAAAAAAAAAAAAAGTCTGGGGAGACGAGCCCTGCAGGAGAGAGGCAATCCCAGCGGCCGGCGGATCAGGACTTATCAAAGCTGATTTTGGTTTCTGTGTCTTTCTGGTGGGGAATGAAGAGGTGGCCGGGGGAGGGGGGGAGCTACGAAATGAAGCTGCTTGTCCAATTCCTTCAGGAGAAGTTCAAGGCTGTGCTGAGTTCAGCTGCATTGCCAGTGACATGAAAAGCCCCGGAGGGACAGAATCTGGGATTCCAGAACTCTCGAGTGTTTGCCTATCTGAAGTTAACTGTTCTGAGCGATTCACGGGTCAGTCTCCAAATGGTGCCATTCATAAAAAGGGATTCAGCCGCAGTAGCAGCCGGGCAGTTGGCAGGTTAAAGCACACAATAATGGAGTTTGGGCCCCGGGAAAAGGATGTTACAAAAGGAGAGACAGGATATAACAGGCAAGGTCACCAAGGACAATGCGTAACGCGTAATGCTTTTTAAACTAGCAAAAACGAGGTTTTAAGAACCTAAAATGGGTAGTCGTGTTAGTCTGTCAGTAGCAGTAGAAATGAGCAAGACTCAAGTTAGCACCCATAAGACTCACAAAATTTGAGAGAACAGAATTCAGAAGAATTTTTTAATGACTGGGGGGAATTGAAACAATATTTAGAGAGGAAATGGGACGTGAAAGGAGAGTTATGGTTGTTTGATAATTATTAATTGGGCAATAATAGAGGAGATGCTGATCTTTACAAGAAATATAGATAAGTTAGAAATGTAATCTATAGTTGAGAAATGTATTTTATTAAAGAATGTATTTAAAGAAGGTAATTAAAGGTAGAAGAATTACTTAAGTAAGTGAATTAGAGATATAAGAAGTAGAGGTAGACCGTGGGTTGGAAAACTGTTGGAAGTCTAAGATAATAAGGGAGGAGGGGAAAAGTGTGGGGGGATAAGAAAATGAGGGGATTAATTCAAAACTTGTAACATTATGCTTTATTACTCACCCAATAAAAATTTTTATATATAAAAAAAAAGACTAACAAAATTTGTGGTAGGGTAGGAGCTTTCGTGAGTCACTCACTTCTACCTGAAGAGATTTCGTTAGTCTTGTGGGTGCTACTTGCGTCTTGCTCTTTTCTACTACTAAAATGAAAAGACATCAATATGGGCAGGTGTCATGGTTTTATTTTAGCAGCATTAGTCATTGGCAATGCATGGTGGTTGCAAGCAAATGTATCTCAACCACTTCCCAAATTGTCAAATGCAAAATTGTTATTTTCGAAGCCCGCTTGCCAAATTTTAAACGGACTTCAGTGTCAGTCATCTGACGAAGAGAACTGTGATTCCCGAAAGCTTATGCTACAGTAAAGTTGGTTAGCCTTAAAGGTGCTACTGGACTCTTTTCAATGTCAATCAGAAACTATGCAACTTTAAAATCTGAAGGTTCAGAAAATTAATTTCTTTTGTGGCACCCTGAATGATCCTGGTGGTGTCGGTTTGTCATGGCAGAAGTTCCAAGCAAACAAACGTTTGCACATAGTTTCACAATGCCTGTGGCATGGCTGGCAGAAGCTCCTGCAGTTTGATGGGAGATGGAGAGGAAGGGAGTTTGGGCTTCACGTCAGTGGCTGTCTGCACTGGCCTAGCAGGCATGTTTTAAAAGCAATGTTTAAATGCTGTTGCGTGTGTTCCTCTGCCCTCACTCTCTGGAGACAGGGCCCTTGCTGGAAACGTCCTTCCGGGTTTCCAGCACTGAAATTCATGATCCTGGCATTTGCTGAGCCACGGGTACAGTAGGCACCACTGTGGTCTGACCTCTCCTTCCCTCTCTAGCCTGCCAATGCCACCGAGGGCAAAAGTCTCTTCTGCAGCTCTTGGCCTCTGGCCTGGTAGGAGAAAATTGGCACGTCAAGTCCAATCACTTCAGCCCCCTGCATGCTTGACAGCTCCATAGAATGACTTTGGAAGGCATTCAGGAGACAAGGAGGAGGAGGAGGAGATAACTGCTTCTCTTAGCCTAATGAGCCAAGCTTTTTGGACTGGTCTCGCAAGGCCACAAGATGTGCTATTCATCCGTCGCTGCCCATGTTGCATCACTGCTGTGCTGTAGTCAGCACACTTGGGGCCAAGCTACACATGACGAATGACACTTGAACGGCAAGTGGATTGAGTGGAGGGCAAGTGAACAGGGAGAATACACTTGCCGTTCAAGTGTCATTCGTCATGTGTAGCTTGGCCCTTAGTTTCTGTAATTACTGTGTAGAAAAAAGCTGAACAAAATGTCCACCAGTAAACATTTCTGGTGTAGAAGGTGGCTAATTCCCCATCCTCCATTAACTTGCTCTCAGAGCACTTGGCTGTTCAAAGTATTGCCCCTCTTCTTATCTCTAAAATCGTGGATGCTCGTGTGAGTTACACAGGCCCTGAAAATTTCATACCCATTCAGCAGGGAGATGGGGTAGGGCATGAAAATGGGTTTCCTATTTAAGCAGTTTGGTGTAGTGGTTAAGAGCGGCAGGACTCTAATCTGGAGAACCGGTTTTGATTCCCTACTGCTCTGCTTGAAGCCAGCTGGGTGACCTTGGGTCAGTCACAGCTTCTCGGAACTTTCTCAGCCCCACCCACCTCACAGGGTGATTGGTGTGAGGTACACACTTTGTAAACTGCTCTGAGCGGGCATTAAGATGTTCTGAAGGGTGGTATATAAATCAAATGTTATTATTAAACAAGTAGAACACTGTCCAACTAGAATAACTGCAGACAGTTGTCATTATGATATTAAGGGGGAAATGACCCCAATTCTCAACCTAAATAAAATTGCTAATATTTTATCCTTGGTTTTGAAAGGAATATCTCCGCATTTCCTCTTTTGTCTTGCCCTGCTTCCCAAACCCCGTCCTACTGGTTTGCCCCAGATTTCCATCCATATTAGTTCGTTTCTTGGAGCACATTGCACTGACCCGACCTCTGCACCTGCTCATGAAATTTCAAGAATGTTGCCTTTGGAATACGTATCTGTGACCCTCGCTGGGCTGCTTTGTGAAGGTTTTTTTCTCTCCTATTGAGTGTGCCTCTGAACTATAAAGAAGGAATCATCGTGGGTTGAAAATAAAATGGGTGATGCTTTTTAATCTTGACTAAGCATTGTGTGTCATGCCTGGCCTTTTGCTTGTTACAAAAGCACTCAGAATTCTAGCCAACTGTTATTGGAGCTGTCTGTGGTTTAATTAGCCAATAACTTGGAGCCCAATGCAGTGGAAAAGAAGACATTAAATGGATTCTTCTGGCTTAACCTGATACTGGGATCACTCCTTGGAGCATGAAAGGAAAGAAACAACCACTTTGAAGATCTGAAGATGAGCGATGGAATTGCCCAATCTGATTTTCCAACTGGTTAAGGCCCCAAATATTTTGACAAATGTGCACTTTTCTCACGGGTGCGTTGGAACATGAAGTTTATCCTAACGCACACATATACAGCTCTTCAGATTGTATGCTGAACTCAGAGCCAAAGGATACGGTGATGCGCATGGCTGGTGCATCATTGGTCTTGGAGTTTCGGGGCTACACTGTACACACCTATTAACCAAAGACATACATACTAACCATATCTCTGGCTGATTCCATTTTATGCACATGCACAGAATCATCCAAGTTTATAGGTGGAGGGTGGTATAGTAACTATAAGAAAGTGCAAATGGATCCGCACTGGAGGGTTGTTTCTTTGTGTTTTGATGTGTATACCACCATGGTGTAGTGGTAAGAACTCTGGAGCAGAATCTGGGAGACCCACGTTCCAATCCCCTCTGTACTGTAGAAGCTTACTGGGTGACCTTGGGCCAGTCACACACACTCAGCCGAACCTACTTCACAGGGTTGCTGTGAGGAAAAATGGAGGGGGGGAGAGAGGCTATAAATGCAGTGGTTAAGAGTGGCAGGACTCTAATCTGGAGGACCCGGGTTTGATTCCCCACTCCTCCGCTTGAAGCCAGCTGGGTGACCTTGGGCTAGTCACAGCTCTCTGGAGCTCTCTCAGCCCCACCCACCTCACAGGGTGTTTTGTTGTGGGGATAATAATGGCATACTTCATAAACTGCTCTGAGTGGCTTTTAAGTTGCCCTGAAGGGCGGTATATAAATCGAATGTTGTTGTTATTATTATTATAAATACTAAGTAAGGTGAGCTTCCCCTGGCTTGCCTTGCCATTTGCTTGGTTTTTCAATGTTTCCTCTGATTATTCAAAATTAAAATTGAGTTTAATAATGAGAGCAGTTATCTGGTAAAAGCTTGGGATGTGGACTCACCTGAGAGAGCTCTCTTTGCAATGGTTCTCCTGTTTATTTTATTTATTTATTTAATTTATAGTCCACTCTCCCTGCAAGCGGGCCCAGAGCAGATTACAACATACATACATACATACATACATACATACATACATACATACATACATACATACATACATACATACTTTCAATACTCTTTAGTGAACATATGAAACTGATTTTCCATGTGTGGAACAAAAAATCCACTTCAAAAGGGTTGTGAAAGTGCATTGAAAGTGCATTATTCAACGTGTGTGGAAATGGCCATATATAAAACATTGGTAGCAATCGTATGACATTTGATTTTTATACCTCTTTTCTTCGCTTAAGAGGTCAAAGAGATTCACATCAATAATCAATTTACTTCAGTTAAAATCAAAGCAAAACATAATAAAAGTCCAATAAAATCCGACAAAACATACAAATAAATAAAATCACACGAATCCCAGCCTTAGCCTATAAAACCTTTCAGATGAAGTGTTACAGGTAATTACAAAAACATGTTGGTTTGGGAATACTATTTCAAGTTTGGAATTGAATATCAGTGGGATGGTGGGCTCAGTTCATAACAGAGTCTCATGGGTGAATCATTGAGGCCTTTCCCCCAATCTTTACAATAGCGCCCCGTTCACGGAATGCTGATGGCTTCTTCACATGATGTCAGAAATCATGCAACGAAGCTGCCAGCGTTCCGTGTGTGGGGAGCTATTTTAAAGACGTGGGGAAATGGCCTTGCCTTGTTGAGCTACCTCGTAGGAACTTCAGAAGCCTCTCTAGATTGATTACGTGTGTTATATGCCGTCAAATTTCCTCTGACCTATGGTGACCCTATGAATGAAAGGTGCCCCAAACACCCTATCATTAACAGACTTGCTCAGATCCTGCAAACTGGAGGACGTGGCTTCTTTTATTGAGTCCAGCCATCTCGTTTTAGGTCTTCCTCTTTTCTTATGGCCTTCCACTTTTCCTAGCATTGTTGACTTTTCCAGAGAATCTTCTCTTCTCGTGTTGTGACCAAAGCACAATAGCCTCAGTTTTGTCATTTTAGCTTCTAAGGAGAATTCGGGCTTGATTTGATCTAGAATCCACTTATTGGTCTTTTGGGCCGTCTATGGTATCCGCAAAACTCTCTTCCAGTGCCACATTTCAAATGAATCAATTTTCTTCCTGTTAGCTTTCTTCATGGTAATACTACAGGAAAATTCCTCCACCAGATTTCACACAGCCGTACTAAAAAATTAACTATACCCTGACTTTAAACTTCCAAAGCTAAGGGTTCTGAATCACAGATACAGACAAGATGCTGCATAATTTTGTCCTGATAAGGTTTCTTGTATATTTTAGACTGCAACTTCTCACTCCCCTTCCTGCCCTTCCTCTCACTCCAATTTCAGATTCTCAGAACTGACTGTCAAACACTCCTTAATCAATGTATGATCTCACGAAAATATTTCTTATTCTTTATGTTCTGCCTCATTCTCTCTATTGAATTTTCCTTTGATGGTCACCTCTGTTGTGTGAGTCATAAAATACCTTTTAAAAATAGATTTCCATACAATGACAGCAATTAGCAATTAGCCAGGCTTATTTCTTGTTGTCTCTCATTTAACCATTAGATCAGCTACACAAAGGCCTCAGGGTTTTTTAAATGCACCTTTCATCCGTTCATATTTTAAAATGGGTTGATCATTTGACTGTACCAGACTTTTTCCTGTAAATCCATGAAAAGAATTTCATGTAGAATATGGAATCGATGGTTTGATTAAAATTCATGAGAGTTTCCCTTTTCTTTTTCTTTTTTTTTGTGCCTCATTTGTGAATCAATACCTGGGCAACATACAGGAAGTTTGCCCCAGTTTTATAATTGTAATGACATATGCCAAGAAACAGTGTCTGGCCCAAGGTAACTCAGAGCGGGACCACAAGTGACGCCTGACACAGGTTGGACACTTGCCAGCTTCCCTCAAGTTTTGATGGGAAATGTAGGCAGCTTGGCAGAATGTTGGACAAGTGACAGTTGAAAAGTCCATTGGACAGCAGCCAGAGAGCCAAGCTGCAAGACCAGGATGCCTACATTTCCCATCAAAACTTGAGGGAAGCTGACTAGTGTCCAACCTGTGTCAGGCGTCACTTGTGGTCCCACTCTCAGTGAGTGAGCTTCCTGGCCAAACAGAGATATAAATCTTGCTCCCTCCTCTCCTAACCCAGATTTCCAATCGCTGCAAAAACTTGTGCTCCTATGTTTTGTTAAAACATAGCATCTATTGATATGATTTCTGACTGATTTTGTTGCCCATTTAAACAATTGCTTGCTGAATGGAGCAGTGATACAGCTGGACGAAGTGGGGAGCAGAACTCAACGGAGATGTGTGTCAATGTGCATGATGCAAAAAGCCACTTTCCCTGTACTACACAAGCATAGGAAGCAACCAATGACGCAATCTGCCAAACAGCCATGAATCATCGAAAAATCAGTTCTGTGTTCGTGACACACGAACAGGCTGTGAGCCGAACTTGCGGGTGTTCGAACATCCTTTACTCTTGATGTGCACTGACCTGCTCATTCCATCAGAATCATGGGTGAGCCCCCAGAGGCAAGGAGCTCCTTCTGCACATGGGAATGCCCTTGGGTCTCTGCATCTGAGTGTGTGACATCAATTCCCCCCGCTTGAGCAGATGTATCTGTCATAAATACTTTTGTTACCCCGGCAAAAAAACCCAAGGGGGGAATTTAAGCTGCTTAGATCAATTAGACCCTTGTACCTGTGTGCTGGCTTAGCCTGGAGGCTGAGAGAGGGGCACAAACACTGCTGTACTTTGGCCATGCCACATTTGTTGTTAAGTGACGGATAAAATCAATTCACGAGCCAGGAATGAAATCTATAAATTACAAAAAAAAGCATCCTGGGAAGGTTATATATTGCTGTGGCTCCAGGTGGTTGGAAATGACTTGCTCAGACTGGAACTTATTATGTACTCCATTCCTGGTGTGATTTTGTTGCTAAAGCCCCTGTCACTCCAAGATTATTGATTCCCTTCCCCTTGCTAAGCCAGTGGTGTGTCTGTCACCCATAAAGCAGAGAGGTGTTCAGCATGTTGACTTCTGGGGCGCAGCTGTGCTCTTCTCCTAATGCTATCAGGGAGCAAGTGGGGTGTCAGAATTAGGATTATGCAAGGGTGAAGATGCTGGGGTGACTGTGGGTCTGGATAACAGTATGAATCTTTGGTAGAGAATGGATCCAGAACCAGTTTGGAGTAGTGGATAAGAGCGGTAGGATTCTAATCTGGAGAGCCAGGTTTGATTCCTCACTCTTCTACTTGAAGCCAGTTTGATGACCTTGGGTCAGTCACAGCTTCTAGGAGCTCTCTCAGCCCCATCCACCTCACAGGGTGTTTTATTGTGGGGATAATAACAACATACTTTGTAAACTGCTCTGAGCGTGTGTTAAGTTGTCCTGAAGAGCGGTACATAAATTGAATGTTGTCATTGTCGTTGTCGTCATTGTCGTTGTTGTCATCATCATCCTAGGGTGTGAAGATCCTGGGAAATGTTGAACTCGGGCTGGCTAGGATTCTTCTGATCAATATGCATAGATCTTTGATGGTAAACTATTCAATATAATAGGTTCAAAGTGTCGCTGGCCTTCCAGGAAGCAAAACTTCTGAGTGAGCCCTAAATCTTTACTTGGGCAACAGCCAGATATATGTTGGTTTTATCTGGGTGGATCCCCAGTTGCTGTCCAGATGCCTTTGTTGAGTATTTATACTCCCACTCAGCACAGTCAGGTATTCTGGTTAAGGACTAAAATATAAATCCAGATGGTTTTTGATCCCACAACACTGATTTCCCTTCACCTCTTGGAAATCAGCATCTTTACATCCTTTGCAAGAGCCACTCTGAACCAAAGTCATGGTCGGGCACTGCCTCCTTAAAAGTGCATCTCTCCAAATGTCCAACTTTCAGTAAAGCCTCTAGGGGCTTTTCTTTATGGAGATATAGGGCCAAATATGTGAAATATTCCTCACTTCCCTTGCAAGGGCTAGGAGGGCAGCCCTACTTCAGTACCCAATATGGATGGGCATCTCAGCAAAAACAGAGAACTTAAAATGTAGCCTAAAAATCAAAATAAAGGAAAAAGAGAACATTCATTTATCCAGATTATATTGATTTGAAATGATTGGGGTATATAATGACGAGGACGACAACCACAACCACGACAACCACAACCACGACAACCACAACCGCAACCGCAACCGCAACCGCAACCGCAACCGCAACCGCAACCACAACCACAACCACAACCACAACCACAACCACAACAACAACAACAACAACAACAATAACAATAACAATAACAACATTCGATTTATATACCACCATTCAGGACAACTTAATAGCTACTCAGAGCTGTTTACAAAGTATGCTATTATTATCCCCACAACAACAATCACCTGTGAGGTGGGTGGGGCTGAGAGAGCTCTGAGAATCTGTGACGGACCCAAGGTCACCCAACTGGCTTCAAGCAGAGAAAGGGGGAATCAAACATGGCTCTCCAGATCAGAGTCCCGCGCTCTTAACCACTACACCAAACCGGCAGAAAATTTGGTCAGCTTGGGGGCTTCTTCTTTCTCCATATCCTTCTCTTTCATCACGGTAGGACTGTTGAAAACTGTCATGAGATGTTTTAGGAGAAGCATTGATATTTGAAAAGGTCACTGAGTGACAAAGCTCAGACAAGTCTTGAAATAGAACAGGTGTCTTTTTATATATTGAGATGGCCTTTGATTCTCTTCGAAGTCAAACGAGCTCTTGCATTCAACTTAGTGTCTTCAGATTGTCCCTTTCCCCCCCTCAACTAAGGGTTTCATTCCTGCCACTTTACTTTTGCTCTCTGCTCCTTATAGAAAGCTGGTGTCCGTTTGGTCTGAGGCTATGAGAGCAGCAGGCTGGCTGATTGGCACCCTTTCAGTTCGATGTAGTGCTCAAGAGCAGCAGGACTCTAATCTGGAGAGCCAGGTTTGATTCCCCACTTCTCCGCTTGAAGCCAGTTGGATGACCTTGGGTCAGTCACAGCTTGTAGGAGCTCTCTCAGCCCCCACCCACCTCACAGGATGATTGTCGTTGTGGAGATAATAATAACATGCTTTGTAAATCATTCTGAGTGTGTGTTAAGTTGCCCTGAATGGCGATATATAAATCAAATGTTGTCACTGTTGTTATCATTCTCCGGGGCATTCAGCCAAACCCAGCATATCACATCCTGCCATTAAATCCAAGAAATCCAGGAACCAAAATCAAAGGTATGTGATTCTCCTTGATTTTACCAAAAAAACAAAAACAAAACCCAAAACAAAACAAAACAAAATTAAGAGGAGGCTTATGGCACTTTAATAGACCAACAGATTTCTGATAGCATGAACTTTCATGTTCTACTGCATGCTACAGATAAGAAATCGTAACAATTGTCAGTGTAAAATTGCAAACAGGTCAAAAAGACCATGAACTGCCTAGCTCTGGTTACGACATTTGTATGGACCATGCAGAAGATGATGATGATGGTGACGACGATGACGACAACGACGACAACAACAACTGCTCTTATATACCGCTCTTCTAGACAGATCAGTGCCTCACCCAGAGCAGTGAACAAGTTAGTGTTGTCGAAGGCTTTCACGGCCGGAGAACGATGGTTGTTGGGGGTTTTCCGGGCTGTATTGCCGTCATTCTGTAAGAGTTTCTTTGTCAGACTGCACAGGGAAGCCATTGAAATTCACAAGCATAAGCAAAACTTCAACAGGAAAGAAGAAACCTTAAGAATGAACAGAGCATGGGCTCCGGTTCTGAAAAACACCAGGCCAACAAAACACTCCACACCCGACAATAGCCCTGCAGAGAAGATTAGCACATCAAGCACCAATCCATATGCAAAAGAACCTCCTCAGGAGACAGTGAAGCCTCCCGCCATTAGCATTCCACACCCTGGGAAACTCTTACAGAATGACTCAGCTCAACCCCACCCCTCCTGAGTAGATACAAATGACCTACATCTTTTCCACACTGTGACACTGAGAGATCTCTGTCTTTTGGTGCTACACCTCTGAAGATGCCAGCCACAGCTGCTGGCGAAACGTCAGGAACTACAATGCCAAGACCACGGCAATACAGCCCGGAAAACCCCCAACAACCAAGTTAGTGTTGTTATTATCCCCACAATGCAGCTGGGGAGCTGGGGCTGAGAAGGGTGGGTTACCCAAGGCCACCTACTGAGCTCAGGGCAGTAGTGGGATTCAAACCAGTGGAGTGCTGATTTGCAGCTGAACCACTTAACCACTGTGCTACAGCAGCTCTACATCAGATGCAGATGTCACTGAACAATGACCATTCCCAAGAGGAATAAGTGGTGGTAAGACAGCATTATTTTGTTGATTTATATTTGCAGTGGGTGAGAAATGACTTGCCCTTATTGAAGCCTTGGAAAACACAGTCAAATGTGTTAATAGAAGAAGTAACTCAGAAGCTTCATGCTGAATTTTCCCTCTGAAGTTCTTTTGTTGAAGAATTGTAGCTTTTAAGTCAGCCATATAGTGTTTTGGAAGATTGAAATGTTCTCCTGCTGGTTTCTCTATATTGACATTTTTATGTCACTCTGTGTCCGTTTATCCTTTTGCACTGACCTGTTTGTCCTAGAAAGACAGAAGAAGGAATCTATTCTATACCACATTGTGCATGATGATTATCACGGCATCGTCAGCTACAAATGTACAATCTGTTCTCCGTCACTCCCCTAGTTGCTCAGGTCACTAGACAAAATCACTTTTCGAGTTGAGTATTTGGTTGGTAGCACGACGGAAGTTCCATTGTGAACACAATGAAAACAATGAGTTGGAGCAAGGAAGGCCATCAAGTTTCCATTAAATAGTTCAGCGTCTCATCTGGATTCAATCCAGTGGCGTTAAGCCGAAAGCAGTTTCCTGAGTCATCAAGCAACCAGGGCCACTGGAGACCTGAACAAATTAATTCTTAAAGGTGCAGTTATGGTGCTTTAGCTTCCTACTGAGAATCTGAGCCTACCAATTGGAGTCACAGCTGGGCAATTTTCCCCGATATGTGCCCTCCCCAGTCTCATTAGGGGCAGAGGAAAAGTGGTGGTGAAAATCAAGCAGAAACCAAGCAAAAACAGGTTAGACAGCTGTGTACAAAAGACACAGTGGTCCTTTTCACCCTGAGACTTTAAAGCGTTTCAGTATCTGTTCTGCTTCCCATGTTTACAGGAGTTTCACACTTGCAAGGTAGTCATGGGACACAGCACTGATGTTTGTCTGTGGTATCCATGAATCCCCCCCTCCCCTGTGGACATTCTATGATTTTATTTTGAAGCCACTGCCCAGTTGCATCTGGCCTGGTTACTGCCAGTGCGAATTCTATACTCCCTTCTGCTTTTCTTCTACCCCCTCTCCTTTTCCTCAGGAGTTGATTGGTCTGTGCAGAATTAACCACTCCCACCCTCTTCAGCTCTCTGAACTCTGTTCCCACCATTTTGATCAATAAAATGAGGTAAGGGTCATAAGGCTGCTTCTCTGTTGGCTTCCTTCCTCCCAGGTATGCGCGTATTCTCCATTTTTTTTCAAAGCTAGGAACAATTCCTAACATTGCTGCTTATTCCTTGCTGGATTTAAAAGCCAGGAAAGGGTTAAATGGCTGCTTTTCCCTAACTCCCTTGAGGGTATGCACACAACCTCTTTTCCCCCCAAAGCCAAGAATGAGTTGTAACCTTGCTATGTTGTAACTTTACTGCTTATTCCCTGCTGGCTTAAAAAACCCAGAAAGGGTTAAATGGATGCTTTCCCCTCCCTCCTATGCCTTCTGCTAATGGCAAAAAAAAACCCCTGGAGTGTTTTGCACAGCCGTTTGCAAAACGAAGCAGCAAGGAATCTGCTGGGAGGGAATGAATCAGCAGCATTTTAACCCTTTCCTGGCTTGGAGTGGAACAAGCACTCAAAGTACATTCCCCACCCCCAAACTTTGCCACCAATTGCCTCTTCAGTGGGCAGGGGACAGCCCAATCAGCGATACAGGGAGAGGGAGGAGGAGTATTGTGTTGGAACATTGTAATGTTACTACACCTGCTCAAAGTATTTTTTGTGTGTGTGTGTGTGTGTGTGTGTGATGTGAATTCCAAAGCCCCAAAAGCCTGAAACTGCACCGAGGCTTCAAAGTCCATCTAAATTGAAAAAAAAGTCCATCTAAAATGAAGGGGCATCTAAAATGAAAAACAAGACACCAAACTGCCTCTTACAGTGTGGAACGTGGGGGTGCCGTGCCAAAGCCATTGCGATAACAGTGAATGCTCACAAATGGCGGTTTAAACGGTAAGTGCGAAAAGGGCCAGTGACTCCATAAGCACCTAGAAAGTGTGGAGGGCAAAGAGAAAGCTGACAATGATCAATGTGTGATAATTCCAGATAGTATATCCTGTGGATTTTCCAACTGTATTATATTTTATAAGATATGAAAATTCACAGTTGAAGCCGTGTCCTACTTGCCACTGTCTGCTGATGCTAACAAGCCATGCAGAATCTATATTGCAACTACTCTGGATCAATCTCTCAGGTAAATTTTGGTTCTTGCTAGCCTCCCATTTCCCACCCCAAAGAGATAGGTTTTGCCATTAATTCAGCAAGAGAGGAAGCAGGTCTGCAGAGCCAGATAGACATCTGAACGTTGATCGTTTTCCATGTTGCTGCTAGAGGCAGGTGAAGTGCCCTTTGACCTGATGCTGAATTGGGCAAAACGAGTTATTGAACTGAAATAGAAGCAAATAGCTCAGTTTTTCCCCCAAGTGCATTTCTGAAGCTCAGGAAGATTTCCCATCAGGATATCAGGAGTGCCACCTGCTTCCCACCCCCACCCCCGCTTCTCTCTCTCTCTCTCTCTCTCTCTCTCTCACACACACACACACACACACACACACTTTTCAGCAGGCCAATTTACTGAATGGTGTTAGTTCTATTGCTGTCATTGCTGCTACTGCAGAAAGCCATCGGGAGGAGGGAAAAGTCTCTCTGTTTTCCTGCTTCTCCATCTTTCTCTTCCCCAGCATGTTGCGTGTTGTGTTGGCAATATCAGAGGGGCTTTGAGAAATGTAGTCCTGTGGCATCATTATGTTAAGACCACTGGAGACTACATTTCCCAGGTCACATCTGGATCTTCAGGGGCTTCTACAACTGTGTTCAAGGCACTAGGGAGAAAGAATGATGGGAGGGGCACAGAGAGAAAAAGAGCTCTCCCCTCTTCCTGCCTACCCGTTTGCTGCCTGTCACCTCTGTCTGCTACAGCAAGCACTAGGTAAGCAGGGTTGAAGGGAAGAGAGGAGAGAGAAGAAGAGGGGGAGAAAAATTCTCCATTATAAACTGCATTATAAACTGCAAAAGTTCACATACCGAATCTCAAAAGCCTGAACTTTGGCCCTGGCTCTGTTTAGATGGTCTTCTGGGCCCCATTAAAATGATAGATGCATCTTTTGATGAATGCAGTGAATTACATCCTCATCTGCTCACCAGATCTGGTGCATGTCTGATTGAGTGCAACCGGAGCTCAATCGAGGTCTTTGAGCGCAACCTGCCGCACATACTTCACTGAAATCAGTGGGAAAAACTGGAGGGGATCGTGCCTGTTAAGCGTAGTGAGCTACAGATACATGGCCTTCTATTAAAGATTTTAAAAAAGATATCCATTAGGTGGGATAGTCCTCTATCCCTTGCAAGGTGCAGTGTTGCCTGGCTCAAGAAACGCAGGAGAGAAGTCACCCTGATTTGAAGAGGATGGATCTCTCGCTGCCTGGCAAATATGAGCGATGCCAGTCCATGATCTCTGGCGCTTATCCTTTTCCACCAGTCACACCACCTTTTGACCCCTCCCCCCCCCAAGGACTGCCAACTCCAAGTTGAAAAATTCCTGGAAATTTTGAGGGGTGGAGCCTGTGGAGGGTGGGGTTTGGGGAGGGGAGGGATCTCAGAGGGATATAATGTCATACAGTCCACCCCCTAAAGCAGCCATTTTCTCTAGAGGAGCCAATCTCATAGTCTAGATGTTGCAACTCTTAAGAACCCCATCTTAGGGTTGGCAACCTTAGCACCGGCCCCTAACCTCCACCCAAATGGGCCCAAGTCTTATTGCTGCAGTAGCTGGACCGTGCATGCTCCTCCTTAGGTTTGCTAACTCAAGAAGACTGGGAAATTCCTGGAAGTTTGAGGGCAGTGCCCCAGGGAGAGCAGAATTTGGAGAAGGGAGTGAGCTCAGCTAGTGTTGCCAACTTCCTGGTGGGGTAGGGTTCCCCGTTCTCCTTCATGGTTGGAGGAATACCTGGCTAGGGCTGCTGACTCTGGGTCAGGAAACTCCTGGAGAGTTGGGTATGTATGCTGGGGAGGGCAGAGTGTGGATAGAGGCAGGACCTCGGCGGGGTATAATGCCATGGAGTTCACCTCCAAAGCAGCCATTTCCTCCAGGGGAAATCATCTCTGTTGTCTGGAGATCAGTTATAATTGAGGGCAGGGCTCATTTTGTGGGGGAACGCGCAGGAACACAGTTCCGATAGTTCCCCAAAGAGGTCACATGTCAGGTGGCCCCGCCTACCTGACTGCCATTTGGGACCCGTTTCAGCCTGGATTGGGGCTGAAACGGCCTGGATCGGGCCTCGGATGGGTGGTGGATTGCCAGTTCGGAAGTTTGAGGGCAACTCTCCCACTCAGCAGTGGCCCAATCCTGACCATTTTGGGGCTCCGTTCGGCCATTTTCGGCTGCTTTTTGCCATTTTGGGCCCAATTTCGGCCCTGAATGGCTAGGACTGGGTCCAAAACAGCCAGGATAGGTGATGTCAGTGGGTGTGTCATATGCAAACCAGTTATGCTAATGACACACTTCCAGCGATGGCAAGGGGCATGGCATATGCTAATGAGTTATGCTAGTGAGTTATGCTAATGAGTTTCTCCAGCTCGTTTTCTACAAAATGACCCCTGATTGAGGGTGATCTCCAGGCTCCACCTAGACGTTGGCAACCCTGGCCTCCAGGGTAGCAGGCTTGGTAAGTAATTTATGTATGACAATATGAAACTAATTCTGTTATTATGTCAAGGGGAAATTGAATCTGGGGGCTTTAGCTCTGCATTTGGGAGAAATCTTCAAATGAATCTGGATAGCAGGAGGGAAAAATCCTCTGTGTTTCGATTCACTCGCTTGTCACCTTGCCTGCCAGATTAAGTCATTATGAAGGGCAGATGGAGCGAGGAGGAGAAATGAGGAAAAGCAAGAAGAGCAAGAGGGACTCGGGAAAGGAGGTGAGGATAAATGGGAAAATGAGAATCCAGTAATGAGGACGCAAAACATGGGAGTAAATAACAGACTCCTTTGTCCTGAAGGTCACTTTAATCAGGTTGGTTTTTAAGCCGTCTGCTAAGCACACATCAATACTCCCGTTCCTGATACGGCTGCTACTGCCACCTTCGAAAAAGTTTCCATCCTAATATTATTAGCTCTTTCCAAGATGGTGCTGCTTTCTCCTATTCATTGAATATCGTTCTGGTGCTTTTATTATTGTGCCCATGTACTGTATGATGCGGGTATCATGTGTGCTTTTCTATCAGCCCGTTTTGCACTTCCATCCATGGCTTCTTGGTGGTGGAGAGTGCCCTCAAGTCATAGCTGACTTATGGCGACCCCTGGGGGGGCGTTCAAGGCAAGAGACTAACAGGTGGTTTGCCATTGCCTGCCTCTGCAAGCCTAGTCTTGCTTGGAGGTCTCCCATCCAATTACTATCCGAGGGCGACTCTGCTTAGCTTCTGAGATCTGACAAGATCAGGCTCACTTGGGCTACCCCAGGTGGCTGCTTAGTTGCCCTCAAACTTCCAAACTGGCAATTGGTAGAAGGAGAGTCAGCTTGGTTGAAGGCAGAAAGAAAAGAAGACCCAAGCATGAGATGGATTGACTCAATAAAGGAAGCCACAACCTTCGGTTTGCAAGACCTGAGTGAGGCTGTTAATGAAAGGACATTTAGAGGTTGTTAATTCATAGGGTCGCCATAACTCAGAAGTGACTGGATGGCAGATAACACACACACTGCCAACACTACCAACTAGCTCGACAGAAAGATCAGTCAACAAACATCTGCCTTATAGACAGGCTAGATGGTATTGCATACGTGAAGATATCTTATTCTGAGTCACATGATTGGTCCCTCTAGCTCAATATGGCCCCTCCAACAGGAAGCAGTTCTCAGTCCAAGAGAGCTCTTCCCCATCTGAGATCCTTTAACTGGAAATGCTGAGTATTGAACTTGAAACCTTTTTAATGCAAAGCAGGTACCCTAACACCGAGCTACAGCTCCTGTTTAAGTGAATAGTTGCTACTCCATTGGGATATTGAGATATTGAGATCCCTCTGGTTCTTCAGACTGAGCACTCATAGAATCCTAGAATCATAGGGTTGGAAGAGACCTCTAGGGTCATCTAGTCCAACCCCTTGCACAATGCAGGAAATTCAAAAATACCTCCCCTCCCCCCTCACACACACACCCAGTGACCCCTGCTCCATGCCCAGAAGATGGCAAAACACCATCAGGATCCCCAGCCAAACTGCCCTGAGGAAAATTGCTTCCTGACCCCAAGGTGGATACTCTGGGCGTGTAAGAAGGGGCCACAAGAACTAAACACTGATGTAACCCTTCCTGCGCTCCCTTCTCATGATCTGCCTAGGTTCACAGAATCCAAATCAAGAAATATCAATGAAGTCAATCCTATATATTGTAATACAAGAAATTCAATTCAATCAGGAGTCCATAAATATATAGAAGTCAATACATATAAAGAACCATCCAATAAATACATAAATGGGTGCAACAAAACCAGAAGTCATTCTATAGGTAAGCTTCCAGTTAGGTAAGTAGTCAGTCACACAAACACTGAGAATAATGAATTGTATATTCTATTTCAGGTGGAGCCGGTGAAGGCGGGGTATACAATACCTCCAAGTCAGGCTTGCTTGGGCATCTGAGCAGCCCTGAGATTCTGCTCTGGCTACAGCCCTTTCCTTCTCCTCTGCCTCTTTCCTCCAGTGCTCAACTCCACAGGAGATGTCTCTAACATGGCTTTGCGCATTACTAAATCTGACAGGCTGACTCCTACTTTTGTGGCACCCTTCACAATGAGCATAGAAGAAGTAGCTGTGAAGTACATTTGTCATCTTGGCTCTGTCCAGCCACATGCACACAATTTCAAACCTTTCCATTAGCACCAGCTCAGACAAAAGTATGTCCCACCATGTGACTCAAGCCAGGAGCT
Organism: Eublepharis macularius; assembly: GCF_028583425.1. Taxonomy (NCBI): domain Eukaryota; kingdom Metazoa; phylum Chordata; class Lepidosauria; order Squamata; family Eublepharidae; genus Eublepharis; species Eublepharis macularius. Next base: position 6,989,671 of record NC_072803.1, read on the forward strand.
CCTTTGCCACCTCTCTCACAAGCAGCTGCAATATTGTATCTAATCAATGGTGCAATTATCTTTTTAAAAAAAACTTTCGAAAAGATAAAAATAGTCACAGTGTTGTGCTTCTGGTCAACTTTCAGCTTGTTCTTTATGCCATTTTGTCCCATCTCTCATGTTCCTTGGACTTAATTTCTTCCTGAGTGCATTTAATTACGTTGAGCTTGTTTATGATCCTGAAATAACAATTAGCCCTTGGCTACTACAGCCTACTCCTGTAATCCTTGGGGTACATCCGGATGCCAAATTCGCTTCTTCCCTGTTTCCCCTCCTCTTGCATCCATCACATTGGTGTCGAATGCTATTTTACTATTAATTAGGACATGTAATCTCTAGGATTGTTATTTATTAATAGATTGTTCTGAGCTTCTGGAAAGTTCATGATTAAAACAGGAGGATCAGAGCAGTGTAGGAGAACAGATGGACACGGGGAGGTATCCGAGGCAGGGCTGGTTAACATTCCGAGCACAGCCAGAAGTCTTGACAATGGATGGAAAACAGAATCAATCATCATTATCTAGGAGAAAAGCTATCACTCCATGTTAGAAAATGAACAGTGGATGCTCTAAAGCTGTGAGAGAGGACTTTGAGGAGTTTCAGGCAGTGGATAAGGAAGCGTAAGATGGATAAGTGTCGGCAGGGGAAGGTTTATTCTGCTAGAGAGTGAGCTGCAGAGGTCAAGCTCGTGGCTGGTGAAGAGAAGGGGCCAAAGAGGCTATCGGTGTTTAAATCGCGTGTGAAACAAATGCATTGGAGCGATGGGTTTTTAGCTATGTTTAAAGAGCCCTGGAAGCTTACACAGCCTCTACGATGAGAAGAATGGTACTAGAGATTGAACAACCTTCTCAGAGACTGCTGGTCTCGCCATTTTTGATCTCCCTGTAAAGTCAGATAGGTGGGCTGTATTATAGGGAGAGGGTCTCAGATGCTTGAGAGTGCCCAACTTGAGCCATTGTGAGACACAGCTGAAGAAGCTTGGAGGCCAAGAGAGAGAGGTTTTGTTGTTGGCTGCAGCGTAGTTTTCCGGAAGGTTGGCAGCGTAGGACGTTGTCCGAAGTCATGAAGGGGTCCTGTAGTCAGAATCCGCCAGGATCCCCTGGTTGGGGTAAAGGGAGCTTAACCACCTTCAGGAGGCCCCCCGCCAATAGGGGCTGACCTGAGCACGAACCCATCTTGTCGTGAGCCCAAAGGAGTCGAGTTCAAGGATTCTCGCGACACACTAATGAGTTAGGAGCCATAGACTTCACAATTATGTTGCCTTTTTTGTTGTTTTAAATATGTACTCCTGTGAGCTACCTGTGCTTCATGTTGTCTAATGTCAGTCCTAAAATTGCTTATGTTCTGTTTCAGCATTTCTTCAACTCTGTATTGGATTCCTGCTAATGCTATGTCTTGTAAACTTGTGTTGATTTATGCTGCGTCATTATTTATGGAAATGTCCCTGAAACTGACTGTACTAATCTCACACTGTCTAATCCACCTTGAGTCTCAGTGAGAAAGGCGGACTATAAAAAAAATTTTAAAAAAATTATGTGGCATGACAGTAAGACCCAAGCGGTTTGGTCTACACCACAAAAAAACATGATTGGGTATTCAGGAGTGTGGCCTGGAAATAGGAAGTTCTGTAGTAGATGCTCACTGTTTCTTCAGCAGACAAGTTGGTAGAAAAAGTGATTCCTGAAAGCAGGAAGTTTGATAATGATTGTCATGTAAGATAAAGGTCTGGTTCGGTTTGGCTCTGGCTGCTCTGATTAAGGTCACCGCAACCTGATCCTGAAGGTCTCAGAGTTGCTGGACTCTTCGCCTGAATCTGGAATCTGGCCTAACAAACATGGCAGCTGGGAATTGCTCAAAATTCTCTCGAGCAACAGGATTTTTCACAATAGAAAAAGAGTCCAGTAGCACCTTTAAGACTAACCAATTTTACTGTAGCATAAGCTTTCGAGAACTGCAGCTCTTTTCGTCAGATGCAACTTTATTGTAGCATAAGCTTTCGAAAACCACAGCTCTCTTCGTCAGATGCAACTTTATTGTAGCATAAGCTTTCAAGAACCACAGCTCTCTTCGTCAGATTCATCTGATGAAGAGAGCTGTGGCTCTCGAAAGCTTATGCTACAGTAAAGTTGGTTAGTTTTAAAGGTGCTACTGGACTCTTTACTATTTTGCGACTACAGACTAACACAGCTAACTCCTCTGGATCGAAGGCCGGTGAAGACTGCTTTATCACCAAACACTCTGGGAGTTTGATTTCTCGCAATAGGTTGTACGGCTTGCTTACTTACAGCCTCTGCAGTTGACGCCTTGTCAGGATTTGCCAAGTGATGCTTTGCGTTTGGATTTATTTGGTTCAGCCACATTCACTCAAAGTGCCTCTTTCACCACCTCCTGAGTTGGTTTTCCAGATGCTTCGCTGGCACTTGTGAAAAAACAAGCAGGTGTAATATGGAAAATGACACACTGTAATTGCTCAGAGGCTATAATTAGTATGTTCAATAGCGGTATTTTTTTTTAGATACAAATGTTGTCACACAAGACAGTTTATCGCTTGCCTTTGTGAGCCCATTCATTCCAGCAATAACATATACATAGGAGGCGGTTTGAGCCGAATATCTTAAAAAAAAATTAGGGCTACATCCTGAGCTGAGGAAAGCAGGCATCAATCCCTTGATGGACAGCCATTTGAATGGAAGCAGGGGTGGACAAGGAGAGAAAACTGGCCCCAGAAAGTGGTCCTGCCCCAGCCCTGGCTACCCTAGAAGGAGGGAGGGAGAGGGAGGTAGCCTGCCTCCCAGCAGCTCACCCAAGACACAAGTGGGCCATGCACGGGTCTCCCCTAGGGATCTCATTCCCCTGGTGGGGGCGGGGAACCCCTTGCTCCCACCTCCCCCCCCCCCCCCGCTTACCTGGCCAGTGGGGGGAAAGGCAGGGAACGGGCCTCCTGGGTGCATTCCTAGGGCCAGTACAATGATATCATGTCATCACAGTGCCTGGAGAGTGCTCCCACACTTTGCAGTGGGCCAGTTTGGACCCCAAACAGGCCGAATCAGGCCTGTTTGGGGCCCAAACTGGCCTACAAAGAAGCACATTCCCCAGCCTTGCGCAATGTTGTCACTTCCTGCACTGGCGCAAAGAGTCCCCAAGCACCAGGAAAATAAGCGCTGGGTCCTCCTTCTCCCATTGGGAGGGTAAGGGGACCTGGCAACCCAAGCCTCACCCTAGGGTTTCCATCTCTGGGCTTGAGAATTGGGGGTAGAGCCTGTGGAGGGCAGGGTTTGGGGAAAGGAGAGATCTCATTGCATTATAATGCCAGATAGTCCACCCTCCAAAGCAGCCATTTCCCCCAGGGGGACTGATCTCTGTTGTTTGGAGATCAGCTGCAACTCCAGGAGATCTCCAGGCTCCAACTTGAGGTTGGCAATCCTACCCTCCCTCATGCACCTGGGCTAGGATGGCCCAATGATGGAAAGGTGGTGTGCTACCTCCCCCTTGCTGTGCCCTAGGCTGGGCAGATGGGGCAAGCACCACAATGTTCCTTGGAGCCTTCTAACTTCACCTGGAGTAGAGATGGGCACGAACTGAAATACGAACCAAAATTAAGCACAAACCAGGTCAGTTCGTGGTTTGCGAACCACGGTTCATTAGATCCCATTTCTGATGAACCACCACAAACTTTTAGGCTGGTTCATTTGGTTCATTTTTTGGTTCGTGACTGCAGATAGCCTGGTGCCAATCAATCAGTTTCCTAGGCAACAGGGGATGGACTTCTTGCAGACCTTCTGCTGACCCGGAAGTGAACTTATGCTGCCCCGGAAGTGATGATTTTCTGACCGGGATGTAATATTTTCACAAACCAAACGAACCGGTTCACGAACCAGGGGCAGGTTCGTGAAAGTTCGTGGTTCATGGTTCATGAAATTTGACGAACCATGAACCACATGGTTTGTTTTTTTTCCAGTTCGTGCCCATCTCTCATCTGGAGCTACCTGAGCCCAGTGCAGTCTAAAAGTTGTAGTTTGGTCTGTTGGATTTTGCCATAAAACAATCAAAGCAACTGCGTGGCCTCAATGGGGGATGGTCTCACTAAATTTAATATACGCCTTCCACTGAAGGGCCTCACACACACACAGAGGATTGGATCCAACCAGTTTTTCTGCCAGTGAAAAAGGAAGGAGGGCTGCTCTTTGACCACTCAAAAAGGTTGTGTTGAGAATCTTGAAACCAGCATATACAAAAGCCATGTTGGATGGGGCTGCAGAATGGAGGGGATCTGTGAGAAGCTGAGGGCCAAGCTACACATGATGAATGGCACTTGAACGGCAAGTGGATTGAGTGGAGGGCAAGTGAACAGGGAGAAATACACTTGCCGTTCAAGTGTCATTCGTCATGTGTAGCTTGGCCCTGAGTGGAAACTCTAGCTGGATCTAACTCTGCATGCAGTGTGCAATATTTGGAATTAAAATTATGCAGGCATCGTAATGCAATTGGTTCTATTTCAGAAAAGATCAAGTATTTGGGAACTCCAACATCCAGGGAGAACATTGGATAAGGAAGATTTGGAAGCACTTCCAGACCAAACGTGCCAAGGCTCACCAGGAGCCCAAAGCAACATAGCAGTTGGAAAGGAGGATGGGTTGGATACATATGGGTCCCTCTCTAACTAATGATGGTGGATGAAGAAACGTTGCAGCCCCAGTGAGAGCAATGTGGTACAGGGAAGGGGAGGGTGGAATTATTTTTACTGTCATCTGTAGCATCACTGGCAAGAGCCGATCAGTGGGCATCCTGATCTCAAGATCCAAAGGAGTTAGCCATGATAGTCTGTAGCTGCAAAATAGTAAAGAGTCCAGTAGCACTTTTAAGACTAACCAACTTTATTGTAGCATAAGCTTTCGAGAACCCCAGCTCTCTTCATCAGATGCATTGTCAGCTTTCAAGAACCACAACTCTCTTCGTCAGATGCATTGTCAGCTTTCGAGAACCACAACTCTCTTCGTCAGATGCATCGTCAGCTTTCGAGAACCCCAGCTCTCTTCGTCAGATGCATTGTCAGCTTTCGAGAACCCCAGCTCTCTCCGTCAGATGCATTGTCAGCTTTCGAGAACCCCAGCTCTCTTCGTCAGATGCATTGTCAGCTTTCGAGAACCCCAGCTCTCTTCGTCAGATGCATTGTCAGCTTTCGAGAACCCCAGCTCTCTTCGTCAGATGCATTGTCAGCTTTCGAGAACCCAGCTCTCTTCGTCAGATGCATTGTCAGCTTTCGAGAACCACAGCTCTCTTCATCAGATGCATTGTCAGCTTTTGAGAACCCCAGCTCTCTTTGTCAGATGCATTGTCAGAACAGTGGTTCTGTGGGAGGTTTTTGCACCTTATTTTTCTCCCACCAGCCACAGGAATGGTGGTGGGAAACAAGAATTGAGGACAGGGGATTTCTCCATCCTGGTGGTAAAATGGCAGCCCTAACTGAACTTCATAGTCCATATTTGAACCAAAATAAGGACTGCAGCCAAATCTCCCCCTGGCTACCTGTGCAGTGGCTTCATGAGGAACAATGGCTAGTCTTGCCCAGTGAAGAATGTGGAACGAGAGCAGCTCTGAGCCATCTGCTGTGCCTGGTAGATCAGAACAGAACAGAACAATGGTCTCGGTTGCCTGTTCTCCTACCATGCAGCTTCTTTCATTTTATTCTAACCTACAGCAGGAAAGCAGGCAAGTAAAACAAACACAGATGCCTGGGACGTGACTAGACTCTCTTCTTATGGCAGGGAAGGTATCCAGATAGCAAGAAAGGCAGGCGCTTGCCAGGAGACGGGGAGGGTGGTGGGACTCATGCCCACCTCTCACCAATTGCATTTGTTCTTAGAGATTGGAGCAAATGAATCAGAGGGAAATAATGTCTCCTTCGATGAAATAGTTCAAGAGAGCAGGTGCAAGACTACAGGCTCAGCTCTCCAGGGTACGGGGGGTGCTCCGAGGGCACTGTAAATATTCATAATTTCATGCTTACAATGTAAAATCTGCCTGTTTGCTGTCACCAATAAGCATCCTAAATGAACAGAAAGTTGCTGGATGTGTGAAAATGAACTGGATGTGTGAGCTGATGCTTTTGAGCAGGGCGCCTGATGCACTATTCAGGCACAGGTGGAAAGAATAATATGCACACACGGCATGATAGTGATTTGGATGTGCGTTGCATGCACCAAATGTTAGCTTTTGCAGATAAGTATCCTGAGCGTATGATGCCAGCTTGTGAGAAGGTGGAAATAAAAGGAAGCTGACGACTTACCGGCAAGCTGAGTTGGCGCTGGGGGCAAGACGAAGTGGAGGCAGGATTATGTTGAAGTAGGAGGAGCGTCCATCCTGCGCTGGCCCAGCCGCATGGTCAGCGCCATTATACTCGACCATCCACAGGAGCAGCTGGTCATCCTCCCACCCTCTGCTGATTCAGGACTATTTGGGGGCACTGTCACAACTTTATAGGTTGGCAGGTTTTGAGGCACTGGGCCGGATCCCAATAGGGTGAGTGGGCCTTCGGGACTGCTCACCCCGACGGATCTGGAAGCAAGGGTCACCAGGCAGGGCCGGTGACGGAACAACATGTGCCAAGGTGTGCCAGCAGGAGGCGGGCGGGTGATGCATCAGTCAGCAGCCAGGCCTCCGATGCCAATGGGGATCCGTGCCCAGATGCCAGGCCAATGCTCCATCCAGCTGTAATCAATAAAGTTGTGGCCATTCCTAACCCAAGCAAGTGTCTGGTGTGATTCTTAGCTTCCACACAGTCTGACATAGCACATAGGTGACCACAGAGCCCATTTGACATTCCACTAAACTTAGTGGGGAAAGAATCCAACTATGAAATACCGTGTTCTGGGGACTCCTTCAATTATTGCAGCTGGAGGAGATTTTGGAGGGTCTTTTCCAAATCATTGTTAAGAACTTGGGGTGTGTGTGTGGAAAAGGAGTGCATGTGTGTCTGTGTGCACAGATTTTTACTATTTGCCATGCTGCATAAACAGCTCTTTGTTACCTGTTGGTAATGAAAAGAATCAAAGCTCTGGGGAGTTTCTTCCTGGCACATATGAATTGGGTTTAGTCTATTTGTGTACTGAAGGGGCTGCTGATATGAGTCTGTTTTTTTCTGCACTAATGGCACTTTTACAATGCGATCCTAAACAGAGTTTAGGATTCTTCTTAGGACTGCACTAATGATGTGTTTCTAAGTCTTTGGACTACTACGCAGAAACGGTATGTTTAAAATATAAAAGATGAAACCTTTCCTCCAGATCTTCCCACATTTTCATAGCTACTTCCATTACTGTTGAGAACACAGCATTAACCATATTCTCTATAACTAGCTGGATTTCTTTCGAGAATGAACTAAAGCAGTACTGGATAGGGGAACTTCTTGGTGACCCTTTGATGGACACGACTTTCCTCCCCCTCACTGAGCACTTCCACGTACTTTATTTCCTAAGTCTCCCAACTTCATTTGCAGCCCTGGGCTTTTAAAAGCACTCAAGCTAATCATTTTGGAGTCACTGAGGTGTTCAAACGCCTGATGGATCATAGTTTTGTTAATATTGCTTTAACACAGCCCCTGGGGAGACTGGCTCGCTCAAAAGTAAAACATACCAGGAGAAACTTATCCTCCTATAGATCAGCAAGAGCAAATTAGGAACGTGGAAGCCTGAGGAATACCGGCCGTGTGGTGGTAGGGTGGAAATTAAAAGGGAAGGGGGGGGGGAATAAAAGGATATTAAAAGCAAGACATCATGACTCAATGCCAAACATTCAGGTGAGTCAAGGATATAGGCTAGCAAAAGGCATAATCCATATGAGTCAGGATGTTGTTCCACTGGGAAGGACTCGAGGTGACTGCAGTTGCTGAGCCGACCATTCATTATTTTTGATTTAGTGCTTCACCAACAAGGAAAACATGCCTGATGCATTGGTTGTATATTCTTTTATTGATCTCCGAGACTTAGTTTTCTAAACTTCCCATCCATCACGCCCTTTCGACTGTCCCAACAGCCTCTCCCCAAATCAAACTGAGGAGAGGACTGGGGAAGACTCATCTTCTGTTTCCCCAGAGCAAGGAACAATATATGGTTTATGAGAACCGAGAACGTATCGGAGTTCAGATGTGATTTGCAATCTCCTCCACTGTCAGCTAGGGTTCTTTGCAGGGTTTGTTTTGTTCTATTCACAGAGGCAGCCTTCCGATATGAAAAGGGAGGAAAAGGGGCCATGGCCCAGTGGTTGAGCATCTTTCCTAGCATGCAGAAGGTCCCAAGTTCAATCCCCTGGCATCACTAGTTAAAAGAACCGGGAAGGAAGTGAAGTGAAAGGTCTGCACCTGAGACCCTGGAGAGCTGCTGCCAGTCTGAGCATACAATTCTGACCCCAATGGACCAATGGTTTGGCTCCATATAAGGCAGCTTCATGTGAAACTCAGATAAAGACTAGACATGGGCACGAACAAAAAAAAATTAACGAACTGGTGGTTCATGGTTCGGTGCTGCCGACAAACCCGAACTAGCGAACCACAACAAACTTTTCCTGTTGCCGAACCGGTTCGAGGTTCATGGTTCGTGGGCATCAGAACGGCCCCCATTGGACTTAGAGAGCCCATATTCCCGGGGAGTGTTTAACAAGACGACACTCCCTGGGTGGAAGTAAGTAAAAACACAATCCTAGAAAAAAAGAAAATTTCTTGTCATTCTGAATCATTACAAGAGGAGTCTGAAGCTAAGAAACTTCACAAGTCATTTCAAAACTTCAACAAATGTTTTGAAAATTCCTTGGAGGCTTTTGTCAGATCTGGGATTTCCCTGAGCAGGGTTACCCAAGCAGGATTGGGAAATTCCTGGAGACTTGGAGGGCTGTCCCTAGGGATGGATGAGTTTGGGGAAGGGGCAGCTCAGACAGGACATGACGGTATGGAGTCCCCTCTCTGGAGCTGTCATTTCTTCCAGGGGAACTGATCTCTGTGTTGTAATGAATTAGGCAAAAATATCTCTATATTTTCTATCTCTATATCTATCTCTATCTCTAATTCAATATCTCTATATCTCTATCTCTATATCTCTCTATATTCCATTATGTTCTCCCGGCAATACACAAAATGGGGGAACGGTAGAAAGGGAGAATATACTTCCTCAAGAGCACTAGTAAACAACAAGACATACTTGGCATACTTCCTTTCTTCTTGTTGTTTACTTGTAATGAATTAGGGACGTAGACTTCACCACTATGCTGCCTTATGTACTATCCATTGCTTTAAATATGTGCTCCTATGAGCTACCTGTGCTTCATGTTGTCTAATGTCAGTCCTAGAATTGCTTATGCTCTGTTTCAGCATTTCTTCAACTTTGTGTTGGATTTTTGCCAATGTTATCTCTTTATAAACCTGCATTTATTTATCCTATGACATTGTTTATTGAAATATCCTTGATATTGACTGTAGTAATCTCACACAATGTAACGCACCTTGAGTCTCAGTGAGAAAGGTGGACTGTAAATAAATAAATTGCAGAAGAACTCCAAGTCTAGGGATTCCAGAACCCCAGGGGGGGTGGGGATCCCCAGCCCCCCACACTCCACCCCCACTTGCCTGGCCAGTGGGGGGGGGCATTGGCCAGTCTCCAGGATCAGGCTCATTTTGGCCCGTATTGGGGCCCCAGTGCTCCACAGTGGCCCAAAACGGGCCCGTTCCAGGTGCTGCGAAGCGCAGGAGTGCTCCTGCGCTCTGCAGTGCCTCTAAACAGGCTTGATCCGTGGGCACGTTTTGGGCTACTGTGGAGGGCAGGAGCATTCCTGCACTCCGCAGTGGCCCCCAACCTAACCCCTGTGGAGTGTGGGTGCGCTGCCAGGGCTGCGTGATGATGTCACAATGATTTGGAAAAGATCAACAAATCAAAGTAATTTATGGATAATTGTTTTAATATAAGAGACAATTTGTTTCCCTTCAATAAGGAAGGAGTTAATTATCTTATTAATAGAGGTTATAGAAGAGAATCAATTACTTGTCATTTTGGTGCCTCAGCAAAAAAAAAAAAAAAAAGGCAGGCCCCGAGTCCCTGCGAGGCCCCTAGGCTTCGGCCTAGTCAGCCTTATGAATAATGTGGCCCTGATGTGGCCTTTGTCTGCCTGATAGCAGAGACACTTGAGTATGGACAAGAAGGCAATCCAGGACATGAACGACTGCTGCAGTAGTGCAATAAGAGCACAGCATCCAGTGTTGTATGGGTGTCATTGTTCTGTTCTTCTTGCTGAGACTCATTTGCTTTTCTTAAAGATCCCTGTGAGTTTTGCAAGACCAAAATGCCCTCGACATTCAAAGCTGGGCAAAATCCAGCTGGGAGTGTAATAGCAATGTCCTACAGGTCCTCTTGTATACCTAGGGTTGCCAGGCCCCCTCAATCTCTCGGCGGGTGGACAGGGGCCTGGCACTTACCTTTTGGAAGAGGGGGATGCGCGCATGCGCAGAGCGTGCACATGCCCCCACAGGCACGATGACGTCACTTCAGGGTGCACCTCAAAACTGGGCCCAATCTGCGGCAGAACAGACCTGTTTTGGGTGCTGCGGAGCACAGGAGCACTCCTGCGCTCCACAGCTGCTGAAAATGGGCCAATTTGCCGTGGATTGGGCCCGTTTTGAGTGCTGTGGAGCGCGGTGGCCCCGATCCGGCCCAAAACAGGCCCGATCCCGGCAGCTGTGGCACACAGGAGCGCGCCATGCAGTGGGGGAGCACGCAAGGAAGGTGTGCGCGCCCCCGCTGCTCAAGTAAGTGGGGGCAGGGTGTGGGGAGCAGGGGCGGGAGATCCCCCACCCCCACCAGGGGTCTGGGATATACCTATGTATACAAGATGTGGAAAAATCTGCTATCTGTCCTCTGCTTTGACGGAAACTCTCTTATGACCAGAGGAGTTAGCTGTGTTAGTCTGTAGTTGCAAAATAGTAGAGTCCAGTAGCACCTTTAAGATTAACCAACTTATTTGTAGCATAAACTTTCGAGAACCACAGCTCTCATCGTCAGATGACCCTCTGAGTTGCAATTCCAAGTGGAAACAGCTTTTGGCAAAGGAGTGTTATTGGACCACCACGTGTGTAGAAAGATAGCACCTAGAGGCATTAGAATTTCCTGTGCCTTTGTAGACTTCTCACATTGGCAACAAGTCAAAAAGGAACACACACATACCAGTAGTATGAAAGGGTGCAGCAGGAAAAGGGAATGGGCAGAAATTGCCTATTTTTCTGTAAGTGGAAACGGTAGTCTGAAGGATGCAACCCAGACTTTTTGATTTCATGGGAGCAGAAAATGCAGAATTTAGTCCTGAAAATCTCAGCTTTCATTATTTCTTTTTTGAAAGTAGCTCTTTAACCCTTACAACTGCAAAGACATGTTTAAAAGTGATGTGAGCAATCCTTGAGTCCCTGCTCAAGGCATGCCACCTCTGAGGGCAGGGAAGTACAGGGCGTCTGCATCAAACACGATTGAATGTTCCAACCACAATCAATGCAGTAGAGTTCTCTGCTCCTACTGGTGGCCCACTGGGAAGAACATAGATCAAAGAATCACTCTGATATGCAGCCGGCTGCTTCCTCTATGGGTAGGTGCCTGGAATTCATCACATTCCTTGTGACGCATTAGAAGTGTTTCCACGCTACATTAGTACAGTGTCGGAACAGCTCGGTATTGAGCATTGTTTGTGCAACTGGGCACGGCACAGCTGAGTGCAAGAAGTCTGTTGCCACATCTATGGCTTTGCTAACTGCAGCACACTTCAAAAGAGAGAGAGAGCCAGAGAAAGAGTGAGTGAGCAAAACATGGATATGCATTGTGTGTCCATTCGGAGGAATCGACAAATGCAAAATAAAATAGATTTATGCAAGAAGCTCATGCATTTGTTTAGGGGAGGTGAGGAAACATCAGAAGAAAGATATGGGAAATCCTTTGAGAATCAGAAACTCATTGCCCGCTGATATCTGGCTCCACTGAAGGAAAATGTTCCCTGCTCGCCCCTCACCACTGCTTTCTCTACCTCTACATAGAAAATGATTTCCTCCTTTTGAGAATATTATATAATGCTTCTCCTTCTCTCAGTCTCCCTAGCCACAGGGGTGTTTGATTTTAATAGTTCAGATATCTTTTAAATGAAACTTCTTCCAAACTTCTTTTATAGAAGGCATTTCATGAAAATAAATGAGATCCGTAGAGCTTACGTTGCGAGTGTGGGTTATGTATATCTTTCACAAGGAGTCTGCCACTGAGTGCTTTGTAAACGCACCGCAGTAGAGAACATATTTTAAAATAAATACGTGGAGAAGGGAATCACATTTTTAAAAAAGTTTCATATTTGTCTCCTGCCGTTCTTCACAGGAGTTCAGTGAGGTGTATATGAAATTCGCTGAGCAAGGTTCGAGTCCAATAGCACATTAAATACCATCAAAATTTCTTGAGTATAAGATTTTAAGAGTCAAATTGCAAACCTGAAGAGAGGTTTGATTCTCAAAAGCTTATCCCTTGGAAATATCGTTGGTCTCTAAGGCTATTTCGACATGTCCTTAAATGAACAGCCCACTCACTGAATGTTGCCAGCTTTTCCCCTTCACTCCACACGTCTTTGATTTCAACACAGTAGCAGGTTGTTTGGCTTCCATTTTGTCAGCACCTTTTCGGGGACTGCGGGAAAATGTATTTTCCGAAAAGGCACCGAAAAAGCAGAAGCCAAACACCCTGCTATCATTTTGAAATCAGAGACGTGTGGAGTGAAGGGGAAAAGCCGGCAGAGTTCAGTGAGTGGGCCGTCCCTTTAAGGATGTTTGGAAATGGCCTTGGGTGCTGCTGGACTTAAAACTTGCTCTTCTACTGTAGAACAACATGGCTACTCACCAGGAACTATCTTCATGAAGTTATCTGATATTTCCTTTATGACAACCCATAGATAGGTTAGATGGCGAATGCAAATTTCCCAAGACTGAAAGTGGTACTGGTATACTGTCCCCCTGCCTCGATCGAGCAAGAGATTTGAGATGGGTCTTTTACATCTCTTCCAGCCAATTCTTCAACCGCAGCAGCAGTTTATAGCAAATTGATTGAGGTGGGGAGGGGGCCAGCAGTGAAATGAGAGAAGGTCTGCATGATGAAAATGAGACTGTGGCGAAAAGGGCATCTTATCGAACAGGGGAAATCAGGAGAGAAATGCTGAGTTTGCAGCCCTCATTGAGAGCTATTAACCTTTTGCATGAAAAGCCACACGGCAGTGTTTGCCCAAAATGAACTTCAACATTCTTGCAAGGCTGCTCCGCAATTTATGGGATGAAGGCAAGGAGAGCTCAAAGGAAGCCTTTGCCGTGAGGAGGGAGAGATCTCCCCTAGAATTTTGTTTTCTCCTTCCACACACCCTTTCATTAGTTACAAATGATATACGAGTGAATGTCCTTTGTTCTGTTCCTTTATTCCTCCAGAATTTCTTTCTGTGCTGTCCCATACTCCTCCTTAATACAAGACTTTTAAAGACTGTGTCCAAGAGTGGATCGTGCACAGTTTGCGTTTCCCGTCCTGATGCGCACTTGGGCATTGATCAGTGTTGCAAAACGGGGAGTGGGCGGGTGGGGATGGAATCTTGATTTGATAGTTAATTGTGAGCCAAGCTACAAGTGATGAATGACACTTGCCTGGCAAGTGAACAGACTTGATCAAGTGGAGAGCAAGTGAATGGCAAGCGAACAGGGAGGGATACACGCGAGTCTGTTCACTTGCCAGGCAAGTGTCATTCGTCACTTGTAGCTTGGCTTTGTGTCAAGATTACTGTAGTGACCTCTATGTAGGGCTGCCCTAGAAGATAAACAGGAAGCTACATTTGGTACAGTACAAGACAACTCCTTATTTATTAGAGCCCATCCCTCCCATTCTCAACAGTTTATTGGGTCTAACTAGATGGGCTAGTTTCAACTCTTAAAGCCCTACCTAACCAGGCACCATCCTGTATCTCACCCCGTCTCTCCTGCTGGGGCCATCTGAAATGTTCTCTGAGTTTCTTCTTCCTAGAGCCCTCCTCTAAAGTTGTTTTACTGCCAACTTCAGGGAGTCATCCTTTCTCGGCAGAGAATTCATCCCTTTGAAATGTTCTCTCGGGTGATGTGAGGGTGATGCCTACATTAGCCTGTGAGCAATAGAATACTCTTCCTATCAGATAGATCAAGATGGATAGCCATGTTAGTCTGTCACTCATCATGTGTCAGCAACGCCCTTCCGCCCTCTACATTGGACAAACTGGCCAGTCCCTTCGACAAAGAATTAATAAACGCAAGTCTGACATCAGAAACCACAACATTTAAAAACCGGTGGGGGAACATTTTAACCTTTTAGGACATTCGGTTGCTGATCTAAAAGCAGCAGTTATCCTGCAGAGGAATTTCAAAGGGAGGTTAGAAAGAGAGACTGCTGAATTGCAACTGACAACAAAGCTCAGGACAATGCATCCACCTGGACTGAATCGAGACCTAGGCTTCCTGTCTCATTACCAGTGCTGGTTTCTCCACACCTAACCACCCCTCTGCGTACCCCACCCTATCCAATCACACCTGCTATTGGCTGTTTCCACACGGCTTAACTTATTCTGCAAAATAGCGAAATCTTGCACGAAATTTCACGAGAAGATGCTGTTATCGCGTCTTCTCATGCGATAACAGCGTCTTCTCGCAAGATTTCGCTATTTTGCAGAATAAGGTAAGCCATGTGGAAACGGCCATTGTCAATCACCAGCTATTGTCATTCGGCATTTGAGATCTCACCACTCTCCAAGATATACAGACAGGTGGACTCACATTCTAGCTGCATCTGAAGAAGTGTGACTCACGAAAGCTCATACTCTACCACAAATTTTGTTAGTATTATAGGTGCTACTGGACTTTTGTTCTTTTCTGCTATTTAGAATAGTCTTAGATCTGAACTCCTTAAAGCTGCCAATGAGCCCGGCTAACCACATCGCCATTCTTTCTAGGCTCATTGTCATATATGTCTGTCTACATATCTGCCATGAATATTCTCTGTGCTCTGTATTATGTGCTGATCCTCTGAGAGTATGGGAAGTGGCATTTTGGGAGCGGTTTAGCTATGAGTTGCTTATCTCACAGGTGCCTGCTGCGATGTCTACTTTCATTTTCACAGCTGTTTGAGAATGTGTCCTTGAGTGCCGGCTTCTCCCTGGGAACTGAAAATAACGTCATCTCTCCTACAGTTCTTCTCTCCTCCTGTCTCAAACCCCCTCCCCCTCCTTCTGGCTCCTTCGCACCAGGATCTTAACCGTCCATATCCTAAAGGTGGGAACTTTCCCTATAACTAACCCCTCCAACCTTATACATGTCTCTTCTGCCAATACCCTTGTCTGTGTTTGCTGATACTGATGGATCTCTAATAAATTAACTCATACATTGGAGTGTGTGCAGTGGAGTACTAGGGGGATCTAACTGCTAGAACTTGACACTCATATTTTTATTAGTTTGACTGTGACTGTCCTTTAAACCAGCCTTTCTCATAGCGGCCATAATTATATATGTGTGCTCAATGAGGCATTTGGGGGGAATTCATGCACTTCCCCCCCCCATGTGATTTTCAGGGAGGGCAAGGTTAAGTTGGCAAGAAATGTGTTTTAGCTCCAACCGCTTCAGGACGGAATCCTCTTCCTAATTAGTAACATGCCCTCTGGAAGCAAAGGACTGCGTCCGTTTACGGAGCTGGCGAGCCCCCAAACTGAGCAAGGGTTCCCACCCAGGCAACATTTGCATATTTCTGTTGACATCGCACGTTACATCAGCGAGCACAGTAATGGAGGTTGTAACTTGTCTCACAGATTGTTCAGTGTTGCTCTATGAATTAATGATAGGGCAAGAAATGCCAGATTCGGCTGGGTCTCCTGGGAAAGGTAGGGAGAGCGTGGCTGTGGTAGCGCAGCTCCCCGTTCCTTCGTTCGCTACAGAAACAGAGTCCTCCAGGCAAAGATTCTTGGGCACAAAGCCTCCTCGGCTGTTGGGAGCCACTTGAAATATTTGTGTGAATAATAGAACATTTTTAATCAGATGCAATTTTGCGAGGGTTTTTTTTTATGATTTAGCAAGTCCATTAAAACTGACATTTGTTCTGCTCTGACACTCATAAGGAGCTCTGCAGAGCATAAACATTGGAAATTACTGGTAGAGAAAGACAATATTAAAATTCCCCAGCTCTCGTGCACTTGTCTGCAAAATCCTGCTACCGCGCAACGTGCCAAATATCATCACAGCCACTTGATATGTCTGTTACTACTTATTTACACATAAACTCAGGGCTGAGAGCCCAGAGCTGTGACAAATAACAATATATTTCGTCTCGTCTCCTCACGCCCAACTGACTTGGGTCTTAAGAACATAAGCAGAGCCCAGAGGGGTTCTATAAAGATCCATCCTGTTTCCAGGCATGGCCTCTTGCCAAGACCATGAGCAGGGCATGAAAACAACCGCCCTTCTTGATTGTCCGCATCATCTGGTACACTGCCACTGAAACTGGAGGGTAAGGGGACGTGGCAACCCCAAGTCCTGGAGATCCATTGTAATTCCAGGACAAGCCCAGATCCCACTAGAAAGCTGGTAAGCTTACTCTCTGGTTATCTGCATGTGGAGTAGGTGCTTTTCTTTCCTCCCTCCCTTCCACCCTTTCTGAGCTTGATGCACACTGGCCTGGGGCAACTTCTCTCTGCTTTACGCACAGTCAGCAGCACGTTGGCAACTGAGCAACACCAGAGCCTTTTGATGGAGATGCCAGAGCAGCTCCAGAAGCACCAGGCTCTACAAGACGGCCCTGCCCGTTCTCCTGGCAGCCTCCTCTTTGCAGGCCGGCCCGTGAGTGGGTGGCAGGGGAGTCCTACAGGTAACTGCCAGCCGCTGTCAGCCCCTCACCACCCTCACCTGCTGCAGGAGGCCAGTGGTGGGACAGAGGGTTCCTTACGGGCAGCTCTTCAGTCCCCGTCCTCCCGCATGGGACCCAGGGCAACTGCCTGGTTGCCCTCTGGCTAAGACCGCCTCTGCTGCCAGTCAGAATAGAGGAACAGACTTTGGTAGACCAACCATCTGAACCTGGGAGCATTAGTAGCACCTTAAAGACCAACAATATTTCCAAGGTATAGGCTTTTGCGAGTCGAAGCTCTGTTTGTCAGATACGGCAAAGTATCTGGTTGGTCTTTGAGGTGCTACTGGACTCGAATCTGGCTTTTCTACTGCAGACCAACACAGCTACCCAACTGAAGCCATGGGAGAATTTATGACGCCCTGCTGGATCAGATCAGTGACCCATTCAGTCCAGCGTACCGTTTCACACAGTGGCCAACTGATTGCCCTGAAGGAACACCAAGCCAGACACAAAACCTAAGACCTTCCCCTGATGTTGCCTCTTAATACCAGCACTCACAGATTCACAACCTCTGGAGGGAGAGAGTCTCTGTAGCCACCATGGCTAGTAGCTCACGATGGACCTCTCCTCTAAACATCTGCCTAGCTCTCTTTTAAAGTCATCCTTGCTCATGGCCAGCACTACGGCCACTAGCAGCAAATTCCTCAATTCAATTAGTCAGTAAGAGGGGGAAAGTACTTCCTTTGGTCTGGCCTGAATCTGTCAACTACATTGGGCGATCCCTCCACCAAGTCCACCAAGAGAGGGGGGAATCTATGAGTCTCTCTATATGAGACATCTGACACGTGAAGAACACATGTTGAGAAATGCAATTTTAGCCGGGAAGGGTAGTTTAAAAGACAGAGCTGGCAACAGGGCAAAGGCTTTGCTATACACCGGAGCTGTGTGAAGGGGCTGTGAAAGGCCAGAAGGGAAACTTCAGCCCATGATCCAAGCCTGGCTCTGGTCCAAGCCTGGCTCTGGAAGGCAGCTCCAGCCCATTTCCATTCCTCACTGCCCTCTGGTTGCAATCCCACACAGTTTTAGACTAGAGAGGTGAAATTGACAGAGCCTTCAGGGC
The DNA here is from genome assembly GCF_028583425.1 of Eublepharis macularius. Classification (NCBI taxonomy): domain Eukaryota; kingdom Metazoa; phylum Chordata; class Lepidosauria; order Squamata; family Eublepharidae; genus Eublepharis; species Eublepharis macularius. The sequence continues at coordinate 7,007,719 of NC_072803.1, forward strand.
GGGGAAGATGAAATTGACAAACCCTCTGAGGAACGATCTCCGCTGGCTCTGTTTTTTAAAACTCCGCTTCCCTGCTAACATTGTGTTTCCCTCCACTTGACAAACACGTGTCGAGGCATCTCGTGCAGAGAGACTCTGTATAAGGTAGCTTCATGTGTGTTCAAGAGAAGAGTACTGGTGAATGCTTAATCCATCGAAGCAAGAGCTTTTAAATCGAGAGCACAGCTGAAACTGCTTCTGATTTTTCAAGAACGTTTTCATCCTTGTTGAAAGTTCCTGCCTTCCGTGGTGATTTTTCCCCAACGCTCCTTCCCAATGGATTTGCTCATTCACTCACATTGCCCTCACTCGTCCTCGCTTGCCCTTACTGTCATAGGTCTGTAAAGAACAAGCCAACAGCACAGCTGCAGAGACACATTTGTAGTCCCTGGAAGTAAACATAGAATAATGGCACGAAGTTATGGGCACGAACGGTTCCACAAGCCAGGCTTCCATCGTGTTCGAGGTACTGCTGCACGGCTGCTCGTCGTGAGAGCAGGGAACATGCTTCCAACAGCTTCTGGAAATTCATCAAATTCTCTTCGATTTTTTTTCCACAGGCTGTCATCTTTGTATTGATATTGCATTTAAATGATGAATTATTTCAAGCAGAGACTTCACTGGGCATGGAAAATATCACTGGTGTGTTGAGCTGTCAACCCGGGCACTTACTTGAATGGGGACGGATGAACTGACGGCTGTCTGGGATGGGAAAAAAAGTTTTGTTTTGTTTTGTTTTATATTGACTGTGAAGTTCTCACTAATTTGTTTCCAAACGAACAAGCAAATGCCGAGTGCTTTTCTGCCTCCAGAAATCGTTACTGAAACATAAGCTTTGTCAGAGGTCCAACTAACCTAGAAGCTTGTCATCGGCTGGGTAAAACTGTACTGAGAAAAAGAAAGACTCCGAGGGAAGGATGCGCTGCGGTTCCCACCTTCCGTTTTTCTCACTGCCGCTGCTGTCTTCACCCACAGGACAGAGGAAATGGCCTGTCTTTCTTCTGGGCTGTTTCTGCTCTTCTTGGCAAGCCCGACAAACATACAGAGGGGTGGCCAAACTGCAGCTCGGGAGCCACATGTGGCTCTTCTAGACATATTGGGTAGCTCCCAGAGGTCTCCGAGTATTGCCATGACCATACATTTTAGTTTAGTTTACTTCTGTCCCTTCCCTCCCTTCCTTCTTTCTTTCCACGTCTTTCCCTCCCTTTTCCTTTTTTCCTTCCTTCCTTCTTTCTTTCCAAGACTTTCATATTTTCAATAAAAATGTTGGGGTTGCCAGGTCTGACTCAGAAAATACCTGGAGACTTTGAGGGTGAAGCCTAGCAAGGACGTGACATCACTTTTGTGATGCCACTTCCAAGTCAAATGTCAGGTGATGGCTCTTCCCAAGCTCCACCCCTTCCAATGATGCCACTTCCAGTATACTGCAGCCAAACACCACCCCTTCCTGTGATGTCACTTTCAGGACACTTGTGGCTCTCAAACAACTGATGTTTATTCTAGGTGGCTCTTACATTAAGCAAGTTTGGCCACCCCTGCTATAGAGCTTCCTGAACTCTTGCAAAATTACTTCCTGTCATGAAAGTCCAGCCCCCAAGCTCATGCAAGAAGAAAGAATCTCATAAAAGGTCAATAACAACAACATTTGATTTATTAAAATCTAATTAAAATGCTGTTCCCACCCTCCCTACCAACATGTTGTGGGGAGATTGCATTTTTATTTTGGACCCCCATTTAGATTTAAATTAATCCTGATTAAAATGTTGCTCCCACCTTTTTCCTTGTGTATTATCAGCAGGGGTGAATATTGGACCAGTCTTGGGAACTGTAGCAGTTAATTTTTTAAGCTGCATTGATGAGTTTGAAATGATGTAACTGTTGGTTTTAAATTCTGGTAATTTCATTGTGGTTTTAAATTGCAGCTTCGCCAGATTGCAGAGAGGGCAGGCTGGAAGTCAAGTAACAAAATCTCTCTCTCTCTCTCTCTCTCTCTCTCTCTCTCTCTCTCTCTCTCTCTCTCTCTCTCTCTCTCACACACACACACACACACACACACACACACACACACACACACACACACACACACACCACCCTTCTGGACAACTTAACGCCCACTCAGAGCGGCTTACCAAGTGTGTTATTACTATCCTCACAACAATCACCCTGTTAATTGGGTGGGGCTGAGAGAGCTCTGAAAGAGCTGTGACTGATCCAAGGTCACCCAGCTGGCTTCAAGCGGAGGAGTGGGGAATCAAACCTGGCCCTCCAAATTAAGAGTGTCAAAAACTGACACTATCAGAGGCCTGTGGCAACAGCGGAGAGAGGAGAAGGGGCATTGAGTGGGATGAAGGCTGAGGAAAGGTGAATTCCTTGTTGGGGTCTAGTATCTTAAGATGTCTGCAGTGATAACCCATTGTTCCCTGAGTAGAAACAAGGGCTGACAAGAGCATTTCACCACACCTTACACCAAATCAGTTTTTGGGTTTCTCCTGCTAATCGTCTATGCTAACTGGCAGCAGTTCGTATTCAGAATCTGGAGCAGAGAAAAGTATTTCTTTAGTTAAAGGATCCAAATAAAAATGCTAGAGATTGAGCTAGAGGCATAGAGGAACGGTCACTGGGGGAGTGAGGAGGAGCTGTACCTGTGGATTTTCTGCATTGTGCAGGGGGTTGGTCTAGATGACCCTTTGGTCCTGTAGAGCTCTATGGTTCTATGTTTCTATGTTCCTGTTTCTAGGATATTCAACATACATGGTTGACATAAGATATCCCTAGCAGTCAAAAGGCCTGGGGTTGTGCAGGGGTTATTAAATATATAACACCCATACTGTCAATTCAGATGGTGGCTTCCAAAGATGAACATGGCATAGTTCAAGGGGAAGAGAGCTTCATTTGAAAAGGAGCAGATTAGATTAGATCACAATGTTGCATAATTTGGAAGTTCAATGAATTTGTGAAATTTGGATTCTAATGCCAAAATCTGACCTTGAAATACAACTCAAGAACTGAAGTTTTGATATCACTGTTTGACATTTGCCTGTTATGATCGAGTAAATGAATTAAGTTAATAGAAAAGGTACTCCAAGTCATTGCAAGTCATCCATCATATCCTACTGAATGTTCCCAGCCACTGCAGGAAAATGTCAACCCTTGGCAAATTATTCACTGCTACATGTTAGAGATGCGTCCGAAATTTTGCCATTCAAATCTGAGTTGCTCATAACCTAGAGGGGAACTTTGTGGATATTTTTTCAATGATTTTCCATTGTGGGGGAGGGTCTAGGTTGCGGGGGGGGGAGCTGGAATATGCATTGGCTATGCATTTAGTAATATATGTTATTACTGAAGCACAGATTGCAACATGTATTGCATATGTATGAAACTCATGGATGTACCAAAAGCACATCATGTGCATATCCACACAAAGACAGTTCATAGAAATTCACAGTGAATTATCAGAAGGATGAAGAACAGAATATTTGGTGTGGCAAAATAGGTGACATTTGTCTAGCCCTCCTGCATATGACGCAGTGCCAAATATTGCAGAATTGTCAGAAGTCAAATGTAGATACAGAATACAGGATATTTGCTAACTATTCCATACATATCCACAAATCCAGATAATACCTGCAAAAAATTCACCATCAACATTCACAGGGAGGGGTGCCAGATCCCTCTAATCTCCCGCTGGGAGGTAGGAATAGCTGGCACTTAACTCATGCTGTTCACGAGGGTCCTCTTTGTGCATGCATTTGTGCACACGTGCCCTGGAACCAATGCAATGATGTCACTTCCAGTAAAGATGTCATCACGTCAGCTGTGTGAGCATTCCTGCACTCTGCACAGGGGCAATTCTGCCTGTTTGGGGCCCAAATCAGCCCCAAATGAAGCACGGGAATGCTCCCACAGCTGGTGCAACGTCATCACATCCAGAAGTGAAGTCACCACACCTGTTAGGAGTGTGGCGTGTGTTCCCAGGGTGTCTGCTGGTGGCAGACAACCTCGGGGACCTTGCCACCTCCTACCAGCAAGTCAGTGGGCAAGGTGGCAAAACCCTGGGAGTTTGCCAGCCACTGGCAGGGCCCTGGGAACCCTATCACAAGAGAGAAGTTGAGGATAATTTAGGGGGGGAAGTTGTTCAAATTCCCCTATGCGGAGAAAGCCAAGCTTTCAGAAGCAAGACTCCAAATTCAGCATTGCAAACCAATAGAGTAAGCAGCGCGAGTCTTTGGGGGAAATCTGCCCACCAACTGTGCAAAGCTCTGTGCTTCCCCATAAATCTTTTCCTATGAATCAGCCCAGCAGTGCTATCCAGAAGCCGCAAAGCATTCAAAGTAAGCAAACCTCCAGACCAAAAAAGGGCCCTTAAGCTCCAAGCAGCACTCTCCACTGATCGGCGAGGTTTGAACTCATTCTGGGCCTCAACATGAATTTAAGGCCTTGAGAATACATCGGAACCGTTTGTTTGCTGCCCCTTGAAGTTGTCTGACTTGAGATTTTGGGCCCAACACGACCTGCTATTGGGAGATAGATTCATGAGTGAGACTCCATGCCAGCATTTTTCAGAAGTTGGCTTGCCAACCTCCAGGTGGTTCCTGGAGATCTCTTGGAATCACAACTGATCTCCAGGAATTGAGGATCATTTTCCTTGGAGAAAATGGCTGCTTTGGAGGGTGGGCTTTAAGGCATTATACCCTGTCGAGCTTCCTCCTCTTCCCAAACCAAACCACCCAAGCTCCATCCCCAAATCTCCAGGAATTTCTCAACCTGGAGTTGATACCCTATTCTCCGGTGTACATAGGGGATCTGTAAGGGGTCAGACTGACCCAGATTAGCTCTATAGCATATGAGAGAGGAGGTTTAACACATTCCTTCAGCACCAAGTTTTCCACTGCAAGTTGCTTCCACCACTGAACTGCTTTTTGATATATGATGCCCAAGTATATTCCCCCTGTGGGGCAAACACATTTCTAGCCGTATCAAATTCGCATCTGCAACAGGAGGAAAAAGATAAACCACCCACTCCCGTGCTACTGTCCTGGATTGGGCTCCCCAGAACTGCTATTTACACTTCTAGGATCCGTCTATGTTTTTCAGTCCTCTGCTCTTCTCTGCAGAGTTGGAAATTCCTCGTCGGCTGTTGCTGCTACTGCAAACTGCTGGTTTCTTCTACCTGCTGCCACATACCACTTGCCCATGTATGTTCCGCCATATTCAGAAGACTCGTCGAGTATTCTCCTGTCGCTCCCAGTCATTTAAACAGTGTATGCATACACACACACACACAGACTATCCTTCTGTATTCAGGTAGTTCTTTTGACCACGGGAGTCAAGGAGCAAGCTGTTAAGTGATCTCAATAACTGCTGACGACTCTGGGAAGGAGGCGATGAGTGATTTGCTGAGTTCTGAGACATGTCAGAGCAAGCCAAGCGCCAAACATCCCTGGGTCTGAGCAATGGATTCCGAGAAGGATTTGCCACGCAGTGGCCCTGATTAGAAGCACTCGAGGCCAAGAGGGCTGATTAGAAGAGGCGTCTTCCTGATTGCATTTAGGATGCACGGTCACACAGCGGCCGTTTCGCACAGCCCTCCTCACTGTGGCAAAAGTGGCAACTCTTGGCACATCCCGGGCGACAAAGTCTGCACAAATGAAAATACAACCTGGCCGTTTCCACATGGCTTACCTGTGCTCGTAACGTACCGGTAGATTGCACAAAAAATGCAGAAGATCGCATTTCCTTGCACGAGATTTGCGTGATGTCACATGACGTTGTGCAAGTCTCGCGCGAGGAAACATGATCTTCCGCGTTTTTTGCACGATCTACCAGGACATTACAAGCACAAGTAAGCCATGTGGAAACGGCCCCTGTCTTAAATGTCTGTATTGTGTAGCAGCCTGAAAACCGAATCCTGGGTCTGATGGAGTTCAGATAATCCTTGTGCTTAAATTGCTCCTGCCTCTGCAATTTTATTTTCCCTCCAATTGGTTGAGTGGTCAAAACTTAGTGGAAACAAAGGCTATAAGTAATACCTAATTGGGGAGCAGAACAGTTTTGCCCTCAGCATCTCTACCCAATCTCAAAATCTCTCTTTTATAATGACCGCCTACTTGGTTTCTAGCACCTGCCGTTGCTTTGTCTCTCCAAGGCTGCAAGGCTGATGTGGCTGTGACTGGTATTGAATCCCACTGCTCCTTAATTCTGATTTAACTGGGAGAATATCTAAAATTAATGCTGGAACTGGAACACTATGCATTTTCTGGAGCTTTTAGTGCCTCCTCTTCACCCTGGTTGTACCAATTCATACTGGGAGAGGCAGCTCTTCAGATATGTGGGCCACAGGCCATGAAGGGCTTTTGAAGGAAGAAGACCACAGCATCCTGAACAGAACAGAGAGCCAGTTTGGTGTAGTGGTTAAGAGCAGCAGGAGTCTAATCTGGAGAGCCAGGTTTGATTCCCCACTCCTTTGCTTGAAGCCAGCTGGGTGATCTTGGGTCAGTCACAGCTCTTTCAGAGCTCTCTCAGCCCCACCCACCTCACAGGGTGATTGTTGTGGGCATAATAACACTGGCTTTGTAAACCACTCTGAGTGTGGCATTAAGTTGTCCCAAAGAATGGTATATAAATACAATATTATCATCATCGCCATCGCCATCGCCATCACCATCACTATCGCTATTATTAGAACTTGTAAATAAACCAGTTACCAATAGTCATATAGCAACTCACCCCAGGTAACTCTGCTGCCACATACCATGCCAAATTTTCCCTGCCTTCCAGCAGGCAAAAGTTCTTGTACCTCCAGCCATTTGCAAATGAAATACAAGGGTCCTACAGGGCCAGGGGCTGTGACTGTTGTGGTTGCCAGTCTTCAAGTGGGGCCTAAAGATCTCCTGGAATTACAACTAATCTTCAGACTACAGAGATCAGTTCCCCTGGAGAAAATGGCTGTTTTAGAGGGTGGGCTATATGGCATTATACCCTGTTGAGCTCCCTCCGCAAATCCTGCTCTTTCAGAGTTCCACCCCCAAATCTTCAGGAAGCTCCTAACCTGGACCTGGCAACCCGAATATGTGGAGTTATTTGGCTAGCACCTTGCAGAAACTGTGGAGGAAGGTTGTACCCAAGTCGGCCCATCATGGGCTTATATGGCTGGGTCAGTTAGGGAGAGGCTGTCCTTGGGGCTAAGGAACAGCATCAACCAAGCCTCTAGTTTCTTGAGCGGCACTGGAAAAAATGGAGAGAAGTCTGAACACCTCTCAGAATATTTGGTTGGGCAGGCTGGGATAAATGAAGTCAGCAATAACGCTGGTCAGGTTTGGAGTGGGGATGGATTTGCCCACAACACTGGTCTCATTCGAGACCACTGAGTGTTCAAGTAGCTGATACTTTCCTGATGTTTTAATCCTGCAGATCAGCCAAAAAAGTTTTTAAAAAACTAGTTTAATCCATTATACTGTTGTCCCGTGTCTTCATTGTGTGGTATGGACACAATGGGAGTTTCTATGCTGACACCACACCCACCTGACTTTCAAACAAAAGAACTGGAAAAATAAAACACCAAGGCTTTTAGTTGCTTTATTTACTTCATTTATAGCTCACCTTTCTCACTTGAGACTCAAGGCCTATTACAAAATATAAAAGAAATAAATCATTCAAATAGCATAAGACATTAAATAAAAATGCAGTAAAGATTGCGATTACAGAACGGAGAACAATGCATATAAAAAAAAACTTCTCTAAAGCATGACATGTCATACAATAAGTTCCAAAGAGAGAAGACAATGTAGTAAAAGCAAAAACATGCATACATATATTAAACACTGCAACACTATTCCTTTGTCATAGCAGGCCCCTGACTTGTTCCATTATACTACAGTTCTAATTCCTTTCTTTAAAGGCCTCTGTTAGTTTCTGTTTCACACATTTTGTGAAATGATAGAAGGAAGGGATCCTTCCTGAACTCCTGAATCTGACCACAATAAATTTATCTCCATCAAGGGTGCGTAGTACAATATCAACCAGACTGTCAGTCTTTCCAACAGTAATCACTTCTGTATTTTATGGAGCGGTAGCAGTTTGTTCTCCCTTTAGGGTTGTCAGTCCCCTGGTGGGGCATCCCATGCCTCTTAATTCCCTCATCCTCTCAGAGCCGCAGTGGGAGATACTTTTAAATAATGGTGTGATGTCACATCCAGGAAATCCCAGAAGTGGCATCAATCCTCTCTAGGAATTACCAAAAACTTTCCAGTAAAACCATAGAATTTTCAGCAATTCCTAGAGAGGACTGGCATCACTTCCAGGGAAAACGTGTAAGTGACACTGGAAAAACCTGGAACAGATATCTATGCCCCCCCCCCCCCCAGCCTCTTGCTGTTCCAGGTCTGACAGCCTTGTCTCCCTTAGTCGCTTGACCATGACAGAGAGAGACTAGCCAAGAGCAGAAATAGCTGTTTCAGGATGCTTAATTAAAGAAATATGTAATTGAGTGCCCTTGGCATATTAACAATAGAGATGGGCATGAAATGGGAAAAAATGAAATGAGCGTTTCATGTTTCGTTGCATTCCACAGATCACGAATCACGAACTTTCATGAATTGTCCCGTTTCGCGAAATGATTCATTAGTTTCGTGATTCATCAGAACCCAGGGCACTTCAATGGCCCTCTTCATACCCAGAGATACCAAACTCACAGGGAGACTTCAGCAGGCTCTCCTCCACTCAATCTCACCCAACAAGCCAGCAAGAACAAATGCTCTAAATAAGAATATAAGCAAAGAAAATTAAAGAAAAAAAGTAGGCCTCAGTCAAGCTAGGCCCCAGAGCCAGGCAATGCCCTGAGACTGTGGTTGGATGGGGTGGGAGAAAGAAGGCACCCTCACCCAACGACCTTCCCAGAAAGGCCAAGAGCTGAAAATGAGAAAAAGGCTTTTCAGTCTTTTTTAAAGCAGCAGCAAATCCAGCCAAAAGTTCCCAATTCCACTCTCTCACTCCAAATCCCTGCAACAGGTCCTCCCTCTCCCTCTGTCTACTGGAACTGAAAAGCACAAAGCAGAGAGCTGTACCTTATATAAGAAATGCTCATATAGAGCAGAACAGGAAGTCTCTGGTTGGCAGACAGACCTGCCTAACAGGGTTTGGAGGGATGAGATTGGTGTTCCCATGGCTATAGAAGGCCCATCTCCTCAGCTGCTTAGGGGCTTAACTCCCCTGCTCCTTGCTGTATAGGGCAGAATGGAAGCTCTCCAGTTGATAGGGAGAGCTGCCTATCAAGGTTATGTGGGCTAAAATTGGGGCTTCCAATGGCAACAAAAGGTCTGCAGACATTCCAGGCCTATGTTGCCTAGGAAATCAATAGATCAGCGCCAGCCTGTCCAGCATCATAAATCATTCACGAATCGAACAAATCGGCCCCAAAAGTCATGAATTTCATGAAAACCGTGGCCCTACAAAATGTGTTTCACAAAACACGAATTGACCCGATTCGTCATGAAATTTGATTCATATTTCGATTGATGCCCATGTCTAATTGACAATCGCTGACACCAAAACTATGGATGATCTCATCCGATGGTCTTGCATAGAATAAAAGGTATGAATCATAACACAGAATACTGAGGAACAGAGAAACAAAATCCCAACATTGATTCAGACTTTCCAATCATTATCTTCAGAACATGATCCACTAGAAAGGACTGAAACCTCCAGGAAACTTTTCCCTTAATCTCTATATCATGTTATAAGTTGTGTTTTTTTTCTGGAGGAAGATGACTGATATCTACACCCTGTGCACTTTCTTTGAAAACATCTAATTAACAACAGCAAGTTTCTTTGAGCAAAGGAGCGACACAGCCAACTGTGAGTGTTTGTTCATAACAACACTGTAAGTCTATAGTGCTGTTTGCAACAATTTTATTTATCCTATGTGAGCAGCAGAACTTCTGGAAAGTCACACACACACACACACACAACCCTCTTGAACTTTTGGAAGTGAATGCCAAAGTGAGAAAAAAAGGTTGAACACTGTTTAAAACACTAAAACAAGAGATACCTTTGTTTCAAGTGTGTGTGTGTTTCAAGGGCACCGACTTTCAAAATGCTCAAGAAAGGTAACCTCTGTTGAGTATGAATATATCTCCTCCATTGAAACAAGCAAAAACTCAGCTCTGATTCATCAGCAGAAACTCCCAGAGGCTTTAAAATAAATGGTAACAGATATGTTTACTTGGGTGAAGACACCACCATTTCATCAACTTTCTCTGATAAATCAGCTAAACTTCTGTAAGGAAAGTTCAGGCTGTATCTTGTATTAATGGAAAGAAAGAGGTGGAGAGGCCCAAATGCTCGCAGAACAGCTTATTAACTGCTGACTCACTGCACCAGATATCCAGCCAAAGAGGACTCGTTAATCCCACCGGTGCAAAACGATAAACAGGAGAAACCCCACAATAAGCAAGGAAATCTTACTAAAAATCAGCAATATATGAACAGCAATCGATAGGACTTGGGTTGGAAATCTGAATTTGTGTTTCAAACCAATCAGATTCCTTTGACTGTCTTTCCTTGTATGGGGTATATACCCCAGAAGGCAGAAATATAGCACTGGAAATTTTTACTGCAGATATTCAGACGGCAAATAGATATAACAAATGTTGTTACTCCCAGGCAGATACCGTGCCAGGAGATTTTTGTGACATTTGACTTCAGCTAATATCCTCTCTATGATTAATAGATGGAAGAAATTGCTTAACCGCTATGGAAACAGCCTATTGAGTGATAAAGGGGTTAAATATCTGTTTTAAAAGGTGCAGATTCAAAAGAAAGACTCAAAAGAAAGCATCCTTATCAACACCCAAGTCAAGGCCTTTCCTCTAGGAATCTTCTTTTTGGATGATACAACAACAACAACAAAACCCCAAACAGATGTATATAAAACCACAGCAGATGAACTTACACCAAAAATCTGTACCATGGAAAACAACAACCCACTGGAGAGACAATCTTTTGAGAAAGATCTGATTGGTACATTTTGCAATCACATGCCTCTTGGAGAGCTACACTCAATCATGGACAAACTGGGAATGCTACAAAACCAGCTACTGACTATAAAGAATTTAGGAGATATCTTCAGGAAGAAGTCAACAGATGAAGATGATAAAGCCTCCCCTTTAAACAATGTGAAAGCCTCTCTCATCACAAAAAAAATGCTGTGTGCATGAAACAAAAGAAACCCTGAACAGAGGGATAAGACTGGAACATTTTAACTGCAAAGCTGTGAAAGAAGCAGGCAAGAGAAGCAGCTGGAGGTATTAAATTGAAAAATAGGCTGATACCATAAAATACTAGTTTGATCATTCATGCTTTTACTGAATCCTGCCAGTTTCTGTATAAAGCACAGAGCTTATGTACAGATGATAAGAAATTTTTAGATGAACTGGAACTTCCTAAAGTAACAAGGGATGACATAAACGAAATGGATGAAAAGATACTGCAGGAAGTAGTATCAGCAAATAAGAATCTTAAGTTAAATAAACCAACTAGACCTGATGGTTTAACACCTGAATTGTATAATGTGTGTGTAAAGTGCACTCACAACCAACTCATGGTGATCCCAGCAAGAAGCTTGCAAGGCAAGGGAGAAGCAGAGATGGTTTGCCATTGCTTACCTCTGCAGAGTCTTCCTTGGTGGTTGCCTATCCAAGCACTGACTCTGCTTAACTTCTAAGAGTCTCTCTACATAAGATACCTGGACATGTGTTCATCAAGTGTAGGGAGAAGCAAAGTTTGCCGTGAAGCATAGTTTTGAAAGACAGAGCTGGCAAAGATCGCTTCGGAGTGGACAGATTCTCTTACAGTCCACCACCGCATCTGGCACGCTGGACTGTCTTCCCTTCCAAAGCTTTACCCTACCGCTCTTGTTGCTTAAAATTTCAAATTAACTGAGCCTCTGCAGCGACCTCTGCCGGTTCTGTCGTTCAAAACTATGCTTCCCAGCTAACATTGTGTCTCCTGACATGTGAAGAACACATGTCAGAACTTGTGTAGAGAGACTCTAAGATCTGATGAGATCTGGCTGTACCATGCTGCCTTCCTTCCCTGAATTTTATAACTTCTAGCAAATAATAGAAATACCAAGTTTATTGCAGGTTATCAATGATATTTTTGGCTCTCAATACCTTCCCAGGACATGGGCTGAAATTAAAATTGGTATGATTCCCATGCCACTGAAGGATTTCTCTTTGGTGAGCTCATGTACCATTAGTTTACTGGATTGTGATTATAGAATTTTAACATTGGTATTAGGAACCCGTTTGAAAAGTATCATTAGTAAATATATACTATCTGACCAAACTGTTTCATATTTGATTGATCCATTGCTATCTCTATACCAAAAAATCATCAACCTAACAGATATTTTTAGTAAGGAAGGATTTAAGTCAGCATTTCTGTGCTTAGATGTTGAAAAAGCATTTGACAGAATGGAACATAAATTTCTGTTAGAATCTGTAGTTAGAGTCATGATAGATAACAAGGTTTTAGGTGTTCCCTTACAAGAAAGTGGGAATTGACTGCAACTAACACATACAGAAATTTGATAATAAACAACCAGGCTATATCTGTTTGCTTTGTCAAAGGTTTTTGAACATCAGCATGTCAAAGGTAACAACTACAACAACAACAACAACAACATTCAATTTATATACTGCCCTTCAGGATGACTTAACACCCATTCAGAGCGGTTTACAAAGTATGTTATTATTATCCCCACAACAAAACACCCTGTGAGGTGGGTGGGGCTGAGAGAGCTCCAGAGAACTGTGACTAGCCCAAGGTCACCCAGCTGGCTTCAAGTGGAGGAGTTAGGAATCAAACCCAGTTCTCCAGATTAGAGTCCCATGCTGTTAACCACTACATCAAGCTGGCTCTTATCTATGTGGTATGTTATAGAAAGAAAGCTTTTGTGTCATGACTAGAGATGGGCACAAACAGCAATATGAACTTTAAAAAGCCACGAACAACCCAATCAACTGTTCGTGAACAAGCTGTTCATGAGGCCCCATTCTAAACCAACTCTAAATGAACAGGTGGTCGTTACATGCCTCGTTCATTGCTGTTCATCAAGCCAGACAATCTGGCACCTGCAATCAATTCCCTTGGCAACCAGAGGCAGGGACTGCCTGAACTCTGTCTGAACTCCTGCTGTTGCCCTGGAAACCCCAATCCAAGCCCAATTTAGCTTGATAGGCAGGTCTTCCTTTCAAGTGTGGCACTCCAAATTTGTTACAAGGAAGCAAAGAGCAGGGGGGAGGGGGGCTCCCAGCTCTGGTTTTGCAGACAGTGAGGGAGAGACAGTTGCTGTTGGCATTTTGAGAGAGAGATAGGGAGAGTGCATTGGAGCTTGAATTTTCTTTGTGTTGTGGGATAGGGATCTACCTCTTCAAGTTCCAGGGCTGCTGCCAGGCTCTGGGCCAAGCTATTATTTATTACTGGTACCTTTCATGCTGCCTGCTCAGGTAGGGTTTCTGGGAGTGGTGTGGTAGGGATCTTGATAGCTGGAGGAGAGCCTGCTGGCCCCAACGAACAACAAATATATTCATGAACAGGTCATGTTCATCAATGTTCGTTGTTCGTGGATGGCAATGAACACCGAACACCATGTTCGGATTTTTTTCTGTTTGTGCCCATGTCTAGTTATGACCTATGTCAAAATTGGAGAAAATGTTAACTATGTGTGAAGAACGCATTTTTTTCAAACCTGCATGCCATTATATTGGCTGTACTACTTAAACCTGATATTAATTCTTTTTCTTGTAAGATGGTAAAAAGATACTAGTATTGATATTAGATGATAAAAAGTAGAAATACATATTTATGGATGGAACCACTTTTACGATTAGTCTCTCTGACAGGGCAAATCGGATTAAAATGATCTGTCAATGACACCTAACCCCCTTCAGGCTAGCAAAGCTCTATGGAACTGGGAGAAATTAGTGCCGTTTTTGTGAGTTAGAAAAGACAGATTTTTTCACATCTGGTGGAGTGTGTAAATGAGCAATAGATTATTGGAAACAAGTGGTGGAAATCATATCAGTTGGACTGGAAATTCCCTATTAGCTAGAGATCTTACTGTTCAGTTGTGTATTTGACATGCCTAAACATCTTCAGGCAATAGCTTTCCATATGATTATTACAGCTAGCTTGGTTAGCTTGATTATTACAGCCAGGAACTAGAAGCAAAAAAAGCCCCCAAATTCATGACCAGCTGATGAAAGTGAAAGAGATCTACACACTGGTGAAACTAATAGCCTACAGATACTTCCAGGTTAGACTCATTATGGTCAAGGGTTGTGCAGAGAATAGGCAGCAAAATATGAGAGAGAGTTTTTAATATCACAGGGTATTTATAGTTTGAGCAGACATGCTCTCCCTGTACCTATTACACATACTGTTTTTATTATGCGTATCATGTATCAAACAAGTGTTTGTTTTAAAACAATCATGTTAAAACAATTTCAGTCCGACAGAGTGGTCAATGTTGTTGAAAGTGGGTGAGAGCTAAAAGGGAAGCTTTCTCCTGATAGCAAATAGACATCTACTGGTGATTCCTGGCCCCAAATAGACATCTGTTGGTGATTCCTGGCCCCAAGGAGGTTCGCTTTGCCTCAACTAGGACCAGGGCCTTCTTGGTCCTGGCACCAACCTGGTGGAATTCTCTGAGGAGACCCAGGTCAGAAGGATTTGGTGTCTTTCCACGGGGCCTGTAAGACAGAGATATTCCACCAGGCATATTCCACCAGGCACCAACCTGCTTCCCGCCTGTTTCTGCTCCTTATCAACTGGCCACCCTTCTCCAGAGATTTGCTGATACCAGAGAGTTGTGAAATATATGTGCTGCTGTTTTAATGAATCGTTACTGATGTTTTTATATTGTTATAGTATCCTCTTGATTTTATTCTTGGTTGTGATCCGCTCTGAGCCTGCTTGCAGGCGAGCCAAATATACATCAAATTAATTAATTAAATAAAAATCAATTATCCACCAGAGCACTCAAAGACATTTCTGTTCTACTGCTTCGTTCTATTGCCTGCTTTAGCACTGGTTTTAGGGCTTCCTTCTCATTTCTGCATTCCTTTGCGATGACATATCTGAATGCAAACCAAGCCAACTCCGAGAAAGGGCAATAATTCCCATATAATTGTATGCTTTTGCACTGATTGCCCCACCACTGCCCGAAAGAAAACCTAGTAGCAACAACAATCATCCTACTCTATAAAAGGCTAAGTGTATCCAAGACAACTCACTTCCTACCCTGGTGCGTATCCAGAGGGCGCTGCTGTGGAGGGAAGCCCAGATGAGTCATCCAGACTTCCAGAGAGCATGCCACAGCGGGAAGCCCAGGCCAGGAGCAAGCACGGAGCAGGCAGCAATGTCTACACCCAGTCTTCACCCAGCTGGGATCAGGTACAGAAAGGGGACAATGCCCACCCCCCACCATCACCCAGCTGGGATCAGGAGTGGAGCAGGTGGCAATGCTTGCCCCCCACCTTTACCCAGCTGGGATCAGGAGCAAAGCAGGTGGCAGTGCCAGTCCCCTGCCTTCACCCAGCTGGTATCAGGAGTAGAGCAGGTGGCAATGCTCACTCCACCGCCTTTACCCAGCTGGGATCAGGAGCAAAGCAGGAGGTAATGCCCACCCTCCTTCACCCAGCCATAAGCAGGTGAGGAGGAGGTGACAATGCCTGCCCCCTTCACCCAGCCAGGATCAGCAGTGGAGCATAAGGCAATGCCCGCCCCGCCCCGCCCCCCCCCCATTCAACATGCTGGAATCTGGCACATAGCAGGTGGCAATGCCTTTCCCACTTCACCCAGCCAGAATCAGGTGCAGAGTAGAAGGCAATGCCCGTCCCTTCTTCACCCAGCCGGGATCAGGAGTGGAGCAGGTGGCAATGCCTACCCCCCATTCTCCCAGCCAGAATCAGGTGTGAAGCAGGAGGCAGTGCCCACCCCCCATTCACCCGGCCAGGATCAGTGATGGAGGAGGAAAGAGCCTCTCCTAGAGCCCATTGTATTATTTCCTATGACGGACTTTGTTGCTAGTAAACATTATAATGCTGCCCAAAAATGTTTGTGATGATTTCAGATTTCTCCCAAATCTCCATTTCAGTTTGTACAAGTGAAACCGGTGATGTATTACTTTCACAGCATTTTATGTTGCCTGATTTTCTTTGTAAATTATATGCATTTTCCAACATTATTTATGCACCAATAGATCATCATTATACATTATATGTGTACATTTTCTGAATAAATAACATACATTGCACTCTGATATGTAATTTATATAGTATTTATAACTGTACAACAGGCATGCAAAACAAAATGAAACTTGATAAAAATATAAACAATATAAATTTTAAAAAAAGATTGCAAACACTCACTTATCCTTACGGAGAACTACCAACTCAAACTAGCAAAGTTTTTTTAAAAAGCATTTACTAAAATCATCCCCAAAGGCCAAACAGGGACAGTCAGTGAGTCACTGCTCAGGACATTGGGGTGCTCCCAGGTAAAATGAGGGCATTGTGTTTTACAGTTTGCAACAATTTCACCTTCCTTCCACAATGAATTAAGATGAATGCAAAGAGAAGACTGGAAACTGGAAGAGGGGGCTAGAAGATACCCCCCCAGCACACCTAAATCCTTGAAAATCAAGTGCAGAAAGAGGCACCTGGAATTGACAGAACGTTCTGTCAATCAGTGATGGAGAAGAGGGAAAAGAAAAGAGAAATAAGAAAACAAGACGAAGCAATCAGGAAGCAGAATAGATGCGTACTTTTTTAAAATGAGATTGGGAGAGAGAGGACTATTTTAAGCTATGTTTAATACATCGCCTGCCACCTTCTCTAATCCTGTCTGTTTGAGTCTGAAGGCTGGGGGTTATTTATTTAACAAAGAGAATTTTTTTAAGCAGCTTGTTAAGGCTGATGTTGCACTGTTGAAGATTTTAGGAGCTACTGGATGAGAAAGGGCCTTAGTAAGGGAATGTGATGGCTGTCTAGAATCAGCAGAAAAAAATGGAGCACCCAAACGGCTGACACAAATGTAAAAAACAATAAAACAGGAAACATCCACTCATTCTTTCCTTTCTCTGTCCAATTAGCCAAACAGAGAGAATATTCAGGGTCTGAAATGTTATGTAAATGAAGGGAGTCGAGCCTAGAACACACGTGCATGAACTTTTCTTTGCCAAGGGAGTGGCTCTCTGGCGATAAGCAATTTGGAACAGATCAAGTTAGTCAACCGACAGCACTATTTTAAGGAAAAGAAAACAGCAAGAGTCCAGTAGCACCTATAAGACTAACAAAATTTGTCGGAGGGTATGAGCTTTCATGAGTCCATATCTGAAGAAGTGAGCTGTGACTCACGAAAGCTCATACCCTACCACAAATCTGGTAGTTTTCTAGGTGCTACTGGTCTCTTGCTCTTTTCTACTGCTACAAACAGACTAACACGGTCGGCTACCCATCTTGATTCTAAGCAGATTTACACTCTTCTAAGATCACTGAAGTCAATGGACTTAGGGTGTGACTTGAATTACAACTGCTTTATAAATGTTGCACCCCAGTCCAGAAATGTTCGATCTTGTGGCACTGGGATTACCCAGGTGTCCCTTGCATGAGCTAGACTTTTGTCCCTTTCCTTCAAGTTCTATATCTGCCGCTGTCAAGCAGTCCCAGCTGATAGCTGCTGCTCATGGCGTGCCATCTAGGCGAAGCCTGGAGATTTCCCAGAATTACAACCGATCTACAGAGATCAGTTCCCCGGGAGGAAATGGCTGCTTTGGAGTGTGAACTTTATGGCATTGTAGCCCATTGAAGTGAGGTCTCTCCCATTCCCAAACCCCACTGTCCCCTGGGCCCACCTACAAATCTCCAGGAATGTCCAAATCCAGGGTTGGCAACCCCAACTGCTCTGACTGCCAGCTGTCTGACTCTTCCTGTTTGCTTATGAATTTCACATCCTTAAATATAAAGAGGGAGCCATATTCCTGACAACTCACCCTTCTATACGTGTCTGTGGGAAAAACAGCCCGCCTCCCAGCCCTTCGCTGCTGCAATAGGCCGGCGATTGGAAGGGCCTGCCCACCTGCCAAACCTCCGGCCCAGAGTGGGGCACCCAGGTGGCTGGATGGGCAGGTGCATCTCTTCGCCCTTCACAGCCACGATGGCTCAAGGTGCGCCCACCCGCCTGCCAAGCCTCTGCCCCTGGATCGGGGCGGCCAGGTGGCTGGATGGGTGGGCATGCCTCCCAGCCCTTTCCCACCACAGTCAGCCAACACTGGGGAGGGAGCAATACCAGGCTTGGCTGCCTGCCCTCTCCCACCCTAATCAGGGCATGATGGAGGCAGCAATGCCTGGCCCACCTGCCCTGCCCTTTCTAGAGCCCGTTGTATTTTCCCCCACAACAGGCTTTGTTGCTAGTTTCAAACATTTGTGATGGGTAGCTGGTGTCATGAAGTACAGGATCGTGGCCACCTTCTGGCAGGTCCAAGGAACAAAAGCTTGCACAGCCTCATAAACTGAGGCTCAGCCATTGCCTCTATCCTCCCCAGAGCCTGGTTGTGACATTTGCTTGCTATGGCCTTTGGTTACTGGGGCAGTGTGAGCATTTAAACTTAAATCAATGCCTCCTGCATTATTGTCCACTCCCTGGATTATTCTCTGGCCTGCTTAGCCCAGCTGGCCCTGTGGAATACGGCTCAAGTTGGAAAAGCTGCAAGTTACTGGAGAAAGGTCTCTGCAATGGAATTTTGCAGTATTTCATTTTATGCCCTTCCCTTGTACGGCTGCGGCTCTCTCGGGCTGTCTGTATATTGATCAGTTTGCCCTTTCCGTGAAGACCAGAGTGGCTTAAGCGCTTCGGTCCCGCTCTCTTCTTTCTCCACTCCACTCCATCTTTACAGGGCAATACAGTCCTTTTTCAAATTTACTTATATCTGTTATCAAACCCCCATTTGGATTCAGAGTAGCATTATGCTCCCACAAGCACACCCTGCAGCACAGCATATGACATCCTGATTCTCACTGGTTTCACTTTACTTCTTACTGTTTTTATAACTGGAGCCATAAACAGCAGACCCTCATCCCATGGGAAGAAAACCTAAAAATTAATTATCATGTAACTGAACAGCAGCTGCCCAAAATTTTGCCACACATCGAGCAATTGGTTTATCTTTGTCTCCGAGTAGCCGAGATGATTTCGCTTCTGGAGGAAGAGAATCCTGATTGAATAATGAGGAGATCAATTCCGCTCTTAATTCTGAAAATTTAGGACAATCAAAGAAAATGTGGTCCACGGAGTCAACTTTATTGCTACCACCATTGCAGAGTCTGTCTGAATAGGGAAGATTTCACTTGACTTTGTTTTTCGAAACAGCAAGATTCTAGACTGCATAGTTGCAATGGTCACTGGGGAGGGGGGCACTGGTTGGCTCCCCTCCCTTCCATACCCAAGAACATAAGAGAAGCCATGTTGGATCAGGCCAATGGCCCATCCAGTCCAACACTCCGTGTCACACAGTGGCAAAAAACCAGGTGTCCTCAGGAGGTCTGCCAGTGGGGAAGGGACACTAGAAGCCCTCCCACTGATTGCCCCCCCCAATACCAAGAATACAGAGCATCACTGCCCTAGACAGAGAGATCCATCTATACCTTGTGGCGAATAGCCACTGATGGATCTTTGCTCCATATGTTTATCCAATCCCCTCTTGAAGCTGTCTATGCTTGAAGCTGCCACCACCTCCTGTGGTGGTGAATTCCATGTGTTAATAATCACTCTTTGGGTGAAGAAGTACTTCCTTTTATCCGTTCTAACCTGACTGCTCAGCAATTTCATTGAGTGCCCACGAGTTCTTGTATTGTGAGAAAGGGAGAAAAATACTTCTTTCTCCACCTTCTCTGTCCCATGCATAATCTTGTCAACCTCTATCATGTCACCCCTCAGTCGTCGTTTCTCCAAGCTAAAGAGCCCCAAGCGCTTTAACCTTTCTTCATAGGGGAAAGTGTTCCATCCCTTTAAGCATTCTAGTCGCCCTTTTCTGCACTTTTTCCAGTGCTATAATATCTTTTTTGAGGTGTGGTGACCAGAATTGTACACAGTATTCCAAACGAGGCCATACCATTGATTTATACAGGGGCATTATGATACTAGCTGATTTGTTTTCAGTTCCCTTCCTAATAATCCTCAGCATAGCGTTGGCCTTTTTTATTGCTGTCGCACACTGTATCGACACCTGTCAGAGATCTAGAGCTGCTGTAATGTTTCCAGTCTCTAAACCATTGTTTAGGGACATTTCATGAAAGGGTTGCCAACTCCAGGTGGGGAAATTCCTGGAGCTTGGGGAGGGAGGGGTTGGAGGAAGGGACAGACCCCAGCAGGGTATAATGCCATAGTCTACTCTCTAAAGCTGCCATTTTCTTCAGGGGAACCGTTTCCGTAGCCTGGAGCTCAGTTATAATTCCAGGAGTTCTCCAAGCATCACCTGAAGCTGGCAATCCCATTTCATAAGCTGGTGCTCTCCTTTCTTTCCCCTCCTTCTCTCCCCTGCGCCCAAATTTTCTCCTTCTCCTCCATCCTTCATTGCTATTTATTGGCTGGGGATACTGGTGGGTTTTTTTACTTCCTCTGAGCATCAAGCAGGGGTCACTGGGGAAGGTGTGTGTGGGGTGGGGAGGGAGATAGCTGTGAATTTCCTGCACTGTGCAGGGGGTTGGACTAGATGAACTTGGGTTCCTTACAGCACTACGTTTCTATGAAGTCAGATATTTTGTTCCCATTCTGTAATATTTACATGGGTTGTGTTACTTTTTCTAGGTTCACTTCAATGGGCTGATTCTTATCTTTAAAGCCCTATCAAGGAGTCATAGGTCCAGAGAAGTTAGCCGTGTTAGTCTATAGTTGCAAAATGGTATCTGACAAAGAAAGCTGTGGCTCTCGAAAGCTTATGCTACAATAAAGTTGGTTAGTCTTAAAGGTGCTACTGGACTCTTTAACATTCTACCCAAAGACAGTCTCTCTCTCTCTCCCCATATGAAACCTGTGTGGCAGTTCTGGTAGTCTTAGCAGTCCCTGCTTCCTCCTATGGAGCGGCTCAGTTTTACTGAATATTCTACTAGAAAATATGATAAAGGCACCTGCCTTCTTTGGGAAACTGTGCAAAACAGACACATACCAGAGATTATTTGAGTTTGGTTATGGCCAGCAAATACAGCCTTTTATTACTTAACTGGCTGCTTGTTATAGTTGTGCCAGGACCGAAGCTTTAAGAATGAGCCCCAACCACAGCGTTTTTGCCACCAAGAAAAAATCACTCAGTGGTGGAAAGAAGTCAGAGACTTTGGCTTCTCTGCTTCTCTAACATCAGCTTTGATGGTACATGATGGCAGATAGGCTTGCCAACCTCCAGACTGTATAGAACAAAGAGGGGTACCACTGGAGATCTCCCAGAATTACAATTGATCTCCAGGCCACAGAGATCAGTTCTCCTGGAGAAAATGGCTGCTTTGGAGGGTGGACTCTGTGGCATTGTACTCCACTGATGTCTCTCCCCAATCCGAAGCCTGTCCTCTCCCGGCACCACCCAATCTCCAGGAATTTCCCAACCTGGAGCTGGCAACCCTAATTGCAGATCAGAAAAATTTCGGCTGCTGCCTGATGGTCACAGGTTGGTCCTAGATCTGGAAAGGTTGAAGATGTTAAGTTTATAGTCTCTATAACAATGCTCATCTTCTGCTCCCTAAACTCCACCTTCCATAGCACTACCTAGAATCTCCAGGAATTTTCCAAGCCAGAGCTGGCAACCCGAGATTCCAGCCAAGGACTTCTGGGTTTGCAGCTCATAGGCTTGGCCATCACAATACATCAGTAATATGTACATCTGCTTCACACTCAATTCCTCTCTGCCTCACCCCGTCCAAAATTCTTTAAGCAGAGCCTGAGAGCCAAGCTACAAGCGACTCCTGACACAGGTTGGACACTTGTCAGCTTCCCTCAAGTTTTGATGGGAAATGTAGGCATCCTGGTCTTGCAGCTGTAATGGAGAGCCAAGCTGTAAAACCAGGACGCCTACATTTCCCATCAAAACTTGAGGGAAGCTGACAAGTGTCCAACCTGTGTCAGGCGTCACTTGTAGCTTGGCTCTAAGTTGGTTACCTTTCGACTTCCAATATCAGATTGACTTTCAACTTCTAATATCAGATTCCTCCTTGGCCCACATTTCCTCACCAATGGTGATCAGGTTGTGATAAACCCCCTGATGGAAAGCTTTCAGACTCAGCTGACTGATTCACCTCATTCAGCCAGACTGGAAGATCTAGAAGCCAAGTAAGGACTAGAAGCATGCACAGCCTACCTCTTGGGGTGCCACCTCTTTTTGGATGGAAAGCGCCTTTGCGCTGGCAGACTCGGGGAACAGATCTTGGGTTTATGGTGGGCACCCAATGAAAAATTCATTTCTGTGGGTGGCAGCAGGAAAAACAAAGTCTGTACTAAGGGTTATCAGGAAGGCAACTGAAAATAAAGCAGCCGGTATCATAGTGCCTTTGTTTAAACCTATGGTGCAATCATGTTGGAGATAGTATGTTTATGATGAGTTCTAAAACCAGTAAGAAGTAAAGTAAATGGAATAATACATGAAGTTCTGGCTGTCTGCATTCAGGCGTCTTCAGCCAAACTGATGGATCTCAGAAATAGGATAAAGATGCTCAGCATCCTCAAAACGTATCAATGAGGTTGTCACAAGCCTTTACAATGATTTCATGGGGAAGAGGCCTTAGCCCAGTGGCAGAGCCGCTACTTTGCCTGCAGCCAGCCCAGGTTCAGCCCCAGCGTCTCCTGTTAAAATAATCTCCAGCAGCAGGTGATGGAAAAGACCTCAGCCAGAGGTGCTGCAGAGTTATAGTCAATCCGACTAGATAATTTAGAGACACAGTTCTTACGCGAGCTGCATTGACTGCCAGTGGCATACCAGATCAGATTCAAGGTTCTGGTATTGACCTATAAGGCCCTGTGCGGACTGGGACCAGCGTACCTACAGGACCGTCTCTCCCCATATATTCCCCAGAGGACACTCCGATCAGGGGACAAACAGCTGTTGGTGGTCCCTGGCCCTAAGGAGGCCGGCCTAGCCTTGACTAGAGCCAGGGCCTTTTCAGTCCTGGCTTCCACCTGGTGGAATGCTCTGTCTGCTGAGATCAGGGCCCGGCAGGACTTCCTATCCTTCCGCCAGGCCTGCAAGACAGAGTTGTTCCGCCAGGCATATGGCTGAGACTGGGCCTCCGCCGGCCTGGAAAAAGGGGTGTATAAAATCTGAACCCTCCATGTGAAGGCTGTCCACCATCCTGTTTTAAATGTGTTGTTTTTAATGTATATGAATTTTTAAATTGTATTTTTAATATGTTGTTATCTGCCCGGAGCCCGCTCACAGAGAGGGCGGAATACAAATCTGAAATAAATAAATGGACCAATGGTCTGATGTGGTATGAGGCAGTCCCATATATTCGTATCAGATGAGGAATGGGCACTGCTCAGGGGAAAAGCACATGCTATGCCTGCCTAGGGAGCATCCAAGATGCAAACACCCCCACTGAGGCCAGGCTGGCAGCCGCCTCAGACACTAAGGCGCCGGAGGGGGCACTGGCCTGGGGGCAGGGGCATGTGCCACGAAGCCCAGTTGCCCCATGCTGCTGCGCCCGGCAAGGAGCGTGTGCTGGCGGTGGCAGCATGGGGCCACTGAGCAGGCAGCCTCCCAGCCCTCCTGCCCAGTTGCTCTGTGCTGCTGCTGCTGCCACCAGCTCACAGCTGTGGGCCAGGCGTGGCAGGCGGCCAGGGCAACGCGCGGAGCATCTGAGCTGGAGGTCTGGAAGGATGGACACCGCCGCATGCTGCCCCAGCCGCCTGACGTGCCTGGTCTACAGCTGCTGTGCCCGGCCAGAAGCGCATGCTGGCAATGGCAGTGTGGGGCAGCTGAGCGGGCAGCCTCCTGTTCAGTTGCTCTGCGGACCAGGCGCAGCTGGCGGCCAGGGTGGCTGGCTGCACCTGGCCCACACAGCAACTGAAGGGGAGGGCTGGAAGGCCCCTCCGTGTGCACCCAGCCCTGTGTGATGACGTTACACGCAGTGACATCATCATGCAGTCCGGGTGCGCGCGCAGCGGCAACCCTTAAGCTGCTTCAGGCACCAGCAATGCTGGAGCTGACCCTGGGTTTTGGAAAAGGTGTAACTTGTTTTTGTTTTAACTTGAAGAATTTTCCTTTCTTGTCGTCTCTTTTGCTTCCCTCTAACTAGGTGAGGAGGGGAATTTCACACCAGCCTCCTTGGTTTTAAATGACTCCCTTAAGGCTGCTTCCAAGCGTGTAGCTCATTAAAAGTTATTTAAATATGTTGCTAATCAAACAGAAGACTTGGGAGCAGCTGTTTGCTCCTTTGCCTCCTGCAGACGTGGCTGGTGATGTCTTCACTCCGTGTCCCTCGTGGGGCCTCGTGAGATTTCAAAACAGGAATGCTGGGATATCATTTGGGCCAACCCGTGTCTCACCGGTGGCAGCCCGACTGACATTGTGCCAGAATCCCGTGTGCTTGTTGCACACGCCCTTCCAGACCCATCATTATCACAGCGGAGATCTGAAAATGTAAGGTGCAAGTAGCTATTTGGACCTCATTAATCAGGTGCAAATGTTTAGGCTATAATAAATACACATAGTCATTATGTAACAGGAAATCCATCCCCCCAGGCAGTTGTCTCTATAATATTTGTTTGTTTGGGGGCGGGTGGGTGGCACAAGTGTTTGCCAAGCAGCTTGCAGGTGACAGTTGTTATTTGTTAAAAGTATCCCAAGGAATGGCTGAACTCTCCTGCAAAGCAATTTAAAACAATGTAAGAGGGTGGAATCAGTGCTCAGTCTTTCTTTATTCTCTGCTCTTACGGCTACAGTCTTGAGCATCAACAGTACAGAAGAGCAGAAAGCAATTATAATGACAACAGCAAGTAATGATAATGACAGCGATGGATATAACCAACACGGCTGGAACACTGAGTTGTCCAGATCTGGCTATCTATTAGATTTAATTACATAGGAGAAGAATTTGGCTATTGTCAGAATAATATTATGTTCACTTCCAGCCAAAATGATCTGTAGGCTGGGATCAGTGCTCAGTCAAGAGTAGAGATGGGCATGAACCGAAATATGAACCAGAGTTCATGATGAACCAAGCTGGTTCGTGGTTCGCGAACTGGCGGTTCATCGGATCCCATTACTGACAAACCTCCACGAACTTTAGACTGGATCTTTTGGTTCATTTTTTGGTTTGTCACTGCAGACAGCCTGGTGCCGATCAATCAGTTTCCTAGACAACAGGGGATAGACTTCCTGCAGACCTTCTGCTGACCCGGAAGTGATGATTTGCTGACCTCGTGACGTCAACTGAACCGGTTTGCAAACCAGTGCAGGTTCGTGAAATTTCATGGTTCGTGAAATGCGACAAATCACAAACCGCACAGTTCATTTTTTTTCTGGTTTGTGCCCATCTCTAGTCAAGAGTACTTCATTTGCTTCACACTTCACAGAGGGGATACTTAAAGCCCCCATCTCTTTGGGCCACAGTCTTAATCAGAATCAGGACCCACATGCCTCTCTTTAAAGAACAAAAATTCTATGAGCTCTAGCCATGAGAAAAAGCAAAGCCCCAAACAGCCCACAAACCAGTATCATTATTTCCACATTGGGCAGAGACAAGCCGCACAGTCAGAACTGAACCCCGGATTTCCTGTCTCACCGCTCTTGGCACTGTTAACATTAGTCTTGGAATGGCTAGCGATGCATATCTCTGACCTACCACTGGAGGACACTGTCTGAAATAAATCAGATGGAAAAGGTGGTCTCATTTGTCCCATGAGTGCCGGGAGACATTGGTGAGAGCCTGTGTGGTTGGAGTGTTGGACTAGGATTTGGGAGACCCAGATTCGAATCCTCCCTTTGCCACAGAAGCTTGCTGGGGGGCCTGGGACAGTCCCTCTCTTACCCTAACCTACCTCACAGGTTGTTTTAAGGATAAAATGGAAGAGAGGACAATAATACAAGCTGCTTTGGGGGCCAACTGGAAAGAAAGGTGGGGTATAAACCAAGTAAATCAACAAAAAAATTTCCCCCACTTAAGATCACCCAGGCTATTTTAACTTGAGACATCAGGAAAAACCATAAAGAGAGACAGGACGCTGGGTGAAGAGAACACTTCAGAACCATCTCTCACACACAAACGCCAACCTATTCCCAAGATCTATTGTCAACAATAGGCGATGTATTTTGAGGGAAATTCATGTGAATCAATCCCAAGTGTATTCAGAGGAAGGCGATCCAAAGTATTCTCTCCTGAACACAGAATGTGAAAAGAAACGGGCACAGCAAGGATACCTGAAAATCTTATCCATAGGATAAAGTGCTAGTGGAAACTGAGTGCTCTTGATATATCCAGTCTCATGCGGTTTCTTTAAATCCCTCTTCACCCACTGAGTTTTGAAAAGGGGGTGGGTACCTAATTCCTTTAGTTGTCTGAAAATCCTAGCCTCCTGTGTGGTTTAAAGCATTTTGCTACCATTACACAAGAATTCCTCCCATCGTGCTAGTGGGGAAGGGAGAAGGAGAGAAAGAAAGCGAAGGGGAGAGATTTTGCAGAGCGATTTCATTAACTCAAGCTCTGGACCCAAAGTTTCCCCTGTCCTTTGTGGAAAGAAATAAAGGTTGACATACAGGCCAGTCCCTGGGAAAGGTCACTTGTTATGAAGGCTGAATCACTGTGACTGTAGTGCTTCGATCCAGTTGGCAAGAACAAGGACTATGGACAATTTTATCCCCAGCCAAATTCTTTCTCAGTGATTTTAGGGGGACAGGAGCCTGCTAGAAACACACAGGTATCAAAACCTTCAGTTCCGCTCCTTTCCAGGGAAGTGCCCAAAATATGGGTCTTGAGCTTGTGGTCTTTTCCAGTTGTCACTACCACAGCTGGAACAAGTCAATGTAGGAAAGCAGAGATGAGAAACCTAGTTTACTCGTCCTCACATCTGTGGGAGAAAATACATGCTACCAGGGCTTTTTTTCTGGGGAAAGAGGTGGTGGAACTCAGTGGGTTGCCCTCGGAGAAAAAGGTCACATGGCTGGTGGCCCCGCCTCCTGATCTCCAGACAGAGGGGAGTTTAGATTGCCCTCCACGCTGCCCAGCAGCACGGAGGGCAATCTCAACTCCCCTCTGGCTGGAGATCAGGGGGTGGGGCCACCAGCCATGTGACCATTTTCAAGTGGTTCTGGAACTCCGTTGCACCGCGTTCCAGCTGAAAAAAAGCCCTGCATGCTACAAAGTACCTAGGGATGTTCAAGTGAACCTGATTTCACGTGTGTCCCCCCCCCCCTCCAACTTCCCATGCACTCGCTTGCACAGTCGCATTTCCATTTGCTCTGCATGAGTACATTCACGCATTCGATATCAGTTCCTCCTCAACTACTAAAAGTATCCCAGGCTATGTTGCCGGGTTTTTAAAAAATTTGTTGTGAAGCACCAGTGTTTTCCATTTTTCCCTTCCGATAATGTGCAAACTGTTGCATTACATTTCTATAAAGAAATAGTTCTGGCTGTGCCTTTCTTTGCTACCCCTATAGTTAATCATTGACAAGGAAATTCTCTATTTACAACTACCAAATTCCAAGTTTCCCTCACGTCCCACATCCATTCATTGAAATGCAGATCTTGACACTTTCTCACACCTTAAAGAAATGCAGATTGGCAAGTCAGAGGAGCCTACAGTACTTGCTCTACAGTGTCCATCCCTGAGAGTTCTCCCTACGAAAACAGAGCTGAATTGGCACTCTGCCCACCCAACTCACTCTCAAATGCAATCACACAAAGGGAGCTCCTGTGGAAGTGTCATCCATATGCGCTGAGCAAGAACAGCCTGCACATGAATTGAGAATCACACATAAGATCCTGCACTTGAGTGTCCCCAGGTACTTCGCGACGTTTATTTCCACTCCGAGTTTGGTCTCAGATACTCAAGGAGCCACTGACTCAGCCTATGCTTTGCCTGCAGTGGCCATTTGAGGGTCAGGGGGGCCATTTTTGGCCTCCTCCGCTGCTCTGCGGGCCCACAGGGTAGCAAAGGAGGCTGAAAACGGCCTTGCTGCCCCTCAAATGGCCAAAAACACGGCATTGCAGCATCCATTTGAGGAGCAGAAAGGCCGTTTTTGGCCTCCTCTGCCACCCTGCGGGCCCACACAGTGGCAGATGAGTCTGAACACGGCCTTCCCATCCCTTGTGGGAGGAGAAGGAGGACCCCGTGGGCCCACGGGCTAAGGTAAGTGTGGGACTGGGGTGGGGGGCGAGGGGTGGGGGCGAGGGGTTGGGCAGTTTAAAGGGCCCTGCCTTGCAAGCCGCAGGGCCCTTTAAACTATCAGCTGGCAGGCATCAGGGGGGGATCCCCCCTGCTACCTGCTGGCTGATAGTTTAAAGGGCCCTGCCGCTTGCAAGTCAGGAAAGGGCCCTTTAAACTGTTAAATGCCCCTTTTCCTGCTGCTGCTAAGTAGCCAGAAAGGGGCATTTAAACCCCACGAACCAGGAACCACAAAATGGTTCGTAACTGGGCCCAGTTCCGTGCCAGTTCGTGGTTCCTGGTTCGTGAAAATCCACGAACCATGAACCTCATGGTTTGTTTTCATTGTTGTTCATGCCCACCTCTATGAGAGACTGCTGTAACTGTCAGGTAGTTCTTCCTAACGTTTAACCGAAAACTCTTCTGATTTAATTTCAACCCATTCGTTCTGGTCCGACCTTCCAGGGCAACAGAAAAGAACTTGTATACAGAGTTCATTTTATTTTTATTTATCTGTGTGTTGAGTTATGGTCACATTACATTCAAACGCACATACTACTGAACGTGTGATTGAAGCTACATGTTTGCTGTCACTTTCTTTCTGTGGTGTCAGCTTCTCGTCCAACCTGGCTGTGCATTGCTGTTGACATGATTCCTTTCACTGCACCATCTCCGACTGGAGAAAATCATCCGTGTGACAAATCCAGGGAGGACGAGGAAGCAGACAGAAGGGAAATGGCACCACGGCAACAGCTGTCTTGCTGGGGGAAATGATGCCAAATAGCTTTTTTAAAAAGTATTTGTATAATCCAAGCATTTCCTGTGAAAATGTTCAATCCCACTGATGTTACTACTAGTTTCTCTGCCACAAAACATGGAAAATATTTAGTAAGGCTGACGTTTGTACCAACTAAACGCAGCACTCCATCAAAGCCGGAGCTACCTGCAACAGAAAGCACTAGGCACACCTATTCATTAGGCATTGCAGCACTCAACAGGAATGGCGCTTTCTATAGAAGCGGAAAGGCAGCCGCTCAGAGAGCAGCATTTGAGTCTAGTGACACCTTAGAGGCCAACAAGATTTTCGGGGTATGAGCTTTCAAGAGCCAGAGCTCCCATCTTCAGATACAGACTCAAAACTCCCTTTTTTGTATCTGAGGAAGGAAGCAGTGACTCTCGAAAGCTCACACCCTGGAAATCTTGTTGGGTCTCTCAGGGCCAAGCTAGAAGTGACGAGTTAGACTTGAATGGCATGTGAACAGACTCACATGTATTCCTCCCTGTTCACTTGCACTCCACTTGCACTCCACTCGATCACGTAGTGGAGTGCAAGAGGAGCGCAAGTGCCATGGAGGAATACATGTGAGTCTGTTCACTTGCCATTCAAGTGTAACTCGTCACTTCTAGCTTGGCCCTAAGATGCCACTGGATTCAAATTCTACTGTCCTACAGCAGACCAACATGGCTACCTACCTGAAATGACTTATATTAGCAGTTTCAGGTGGGTAGTCATCAGGGCTTTTTTTCAGCGGGAAAGCAGTGGAACAGAGTTCCGGCACCTCTTGAAAATGGCCACATGGCCGGTGGCCCCGCCCCCTGATCTCCAGACAGAGAGGAGTTTAGCCTAAACTCCCCTGTCTGGAGATCAGGGGGTGGGGCCACCGGCCATGTGACCACTTTCGCCGAGGGCAATTTAAACTTTAAAAAACTCCCCTCTTTTTCCAGCTGACCCAAAGTGACGTCATTGTGTGGTCTTGAGTTCCACCACCTCTTTTCTCAGAAAAAAAGCCCTAGTAGTCATGTTGGTCTGCAGGAGAAGGGCAGGATTTTGGCCTTGTAGCATCTTAGAGACCAACAAGATTTTCAGGGTATGGGCTTTCGAGAGTCATAGTTCCCCTCATCAGACATCACCCTTCTTCAGATAAGGGCGCTCTGACTCAAAAGTTCAAACCCTGGGAATCTTGTTGGTCTCTGTTGGGGTCAGGAAGCAATTTTCCCCAGGCCAGTTTGGCTAGGGATCCTGATGGCTTTTTGCCATCTTCTGGGCATGGATCAGGGAACACTGGGTGTGTTGGGAGGGGAGGAGGTAGTTGTGAATTTCCTGTATTGTGCGGGGGGTGGACTAGATGACCATGGAGGTCTCTTCCAACCTGTGATTCTAAAATGTCCTTGGGCTTAAATCCTGCTATTTCATTGCAAACCAACATGGCTACCCATCTAAAACTATCAGGTAGAGACGTGGTCAGAAGTGGGAACAGCCATCTCTTCTATCTGATGCCCCCCTCCATCCGGCACTCCCAGAATGTCACGTGTCCTTCTCCTCCAAATGAGCCTTGACAGCTTGCTGATGTCCTCAGTCCTTGTGCCACAATGAGTGTTCCCAATTATACTGCCGAACACGAAGAGATATGCCATTAAACCATCAGTGCAATTAATTACAGTCAAACGGCAGTTGTCAACTAAATGAACAAAGTCTATCTCGTGATTCATGGTCCTAGCTCTGTTTTAATTGTTTGCTCGCTCGCTTAGTAACACAGAGAAATAAAAAATATATATTGCACATGAACACCCTTAATGTTCGCAAGTTCCTGCTAGGGACGGATTGGCATCTCATTTCCGCACATTTTTTTGGTATGATCAAGATGTCACAACCGGTATCTCTAAGGAGCTCAGGGTGGGGAATATGGAGCTATCCTCAAAGGCCCGTTAGGCTGAAAGCAAGCGGTTTGTGCCAGACCATGTTTGGGCTGCAGGGCTGGGAAGATTCGAACTCAGCCCTTCCCCTCCAAGCCCTGCATACCAAACTAATAGAGGCATGTTGAAAGTATGGAAAACATTGCCCTTTTCTTTGCCACAGCAAGATTGGTATAGAAAGAATTGGGCAGGTCACAAGTGGAATATGATCTGGAGAAAGGCTGCCTCTCAGCCTCAGCTGTTCCTCTTTCTACCCTCAGGCTGTCTCTCCTTCGGTGAACTCCCTCAAAGGGCAATCGCCTTTGGGGAAGGCAAAAAACATCTCCATCTCCCTTGTTCTGCAGGATGCACAATTTACTTTTCTGCAAGGCGAATGCCGCCTTTGCCTGTTTTGTTTTTGCAGAGACACGTTCCTGCCTTCCCCCTCCCCTGCTGAAGGAGCCCTCTGGGTACATTTACTGGGATAATTAATTTAATTAACAGTCTTCCACAGACGTGTTAAAGATTGATGTTGCAAGTCTGCTCCGAGAACGAGGATGCCTCTGCAAAGTGAGACACCCAGGCAGCTCTTGTAATATCTCCCATTTACAATTTCGGCGCCAATCAGTTTCTGCCATCTGCAGCTCCAGCAGCTGGCCCAGCACAGAACAGGGTGAGGATCTGACTTGGAATGTGTCGGTTTGCATCTCCCGCCCTCTTCCATTCTGCCTCTGTCATCTTCAATCTTTCTTCCTCATTGTGCATGTCCGATAAAAGGTTAAAGTTAATTTCTTGTTGTTGTTTTTTTAGAGCAGCAAGAAAGAAGGCAATTTAACTAATGCATGTCTGAACTTGGGAGAAGACTGAGGAGTGACGACAGCCCTGGAACAAGCTAAGCTGAGGCCATTTCCCCACACGCTTAAAGGGATGGCCCATTCACAGAACGCTGGTGATGTCTCCATTTGCAAAACATTTGCAGGCTGTTTGGCTTCCATTTTTTCGGCACTTTTTCTGTGACCACGGAAAGTGCATTCCCAGAAAAGGTGCCAAAAAAAAAAAGCCAGGCTGTGTAGATCCTGCGTAATATTCTGCAACAAAATTCTGTGATAGGAAAGGCCAGATTCTGCAACCTGTACAATTATGCAAATGATTTTGCATCATTTCTTAGGCAAGATCTACTGTATGGAATAACATATTCTATTTCAGTTAGCCAAAATGAAATATGTGTATAGAGCCCTGAATCTCCACCTTCTGCATGCTGGAAATCTTATTCAGAAACTTCACCTTCAAAGGGTTTACTAGGCATCACCCACAACTAGCATGGTTTGCAAGCAGGGCTGGGTCTAGGGTTGCCGGTGCCCGGTGCAACCCTTGTCCAGCCTTCTGTGTACACACGCAGCACTCACATGCTCCCAGCGCTGCACGATGACATCACTTCTGTGACATCACGCAGGGTGCGGGAGGTGTGCCACTCACGCAATAAGCCAGCTGCCCCAGCACCCGGTGCGCCGCAGAGGTGGCAGCGGCAGCGGCACGGACGTGCGCTGGGGTGGCCAGCTTGCTGCGTGGGCGGCTGAGCACAGGGCTAGGAGGCCCTCCATGCAGTTCGCCTGCCCCACAGCCCTGTGCCGCCCACATGGCAAGCTGGCTGCCCCAGCGCACAATTCGCCGTGGAGCTGGTGGCGGTGGCAGCGCAGGCGTGCGCTAGGGCAGCTGGTTTGCCATGTGGGTGGCTGAGTGCAGGGCTGGGTGGTCCTGCACACATGGCAAGCCAGACGCCCCATCGGCAGGGCAGGTGAGGGCCTCGCAACCCTGCACTCAGCCAGCTGCATGGCAAGCCATGGCACGCTCCTGACATCTGGCAGCCGCTCCCAGCGCCCCCCCCTTTGGTGGCACTGGGGGGAAAGCTACCCCCCCCTGCTCCCCCTCGATCTGGCCCTGCTTGCAAGAAGGCTTTACCAATGGGAATAGCTGTTTGAAGGTCTGTCTTCTGGAAGAATGGTTGATTGATGCCTTCCATGTAATGACTTTATTTTTTCCTGATTATGGTTTTTGATATCTGCAAGGTTTATAAGCATTCACTCCTCTTCTGAGGAAGATTCCGAAATGAGTGATAATCTGGACGCTCGTCAAAGAAAGAAGAAGGAAGATGAAAGGATAGTTTTAGAGTGCGTTTGGAGTAATTGGACTCCGTATGAAGTGTTTGAGTTTTATTTGATTGCACCTGAGTTACCATGAGTTGTCTGGAGATAATATTATTGACTATCTGGTTGGAATTTGAACATGTATGTTGATTGGATTGTACGTATTGCACGCTGGATTATTTTTCTATAAGAACACACATAATGTTTGATAAAAATACATAATTGATAAGAATACATTGATAAGAATACATTTTATTGTATTGCAATTAATAACTTCTTGTATTTAGTGACCTTTATCACAGTGTTTTTCTTGTGCTGTCGGTTGCAATCATAAGGGCTAGAAGCTTGCCTTTTTAAAAAAAAATCTGTAATCAATACTACAATTTCTCAAATTTCAGTACTTTCCACAGCACCCACAGAGTTCCTGTGAGTAACTGTTAATAGCCAAACTACGTTTTTCCAAGAAAAAAAAACCCTCTGCTGTGCTTATTCTTATGCAGGAAGTAGTTGTATCCTGATAGAGTCTCTCTAGTTGCTACTATAAGTATTGTATTTCTCTCTCACACACCAGTCTTAAACACATTTCTGGAACAAAGCCAGTGACACAGGGATGATTCTGAATTTTCCGTTCCCCTGCTGTTTTAGCCTGAACAATCCTTGTTGCAATTCTCCTTCTCCCTTGCGTGAATCAGATCCCATGGTTCTTTATTTTTATGCCATCTCTCTCGCACTGAATTTTACCCAGAGAAATGTGTGCATTTCTCTATGCTATTTGTCTGTGAATAAATCAGGCACTATACATTATGCATACTATACATTATATATACATGGTTTACTTAGTATGTATAAATGTCTAAACATTGGATAAAATGGATACGATGCATACTTATGTATGTAAGTGCCATCATGTCACAACAACCAACTTATGGCAGAGGTGGTTTGCCATTGCCTTCCTCTGCAGAGTCCTCCTTGGTGGTCTCTCATCCAAGTACTAACCCTACATAGCTCCCAAGATTTGATGAGATCAAGCTATACCATGCCACCTTCCCTTCCCACTTGTACTATACAGCTCTAAAATTATTACCCAGTGTGCAATTTAGGGTTGCCAGCTTCCAGGTAGTGGCTGGAGAGCTCCCGGAATTACAACTGGTCTCCAGGCCACAAAGATCAGTTCACCGGGAGAAAAGGGCTACTTTGCAGGGTGGACTCTATGGAATTATGCCATGCCAAGGTTTTTTCCCTCCCCAAACAGCACTGTCTCCAGGTTTCAGCCCCAAGATCTCCAGGAATTTTCCAACTTGGAGCTGGCAACCCTAGTTCCATTGGCTTAACTTGCAAACAGCTTGAGCAATTATGGAAGCTAAATGCTGCATGGTGGTTTGAGGACATACCCAAAAGTTCAGAAAAGCACAGTAACTCTTGCTGTTTTCTACTTCACTGGAGTGTGTGTGGTGCCAAGTGCCATCAAGTCACAACAGACTGAGATCTAATAGTGAAATCCTCAGCAGAGTTAGTAACTCTGATTAGGATTTCACAATAAGAGAACTGGATTCATCATGTCCCCAGTTTGTTGTGAAGTTCCTTGTGTCTTCTTGGGCCAGTTGCTCCTTCTCAGTCTCCGCTACCCACAGCCAGATTTTAATGTGATCTTGGCTCATAGAAATGGGACTTTGCACAGGCTCAGAGTCTCATTCAACTCAGACCTCACAGAGTTGTTGTGAAAATAAAATGTGGAAGGGAGAACCACAAAAGCTGCTCTGAGTTCCTTGGAGAAAGGGCAAGATTAGCAAAGGGGGATAGACAAATTTGAGGGCCAAGTCACTCATTTCCAACCCAAATCATTTCCCCAAATTGTTGTGAAATCAAATGGAATAAGAACCTCCTGTGAACCTTCAGCATTGGACGGGAAAGAAATCCAACCTGTGTCTAATCAGAATTAAGTTCCCTTGAGTGGGATGGGGTTTACATACATATGTATGTGCTGTCAAGCCATAACTGACATTGTGACATCAGCAAGCAACATTCAAGGCAAGCAAGAAGCAAAGATAGTTTGTTGTTGCCTTTCTCAGCAGAACAATCCTAGGTGTCCCTGGTGATTTCCCATCGAAGTACACACCGGGGTTGACCCTGCTCAGCTTCCACGATCTGATGACATCAAGCTATATACCACATTGTCTTTCCTCCTAGGATAGGGCTTACATCCACCTGAACATGCAAAAGATCACAACCAATGTCACTTTGATTTCATCAAATATCTTTCTTCTTCAAATCATTGTGGCAGTGTAATTCACCTTTACTATTATTAATTAATCAAATTAATTTAGTTTTATACCCTGCCCTCCACGCAAATGAGCTCAAGGCAGCTAAAAACAAGAGAATACATCACACAGCATACATTAAAACCATATACAAATATCCAAAAACAAAAGAGAGAGCCAGTTTGGTGTAGGAGAGCCAGTTTGGTGTAGTGATTAAGAGCAGCAGGACTCTAATCTGGAGAGCCAGGTCTGGTTCCCCACTCCACCGCTTGAAGCCAGCTGGGTGACCTTGGGTCAGTCACAGCTTCTCGGAGCTCTCTCAGCCACACCCACTTCACAAAGTGATTGTTGTGAGGATAATAACACAGTTTGTATACTGCTCTGAGTGAGTGTTACTTTGTCCTGAAGGGTGATATATAAATCAAATGTTATTATTATATTATTTATTATTATAATACAATTTTTTTTAATTTAGAAAAAAATGTATGCTCTCCTTCCAGGGAACCTGCCTAGGGTATCTTATAAAATAAAACCTAATTAAAACACTAGAAGCATTAAAAACCCATCCACAGCATAAAAAAATAGACCTCTGGGCAGCTTCAAAAACATTTTTTCAGATCAAAAGCATGTTGAAATGGTGTTACAAGGTCAACCCTTTAATTAAAAGCCTGAGTGAAAAGAACTGTTTTGGCCTGGAGCCTAAAAGAAAACATTGTAAGCACCAGGCAAGCCGCAAGAGAAAAGGCTTTCTATAAGTAGAGATAGGCACGAACGGAGAAAAAAAATGAACATGATGTTCGTTGTTCGTTGCCATCCACGAACAGGGACTCACGAACAACCATGAACATGGCCCTGTTCACGAACATGTTCGTGGTTGGATGTTCGTGGGGGCCAGCAGGCTCTCCTCCAGCCATCATCCAAGTTTGGTCAAGATCCCTACTGCACCACCCTCAGAACCCTTCCTGAGCAGGCACCAGGAAAGGTACCAATAATAAATAACAGCTTGGCCCAGAGCCTGGCAGCAGCCCTGGAACTTGAAGGGGTAGATCCCTATCCCACCACACACAAAGAAAATTCAAGCTCCAATAAACTCTCTCAATCAAAATGCCAACAGCAACTGTCTCTCCCCCTCTCCACTGTCTGCAAACTAAGCCAGAGCTGGGAGCCCCGCTTCCCCCTGGTCTTTGTTCCCTTGTAACAAATTTCGAACTCCACACTTGAAAGGAAGACCTGCCTATCAAGCTAAATTGGGCTTAGATTGGGGTTTCCAGGGCAACAGCAGGAGTTCAGACAGAGTTCAGACAATCCCTGCCTCCGGTTGCCAAGGGAATTGATTGCAGGTGCCAGACTGTCTGGCTTGGCAAACAGCAACTAACAGCAACGAGTGGGGCTTGCAATGACCACTTGTTCATTTAGAATGGGGCCTCACGAACAGCTTGTTCACAATCAGCAGATTGGGCTGTCCGAGACTTTTTTTGGTTCGTATTGCTATTAGTGCCCATTTCTATCTGTAAGCACCGTGCCACTACAGAAAAACCCCTCCCTCTGGTTGCCACCTGCCTCACTTCTGAAGGCGGGGGCACAAAGAGCAGTGTTTGTGAGGCAGGTCTTAACTGAGGGGCTGGACAGTATGGCAGGAGGAGGTTCACGTGCAGTGGAATGAGGTGATAGACTCCTGAGGTAGCAGAGTGGACCATAACACTTCAGAGGGCAGGAGGAAGCATTTTTGAATGTAAAAACCCTCTCCCTAGAAGTAGATGGTGGCTGGAGACCTCCAGGAATTGCAAATGATCTCCAGGTGACAAATTTCAGCTCCCCTGGAGAAAATGGCTGCCTTGGAAGGTAGAATTTATGGCATTATACCCAGTTGAGGTCCCTTCCCTCCCCAACTCCCACCCTCCCCAGGCACCACCCTCCAAATCTCCAAGAATTTCCTCACCTAGAGCTGGTAACCCTAGTAAACTGCGGATAAATATTATTTATGTAGGAAATCATTCAAAATGTGACTCCACACCTGCACACTGAAATGATATTGTCCCTTCTATCCAGGGGTTATTTTGTAGAAAAAGAGCTGAAGGAACTCATTAGCGCAACTCATTAGCATAACTCATTTGCATATCCCATGCCCCTTGCCAGCACTGGAAATGTGTCATTGGCAAAACTGATTTGCATATGCCACACCCCCTGACATCACCTATCCTGGCTGTTTTGGACCCAATCTGGGCCACTCAGGGCCGAAATTGGGCCCAAAATGGCAAAAAGGGGCTGAAAATGGCTGAAAAGGGGCCCAAAATGGTCAGGATCGGGCTGCTGCTGAGTGGGAGAGTGATCCACCATCCATCAGAGGCCTGATCCAGGCCATTTTGGCCCCAATCCAAGCCAAAACGGGCCCTAAATGGCTGAGTCAGGTGCCAGGGCCACCTGTCATGTGACCTCTTTGGGGAACTGCCAGAACTGCGTTCCTGTGCATTCCCCCTCAAAATTAGCCCTGCTTCTATCTGCTCAGCACTTCCCTACCTCATTTCCATCTCTGTCTTTTGCACTTTAGACCAGGCCTCAGTTAGAGGCCATCGCAAACTCTCAGCAGCTCTCTGTTATTTGTTCATGATTGCTGAATGCTGTAGGATGGCAGTGCCTCCCTTCTTGTGGTTTCAAGCCCTCCCCCCCCACATTATGTTGTTTCCGAAAACTCTCATGTATATTAAATGAAACAAGATCCACACCGTCGAACTCCAGAGGTTTAGCTGAACCTTGCCTGAACTTTCCTAACCAGCAGCAACGTCAGAAAACTATTGATATAGAAAACTGACTTTCCCCTCTTTGTTCGAATGTTTCTATTTGCGTTTTCTCTCGCTCTTGTTGGTGGTTGCCCTGGGACTGAATGACGTGTCGCTCCTCCATCCAACTTATGGAAGTATATCATAGTCTCAACTTTTGAAAATCTGCCTTCCTCCTTCAAATGCAGAACATCTCCAAAATTGACCACAGAAGCTTCTTGGCATAAGAAGTTGCCACCTGTTCTGTCATGTTTGATAGATGGTTCATGTTTCAGAAGCTTTGTATATAACACAACCAGAATAATTATTATTTACTGGACACCAAATCTGAAATGGACACCAGTACATTGCACAGGAAATTACATTTCAGAGTTGCATTTCTATGACATTCTACTCAAAATGACAAATGAGATTTTTTTAAAAACAGCAAGGTATGAATCAAGACAGCAGCGGTGAAGCACTCATAGGGCAAGATGAAGGCTTTGCTCTAGGGGAGGGGGGGCATAATAGATTGCTTACTCTGTGGAAGTGCACCCACTACAGTAACAACCCGACTCAATGGAATTTCAGGATCCTTGTAGTTTGTCTTCCTCTTGACCCTGTAATTATTCTTCCCTACCACTGGGAGTGCTGTGAGTCCATATCTGTATCAGAGCAACAGCAGCTAAGAATGCGGAGCTGAGTGAAGGCATTCCTATCAAGTCCTTCTAGCCTGGACTGTAGATGGAGTTGCCAGCCTCCAGGTGCATCTTGGATATCTCCCAGAATTACAACTGATCTCTTGTAACAGGGAACATTTCCCCAGAGGAAATGGCAGCTTTGGAGAGTGGAGTCACTTTCCCTCTGGGCTCCCTCCTCTCCCCAAGTTCTGCCGTCCTCAGGC
Organism: Eublepharis macularius; assembly: GCF_028583425.1. Taxonomy (NCBI): domain Eukaryota; kingdom Metazoa; phylum Chordata; class Lepidosauria; order Squamata; family Eublepharidae; genus Eublepharis; species Eublepharis macularius. Next base: position 7,046,906 of record NC_072803.1, read on the forward strand.
ATCACCTCCCCCTCCCCAAATCTCCAGAATTTTCCAAGCTGGAGATGGCAACCTTGGCTGCAGGAGGTACACACAGCTCTCCACCCAAAGGGAAAGGGTTGTCATTTCAGCTTGCATATGACATGGTGGAAATATGTAGTTAGATTTTGTGAAGTGTAATTTGTTCTTTGTGCTGTATAAAATAGTAAATTTGATAATGAAAAGGGAAAGGTTTGGAACATTGGGGCTTTCTAAGCATAGCGTATACTGGATAGGTAGTTAAAGAAAAAAACACTTTGGAATAACCTATTTTATTGATAATAATAACAACAACTGAGCTTATATACTGCTCTTATAGACATATTAGTGCCCACTCAGAGCAACGAACAAAGTCAGTGTTGTTATTATCCCTACAATACAGCTGGGAAGCTGGGGTTAAGAAGAAGGGCTTACCCAAGGCCACCTGCTGATCTCATGGCAGGAGTGAGATTCGAACCAGCAAAGTGCTGGTTCACAACCCAACTGCTTAACCACTATGCTAGAGCAGCTTTCACAATAACTGTTTATATGCCACTTTTCTAGACAGATAAGTGACCCACTTGGAGCAGTGAACAAAGTCAGTGTTGTTATTATCCCCACTGGGCTGAGAGGAGTGGCTTACCCAAGGCCACCTGCTGAGCTCATGGCAGTAGCGAGATTAAAACCAGCAGAGTGCCGATTTACAACCCAACCACTTAACCACTCTGCTGCAGAACATCTCAGACTTGTTGAATGTGTATGCAAAGAGTTGGATGGGAGGGGGTGTGTGCAGGAGGAGGGTATTGTGCCTGGCAGGGTCCAAAAATCCTAATTATGCCTCCACAAGGGAGTCTATGTACCGACTGATGTTTTTGTACCAACTGAACTGACATGCAGTTCAGCTCTACGAGCTTGGTTAGACAATCAGGAAATTCAGGAAGCTGCTGAGACTGCACCGTTTCCATTCCAAGCAGGAAGGGAGAGCTTTCATTTTGAATGCTCCCTTAAATATTAAAAATAGCAAGCTAACTATTCAGGGAGAAGGGCAGTCTTGTTCCATGATATGTTTTCCATGTGCGGGGAGATTGCCCCCTAACTACATCCTGAAGTGGTACAGATTCACAAGCTGACAACAGGAGCAGAAATCAATAAAGTTTCCCAACGGTTACATGTTATGCATAGTAGCTTGGCCCAAAGTTGCAGCAACTGTTTCACCAGGCTGTAAATCAAATGAAACAAAACCAGCAAAGGATGTAAATACAGTCCCAACATTTTGTGAAAAGGAACAATTGCTTCAGTTGGGGAAAAGCTGTAGATTTGTATATCATTAGCAGAGCCGAGGCTGTGGATGGATGGGGGAGCAGACCAATCGAGTTCTGCAAGTCCCGTCCCAAAAATGATGGCCCGGTCTTCCTCTGCATCCAATCTCTAGAAATTATCAATCTGTAATTAGAAGGCTTGCACTGCCTTTTTCTAGCATCCATCACCTCTCCTGTTCTTCCTTCCAGCATGGAATCATTTTAATGAGATTCCTTGGTAACAAATGACCAGTTTGTAATAATTATATTTTCTTCAGCAATCGCTGTAAAGATGATTTAAAGCGGGGCAGGCTCCAATTTATTAAGCATCAAATTTTCCACAGTGAACTTTTAACTAGGAAAAGAGCCTCTGAGGCCGAGGGAGCCAGGGCTCCCCACCCCAGGCTGTGCAATCATCCTGAAATATTGATGGTTTGTAGATGGAAATATAACGAAGGATATTTGACTCTTTTATGAAAATAAATGGCTCTTGTGGCAGCCAAGGCAGCCCGTATTTCTTGGCCCTGGGCAGGTCATTGCCATATAGTATGATTGAAGGAAAGGAGGTCAGGATGAAGGGGGGGGCAGAAATTCACCTTAAGCATCCGCCCCCCCCCCTAGTCTCAGCTTCCCAAGTAAAATAGCTTGACATGGAACTCTTCAGTTGTGGGAAAGGATCAAGGAAGAACAGGGGAGTGGGAGGAGCTAAACTGGTGAGTGGGAGGAGCAAGAGGAGGAGGAGCTTGCTGTCTCATGGAAAAGAGTCTACTACAACAGCGTGAAAGCTCTTTAACAACAACAACAATAACAACAACAGCAACAGCGGCAGCAACAACAACAAAAGGGTTGCCAGCCTCCAGGTGGTGGCTGGAGATCTCCCAGAATTGATCTCCAGGCCAAAGAGATCAGTTCCCCTGGAAAAAATGGCTGCTGTGGAGGGTGGGCTCCATGGCATTATACCCTGCTGTGGTCCCTCCCTTTCCCAAATCCTGTCCTCACCATGCTCCACCCCTCAAATCTCCAGGGGTTTCCCAACCTGGAGCTGGCAACCTTAAACAACAACATTTGATTTATATGCCACCCTTCAGTACAACTTAACGCCCACTCAGAGCGGTTGACAAAGTGTGTTGTTATTATCCTCATGACCCTCATTCTGTGAGATGGGTAGGGCTGAGAGATCTCAAGGTCACCCAGCTGGCTTCAAGTGGAGGAGTGGGGAATCAAACCCAGTTCTCCAGATTAGAGTCCTGCCACTCTTAACCATTACACCAAACTGGCTATCTTTGTGTAATTTGAGTGTGTCCATCTGTATTACAAACACAACATGGTGAAAGTATTAAAAATTACAAGGATCTTATCACTCCTGTTCTGAAAAATTGACCTGGCTGCCTATCTGTTTCTGGGCACAAAGAATAAACAAATATCTGAAAATCAATATCTGAAAATCTTTTTATCTTGTTTGCCTTTGGTAGTAGTGCTCCGATTTCAAAGTAGGGTTGCTAACTGACTCGGGGTGGAGTGGGGGGCTTAGTGTGTTTATGTATTTGTGGGGGGGGGTGCATGGGAGGGTTGGGGGGTTGTTTTTGGTTCTGTTGCCTGTAAAGCTTGTGCCGAGGGCACCTAAAATCCCCTAACTGACCCTTCCAGATATGCCAAGATTTGTCAGGCCCTCATTTCAGATCTCTCGTCTTTTGACTGGTTGGGCCCTCAATTTGTGTCTTTTCACAGGTGAAGTTTGTGGGAAATATACTGCCCAGCTGGCATCCAGAGTGAGAAACGTGTAGCATTTATTTCTGTCTCCCATCTGCAGTGTTGCCTGCAAGCAGGGCTTTTTTTCGGGGAAAAGAGGTGGTGGAACTCAGTGGGTTGCCCTCGGAGAAAATAGTCACACGGCTGGTGGCCCCGCCCCCTGATCTCCAGACAGAGGGGAGTTGAGACTGCCCTCTGTGCTGCTGAGCGGTGTGGAGGGCAATCTAAACTCCCCTCTGTCTGGAGATCAGGGGGTGGGGCCACCAGCCATGTGACCATTTTCCAGAGGTTCCGGAACTCTGTTCCACTGCGTTTCTGCTGAAAAAAAGCCCTGCTTGCAAGTATGCCAGAGTGCACAGAGAAAACATTTGCCTGTCCTAGCAGTAACAAAACCATTTATATATTTTCAACATTTTTATGCCACCTTTCCATCCAGTTCAGAGTCCCCAAGGGGGCGAACAGACAAAATATTAAAACACATTTTCAAATGCAGATATGTACAAAATAATAAAAACAATTCAACAAAACACAAACTCATAGAAACACATATAGAACCACATAAACAGGAAGGGTCACTGAGGATCGTTGGCAAATAAAATGGAAACGTTTTCACAGGTTGGCAGAAGACAATGATAGAAAGAGAGAGATGAAATTCTCTGTGGAGGGAATTTCACAATTTTGGTGCCATGAATGAGAAGCTGTGTTCTCGGGTTGCCATCACTGTATCCAGGGGTCATTTTGTAGAAAAAGTGCTGGAGGAACTCATTTGCATAACTCATTTGCATAACTCATCATCATATGTCACTCCCCTTGACATCACTGGAAGTGTGTCATTAGCATAACTGCTTTGCATATGCTACGCTCCCTGACATCATCTATCCTGGCTGTTTTGGACCCAATCCTAGCCATTCAGGGCCGAAATTGGGCCCAAAATGGCAAAAAGGGGCTGAAAATGGCCGAAAAGGGGACCAAAATGGTCAGGATTGGGCCACTGATGAGCGGGAGAGTGATCCACCACCCATAAGAGGCCCGATCCTGGCCATTTTGGCCCCAACCCAGGCTGAAATGGTCCGAAAATGGCCGAGAGTCAGGTGGGCGGGGCCACCTGACATGTGACCTCTTTGGGGAAGCGCCGGAACTGTGTTCCTGCACATTCCCCCTCGAAATGAGCCCTGATTGTATCCTCAGATGCAGGAGGCACCCAAAGCAGGGTCCCCGAAGATATGGGACTGTGCAACAGGCACCGCTGAGGGTGGCTTTCTGTATCATGTTTGCTTTTTATTGCTACCAGTTTTATCTGTTTTTTATGTCTTTTACAATGATGTGATCCACTCCAAGCCTGCTTGTGGGGAGAGCGGACTACAAATCCAATAAAATAAAATAAAATAATGAATTAAAAATACCTTACTGGTAAAGTAGGTTCATATGCAAGTAGGCAGTCTTTAAGGTATGCTGGTCCCCAGCCATATAGAGTGGGTAAATACCAGCTACGGTTGCCAGCCATGCTTTGGCAACTTGTAACTAGAATGGAAACCCAAAGACCGGGGAAAATATATGAAAGAATTTGTTATATAATACATAATTTTTACTAATATTTATCATCTAAAGTGCGAAGTGTTCAAGTGCAAAATATGATACAATGAGTGATTCCACACATGTTGGATAATGCACTTCCAGTCCTCTTTATAGATCATTTGGAATGGATTTTTTTGTGTGTGGAACAAAAAATCCATCTCAAACGATTGATAAAGTGCATTGAAAGTGCATTATCCAACGTGTGTGGAATCAGCCATAATAAATATTAAATAGTAAATGTAAGTTCCAACAATAAATAGATAATATCCCAATACAAAAATATATCTCTATCCAAGAATCTTCTTTGATGCAGGCAACGGCAAGGAAGTCCAAACACAACAGTCCAACCACACCCTTTGCAACAATACTTGTTTCTGTTCTCTTGCAGGTGCGTGGACACAAGGTGCTCCCAAAGAAGTATATGAATCCAACAGATAAGTATAATATGACTACTTGAAACCGTCATCCAAAACTAATACATATTCTTTCGTTTTTCCTTTTTGTAGGTGGATCCAAGAACATCAGGAATGAGTCCAGTTATTTTGTGTTGTGCTTTGGCAACTGGCAGGAGTTATAGGGAGAGGAGAAATGCAAAATATATGGCACAGCACAAACCCAGGAGTGACAGCATCGCGATGTGCTAGGATTCTCACCAGAAGTGATATTACCATGGAGCCTATTCTCCACCCCCCCCCCCCTCCATTTTTCCCCTGCCACTCTACAGAACTATGGTGGGCTCCCAAGCTCCAGGGCAAGAGACCTTGTCATACAAATATTAGACCACTGAATTGGCCCTGGAAGCAAATTGGGAGCCGGTGTAGGTGGAAGAAGACTGGATTGATATGGTCTCTATAATCCACTCCAGTCAACATTCTTGCTGAGTGCCCCCGAGCCTAGCAGGCACAGCCCCATAAAGGAGAGAATAGTAAGCAAACGGGAGCCACTGTGCTCATATAGAATCCATTCAACCCAATTCAATAAGCTGAAAATGTAACAGACCTGTGTTTTTCAAGCATTTACACCAAATCAGTGCCTTTTCTGTCTGCGTGTAACTGTGTTGATTGGTAAGTATCCTGATCAGTGACATATAACAACAGCAACAACATTCAATTTATATCCCACCCTTCAGGACAACTTAACACTCACTCAGAGCGGTTTACAGAGGGCCAAGCTACAAGTGACAAATGACACTTGAACGGCAAGTGGATTGAGTGGAGGGCAAGTGAACAGGGAGAAATACACTTGCCGTTCAAGTGTCATTCATCACTTGTAGCTTGGCCCAGAGTGTGTTGTTATTATCCTCCTGATAATCACCCTGTGAGGTGGGTGGGGCTGAGAAAGCTCTGGAAGAGCTGTGACGGACCCCAGGTCACCCAGCTGGCTTCAGGCAGAGAAGGGAGGATTCAAACCTGGCCCTCCAAATTGGAGTCCTGCTGCTCATAACCACTTCACCAAACTGGCTTAATCTTTCTTCACATTCTCCCTCTCTCTGTGAACTTACTGAACTCTAAGCTATACAGCCGGTTGCTAGAACTGTAGCTAGAGATTTAGGCTTCTGAATATTATTGACTGTCATCAATTTTACAATTTGGGATAGGTTTAAGAACTGTATGAAAGTACGGGGCCTTTTCTGCTCATGTTCTTATCAGTTAATGTCTGACTGCACACCCCTCCTTTCTCTGGCAGCCAGCAATAGTCCAGTTTGTGTTGTGGCTGAGAACAACTTACCTGTTCCCTGCAGATGTCCTTGACATGAGACTGGCATTTGATGTGATTTGCGAAGTGTCTTAAAGCGGGGTGGGGTGGGGGAATCAATAGGTTTGTTGTTGAAGTGGTGAAATGGAGTTAAATCTCTCACTAGGAGACCTATTGTGGCTGTAGAGGACAGAACAAGCATAGGGCATCTTTTATGACTCAGAACTCAAAAAACAGGAATGGTTGGAGTTAAAATTGTGCAGACAAGATACTATTCCCCCTGCCAAAGTTCAATTTCTGAGCAGCTGAGAAAAAATGTACATTTCAGTGAAACAAGAAAAGAATACTTTGAGATTTCCAAAATATGATAATTATTTAAAATGAACTGCCCATAGGAAACAAGAAATATTACTCTTCCACCCTATGGTTAAAGCTACATTGGAAGTCTCTGGATATTCCTAAACTATGTGAACAGAATGTTAAAATAGGGGGTTGAGATTCAATGCGTAAATAATGTTCTATATTCAAATAAGGAGAGATGTGGAAAGCTAACGGAGTCATATAAAAACGGGATTTGTTTGGGATATTTGGGAAAGCTAAATGTCCAGGGCTGGGGGTGTCCTCCATCCCAGCCACCTCCAGAGCCAGCTAGCCACCACTCACCCCCCTGTAGTTGCCAGCCCAGCATATAAGTTGGTGAACCCCAGACCTGTCGCAATTATCAGCATGGGGGAGAGGAGGGTGGCACCCCACCCAAAGCCTCCAGTGTCCATGCCTGGAGCTGGCAGTTGGACCCCAAGAGTCGGGGTGACGCCTGCATGCAGCAGCTGAGCAGTGAGCAACACCACAACAAGAGGCAATGTCATCAGGCGGTGCATGTTGTAGCCAGGGCCACAGTGAGAAGGGAGAACTATAAATAACATTTGGTCATTCGGTCGTTCGGTCGTTCGGTTGTACCGACCAACCAAACGACCGAACGACAAACAGACAGACAGGCAGGCAGGCAGACAGACAGACAGATAGATCTGTTTTTGATTTTGAAATGTTTTAATGTTTGATGCATGCTACCTTGGGGACTCTATTTGGGTGGAAAAGTGGCATAGAAATATTTTAAATTAAAAAAATTAAAATCTGGGCTAAATGCAGCTAGCAGCATGCCTTTTTCGTAGCTGCATTAACTTGCTTCTCCAGTAATAGCGCTGGATGCAGTATAACCAGTACCACTGGGCTCTTTGAGTTAAGCACCAATCCTAGGGAGCACAGCTTTCCCAGCCAGCACCTCTCGCTTTGAACAAGTAATCCCCAAGTTAGAATGACTTCATTAGTTTCCGTTTGGCTTCCGGATTCAATTGAAGGAACTGGCTATTACCTGCAAAGTACTTCATGATCGGTGGCATCATTATACAGATGCATTTGTTTTTAATGTCCTGTTTGTCAACCACCTTGAACAACAAACAGGCAGTGTATGACTATTTTACTGATTAATTTGTCGGTTTAATTCAAATTCAGTCCATTCCTTGAGTTTCTAGAGAGGCAATATGGTATTTAGCATGCTAGACAAGACTCAGGTTCTAATCCCTGCTTGCTGTGAAAAAGTCACTGGGTGGCATAGCCATTTCCCTCTTAGCCTAACCTACCTTACAGGGACATTGTGCAGACAGAATACATGAAGGGGGAACCACGTAGGCTGCTCTAAGCTCCTTGGAGGAAGGTTGGAGAAAAAAATAGAATAAAAATATTGCAAACAAATGTTAGAATATCTTACTTTTTCAGTTTCCTTGTCTTTCTGAAGCAGTAGCCTCTCTTATGGCTTTAAGACCTCTTTAACTCTGCAATGAGCTTTCTCTCGGCCATCCTACCTGACACTTTGCATCCTGTGTCTTGTCTGTCCACCTGCCTGTCCTTGAATTAAGTTGCTTTCTCCTCCTGCCAAGGCAAGACAATATTCTCCCAAGACTTTATTAAGTTTCCTCTGTGCCTGTAGTGAAGAAACATCTCTGAAGAACTGAGGTGGGAAGCCATTACACACAGACGCACACACACATTCAGAGAGAGAGAGAGAGCGATGTTGATGCAACCTGGGAAACAGAAAGAACTCCTCCTGGGGAGGATGCTGAGCAGGCCGAGTTTCTAGTCAGTTGCCGAGGCAACCAGAGACCCAGCTGCAGTGGCAGATGGATGGCAGGAGGCCTTGCCAGTGGATCTTGCAGAATGTAACAGCCTTAACCTTGCAGTGAGGGCAGAGAGGGCAGCTGAGGTAAAAAGAAACGCTGTTCCCAAGAGGGGATGAAACAATGGAGGTGGGGAAGACAAGGCAGGGTTTTCTTCCCACAGCCTGTATTTGGTGGGTGTGTGGGAAGTAACAATAATAGCAGGCGTGGCTTCGAGCATGTGCAGAATGCATTCCTTCACTGCTGGCAAGGAGTGATGATGACTTGTAAGTAGTTGCATGTCACTAGGGTTGCCAGCCTCCAGGTGGGGGCTGGAGATCTCCCAGAATTACAACTGATATCCAGCCAATGGAGATCAGTTCCCCGGGAGAAAATGGCTGCTTTAGAGCATGCACTATACGGCATTATATATTATATGGCATTATAAGTTATATCCAGCTGAGGTCCCTTTCTCCCCAAACCCCACCCTCTTCAGGCTCCATCCCCAAATCTCCAGGTATTTCCCAGGCATGAGTGTGCAAGACTATTTGTCACCTAAAGAATCAGTTTCCAGGTGTTTCAATGAATACAGTGTTCATTTTAGATAATCCAGCATGCCAAGTGCATGTTTTCCAACTCTGCATCAGGGATAAGGCCGCCAGGTTCCCCAGTGGGAGTGGGGGATCCCCCATCCTTTGCCCCCTGCCTCCACTCACCTGGATGGCAATTCTGACTGAGTCCAGAATTGGTTCCTGCTTGACAGTTGGGTAACATTGTATAAGAGCTGTTGCTTCTTTCCCCCTTTCTTCCTTCAACTTATTTATTTATTATCTCATATTTATATCCCACCCTCCCTGCAAGCGGGGATGCCCAACCTTAGCTCAACCTTAGCCATGAGTCTGGCGGAACAACTCTGTCTTGCAGGCCCGGTGGAAAGACAATAAATCCCGTAGGGGCCTTGTTTCAGTAGACAGAGCATTCCACCAGATAGGAGCCTGGACTGAGAAAGCCCTGGATCTCATCGTGTCCAGGCAGGCCTCCTTGGGACCAGGGACCACTAATAGGTGTTTTTCTCCCAATCAGAGACTCCTCCAGGGAATATATGGGGAGAGACTGTCCCGCAGATATGCTAGCCCCAGTCCACATAGGGCCTTATAGGTCAGTACCAGAACCCTGAATCTGATCCGGTACTCCACTGGCCACCTTAGGGTTGGCTGGATTTGAACCAAGCTCTCTCCGTTCCTCCTAGCCCAATTACTAAATTACACTGGCTGTCACACATGCTGACCTTTACATCACTGGCACCCGGCAATCCTAGACAGCCGCTTCCTCCCATATTCTCTGGTTTTCTGTAGTTTTTGGCCTGGAACCTGCCGAGTCCAAAAGAGCTGGCTTGGAGTTGCCATTGGCACCCCCATCTCCAGCAGGAAAATTCATACCTCCAGCCCCAAATCTCCACCCTCAAGAAACAGAAGAGGGGGCGGGGGGGCAGAATGCAGCACTGGAGGGTTTTTCCTCCTCCTAGTCTCTATGATAAATACCAACAAAAATTCATCACGAATTGGGCTGGTTCATGGTTCATGATGAACCAGTGGTTCATCAGAGCGCATTTCCCATGAATTGGGATGAAAACTTTAGGCTGGTTCATTTTTCAATTTGTCACTGCAGACAGCCTGGCACCAATCAATCTGTTTCCTAGGCAACGGAGGAGGAGGGACTTCCGCTGAGCTTGAGAACGCCCTGGGAACGCCCCTGGAAATGACGTTTTCATGAACTAAATGAACCAGTTCGTGAACTGGACAAAGTTTGTGGTGGTTCATGGTTTGCGGTTCATGAAATGTGATGAACCACGAACTGCGTGGTTCATTATTTTTGGTTCATGCCCACCTCTAGCGGTGGCATGTTGATGGTCTTAGTTCAGAGTGCTGTAAATTGGAGGTGGGTTATTTCTGGTTAGAAATATTCCTAGTTGAACCAGAATTCAGGAGAAAGGAAATGGAAAGTATAGGTCAATAAAGAGTCAGCAAAATCACCTCATTCATCCTCATGACATACATCCTCTGGTCACTATAGGAATCCCAAATTACCCAACCTTGGAATGGAAAATATGCAGAAATTTAAGAAATAAACATCACATGCAAATTCCAAAAACAACACAGTTAACTTAACAGAAACTTTAATATTTGCCTCCTGCAATAACAGTCACATTCAAATGTTTGTTATTAACTTTTCAGCTCCACTTCTAATAGACACAGATTTTTGTGGGTTTCATGTGAGACCTAATGGAGACAGAAATAGTAACAAGGGCTCCTCGTCAAGGCAACATGTTTTTAGACCAGTTTTCATGAAACAATAATGTCTGTTTTGACATTAAAAGGCAAGAACTGTTTTTAAAAGTACTTCTCCCCAATTTCCAAGGGCTTTTTAGTGACGGCATAGCTCAGTTTTTTTTTTCCTGTTAAAGACTCTGAAATCCAACAAATTGGGAGCGCCTAATGATTTGATTTGAAAGTACCAGAGGGAACAAAAATCAGCAAAGTCCCTGCAGGTTTCAAAAACACAGTCTTCCTCGCATTAAGGATGTGTTTAACCACGATTGAGGGCATCCCTTTGATATCTGAAAATCTGCATATTGCTGTTTTAGATTTGTAACATGCAAAGTGCTTGCAAGTATATTACGACTAGTTAATTTTTTAAAAAGAAAAATTAATTGCACTTTTGTACTAGTTGGTTATGGTGGCTATGGTGTACTAGTTGGTTACGGTTGGTTTACTATTACAAGTCATAAAAAGCTACAAAAGTGTTTGCTCCATAGCAGCCGATTACTAGATTTGGGAGTGAGAGTCAGGGAGTGCAGCTGTAAAATCAGGACATTTGCAAAGTGATTGAGAAGCGTAAGTAAGCATCTCTAAGATCGTCTACAATGGTAGCTGAGCTGTTCCAGGTACAGCGCACAGATTTTTGCACACATTGATGTTCGAAAATCAAAACAGGTTTTAAAAATTCAGAATACTGGCCGTTGAGAGCTGGATTTCCACATATTGCATCCTCGGGGAAAAGGAAGAATTCTGCAATAGATTTCCCACCCAGCTGAATTTCACCAAAGATTCTCCTGGGCATTGAGGTTATAGTGCACGTATGAAAATTAAAGAACCACAGGACCCACAAGCAGGGCTTTTTTCCAGGTGGAACGCAGGGGAACGGAGTTCCGGAACCTCTTGAAAATGGTCACATGGCTGGTGGCCCCGCCCCCTGAATTGTAGGCTGTGGGAAAACTCCGCACCGCCCAGCGGCACAGAGGGCAATCTCAACTCCCCTCTGTCTGGAGATCAGGGGGCGGGGCCACCAGCCATGTGACCATTTTCTCCAAGGGCAACCCACTGAGTTCCACCACCTCTTTTCCCAGAAAAAAAGCCCTGCCCACAAGGGATGAGGCACCCACATCTAGGGCTTTCCTGAGAAAGGGATGTGATTCTAGAACTAGAATCCAAAGAAGCACGCAACTATCTCCATGGACCAAGAGGATGTTGGGCATGATTCTCAAACTTCCTTCTCTCCCCTCCAACCCCTCCACATTGGTAGCGAACCATGTTGACACTGAAAGATGCTTAAAAATTGCCTTGAAGCAAGGGGTAGGAAGGGAGATGCCCAATGAAACAACGTCAAAAATTCCACCAGGGAAGTGTGTTTCCTTAAGCCATGACTACAGTTGCCCTTTGGAACCCAACCCAAGTCTCAGCACAGGCCCAGGGCATTCTAAAATATGGTGGGATGTCTAATTCAGGTTCCTTCACCTGACATTCATCTCCCCTTCTCCCATTACCTCTGCTAGCTTCATCCCGGAGTTTCCCCTTGCTAGGCTCAAGAAGCAAATAAAATAAAATAAAATAAAATAAAGTAGACCAACCCACTTCTTGAACCTTGCTTAATCAAGAAAGCAAATGTGGGCACAGGAACTCTCTGATCTGCGTCACTGAACATCTGAGATTTTCCATTTGGAACATATTCCCTGCTGCACTTGCGAGAATCCCTTATGGTAGCATAATTTGAGGAACAGCTTGCCTTTGATTTAGCATGGCTGGTCGTGTTTTTGAAAGTTTTCCCACAGCCTACAATTTTTGCCTATAAGCACGGACCGCTCACTGCACATTTATATATAGATTTGGGCCTTTCAAAACATGCGGCAAGTTGCGCGGGGCAACATTTAAAGGCTAAAAAAAAATGTATTCTTGTAAAACTTGCTTTTTTGCAAAACTAGCTGCAGAATTCTTTTAGTTAACGGTGTACCAACTGTAATCACAGCCAGGAGGTGTGCAGAAGGAGGGGGCATGGAAAATAAAGCTAGTACCTCTGCCATTTGGGCAAATGTGTATGTACAGCATAGCCGCTCCATGCGCCTTTCTGATGTGTGCACAGTGGTCCCTGGTGTCTGATGTGTTCAGGCCTCATCTCAGCTGTGACAGATCCTATCTGATCATTAATAATACAATAATGAAATAGTGACTGGAGAGACGCTTGGATAATCATCTAAGCAAAGGCTCATTAGCACAGCGGAACAATCACGGCTGTGTAATAACAGATCCCAGGAAATTTCAATTAAAACTGGAACTTTGTTGCAGCTTCATTTTTATAGCCAGCTAGACAGCCAATGGTATAATTGCTGGCTGGTGAGATGAGTCGAACCACCTTCGGCTGGGAGCGCTCCCTTGAGGCGGGAAGAGAATGAGTTCTCGGCTCTCGTCCGGAGTCTTCCCATTCTGCATTTAGTTTTGCCATTAAATGCCAGGCGAGCCCAGGGGCTGCTTTGTTCTCTTTGGAGAAAAAGGTGTTCCAGCTGGCGCACGCTTATTCCATGCTTTGCTGCTCTGTGACCTTGCAAGACTCTAAGGAAATAAGACACAAAAAGAGAGGGGGAGTGAGGGGAAATGGTTTTTAAAAAATCACCCTGCCCTGTGCATCAGGCAGCCAACTGAATGTTCAGTGAAGTTGCAGGCAACTTATGGCAATCCCAGCAAGGAGCTTCCAAGTAAAGTGAAAAGCAGAGCTGGTTTTGCCATTCCCTTCCTCTGCAGAGTCTTCCTTGATGGTCTCCCATCCAATTACCAACCCTGCTTAGCTTCTGAGTTTCTCTACATGAGACACCTCGGTGCATGTTTGTCAAGTGTAGGGAGAAGCAATGTTAGCTGAGAAGCATAGTTTTTAAAGAGCCGGCAGAGATCGCTCCTCGGAGGGCTTGTTAATTTCATCTTCACCTCCCCCAAGGCTCTGTCAATTTCATCTTTCCAGTCTAAAACTGTGTGGGATGGCAACCAGATGGCAGTGAGGAATGGAAACGGGCTGGAGCTACCTCCAGAGCCGGTCTTGGACCTGGAGAGGTTATCGTGGGCTGAAGTTTCCCTTCTGGCCTTTCCCAGCCCCTTCACACAGCTCCAGTGTATAGCAAAGCCTTTGCCCTGCCGCTGGCTGTCTTTTTAAACTACCCTTCCCAGCTAACATTGTATTTCCCAACACGTGTTCATCACGTGCCAGCTGTCTCGTGTAGAGAGACTAAAAGTAAACAAGCTTGGCTGACTGTGGATCACAGGATGGTTCAAACATGCATGTTTCTCACTTGATTGTTGCAGCCCTTGCATGCATAAATGAGCCATGGAAAGATAAAGCACTACAGATAAAGTATCTCTGTGGGATTCTATAATTTGGTCACACATTCAGGACATAAGAAGAACTATTAAACTCTATTCCTTCTCAAATAATGCAAGGTCGAATGCAAAGAATTCCATATTCTGATAGTCTTAGCAACCGTGCTGCTGGGCAAATAGAAATTCTGAAGCATTGTTTACTGGAGTGCAGTGTTTTCTGTAGCTTTAGGGACATGTGGATTACAACTATTTTGTTGTCAACACCAGACAAGGTTAAACATTTTTGGAATGCATGGGCTCGGGAGCTACTCCTGGCTGTTGCCAATTTTTTTTGCCTATGTAATTAAATTTAACGGATTTTAAGGGTGGTAAATGTTAGGCAATTTTAAAATTGTTTGTTTGTTGTAGTGTTTAGTATGGCATTGCTCAAGGCCTATTAGCCAAATGAGCAGTATCATTAAAGTAATAAGAAGAACTATGCTGGATCAGCCCCCCCCCCCAACCTTCTGGTCCAGTGCTCTGATTTCAGCAGCAGCAAGAACCAGGGCATGAAAGCAAACCCTCCTCTGATATTTTCCCTAATAATAATAATAATAATAATAATTTCTCACTGATATCCTAGCATTCTTTCTGCAGTGGCATCCTTTCTATGGAGGTGGGGCTTTCAGAACTGGTATCCCGAGTTTCAGTGCATTCTAAAAGGGTACCAGCTTCTTTTCCACTGCATTGTTCTGCTGCATTTATTAGCTGCCAGTCTCCAGTTCTTGAGTAACCAAGAGACAAGAGATCAAGGGATGTGCTTGCACGTGTGAACCAGTCCCATAGCTTTAATGCCTTGTGTGAACCGGTCCCAGGTCCAGCACTGTCCCCACTTCCATGGTAACCTGACCTCAAGCAAAGGATGAGCGAATGGTGTCCGTTTCTTTTATTTTTGCATTCCTGACATTTTAGCGTTCCTGAGAGCCAGTTTGGTGTAATAGTTAAGTGCATGGGACTCTAATCTGGAGAAGTGGATTTGATTCCCCACTCCTCCACTTGAAGCCAGCTGGGTGACCTTGGGTCAATCACAGCTCTCTCGGAGCTCTCTCAGCCCCACCCACCTCACAGGGTGTTTGTTGTTGTGGGGATAATAGTGGGTGTTAATTAGGTCATCCTGAAGGGCAGTATATAAATCTAATGTTGTTGTTATTCCTGGAAAAACGAACAGTGAAGAGAGGTAAACCCAATGGCCCTATTTATCCTGACATGCCAAACCGGAGAGGAAACAGAGCAATCACGTCTGGCTGCCTCCCCTACCTCTCTGACCAGCCATGATTGGCTGGCCCAGGATTTTGAATTTCCTGGGCACGGGGCCAGAGCAACAGGCCACTGGGAGACACAATGGTGGCTTCACCCCCTCCACCACCTCACAGGCTGCACCTCGGCCTCCCAGGTGAGTCTGAGGGCCAATATTTCCTGATATTTTTGTCCATAGTTCTGAATTTTTGCTTCTGATGGGTGGGTATATATATTTGTTTGGGTTGTGGATGCTTATTGCAAGATTTATATGCAGTTTATATGGCAGTTATGCATTTTTACATGTATGCAGATGTTGCTGAAGTTGATACACCAATAAAGCTGGAAAGCCTAACCGTTTTACAGGGGAAATTCAGTGCAGGGAAACATGAAAGGGCATTCAAATAATAAAGAAACAAAGATTAGATTCTCTCAAGGCAGCAACAAATGTGGAGTCAAGATTGTGTGATCAAAACTACTGGAGTGAGAAATTCAAAATCACACCTAGCCCTAGTTCGACTGCCCTTTGACATGGTTTTACCAGTGGAAAGATCCACTGGTAGGTGGGCGGTCCTCCCTTATGGGCCATCTGCTCCTTTGATCCTTCCCCAGTCTGTGGTTTTTTTGATTCCATGAGCCATTTTATTTCCCCTTTGAACCGAGAACTTTGTGTCAACACCTTTGTTGGAATCGGTTCCTGTTTTGTGTCCTTTTCTCAGTGTTTATTCAATTTTTGCAAGGTATTCAGCAAGCTCGCCAGGAAGACCCTGGGGGAGGGGTGGGGTGGGGAGGGAATCCATTCCTAACCTCATAAATATCAAGTTTTTATTTGCAGAACTGATCGCCTTATGCAAATGAAGCAACGGTCTCTGCGAAAGGGGGTTATTTTAGCAGTTACCTGTGGAGGCCACTCACTGGGAATTTGTGGAACAGAAAGGCGCTGGTGGAAACAGAGCTTTGTTTCTTGCTTACAATGTTTTTAAAGATACAATGCCTTGATTCTTGGTATTTAAAAGGGCATGGGGTGAGAAGAGAGGATGGACCAAAATAGACTATAATCACACCATTGTGGTTGGGGAGGCTTTGTGGTAGGTGGTCGTTGATATTGTTATGTCTGTTTTAGCTCACGTCAACACAGAAAAAAAAGCTAACACAACTAACAGTTGTGCCTGTTCTCTGTCTTGGCTTTGCAGTAGTAACAAGACTAGAAAGTCTATGAGCCAAAACACACATTAAGAAATACCTAGGTTCAGCACGTGTTCTCTTACCTCAAGGTTTGCCGGGATCTGTAGGCGTCCTGGAAGCTTAAAGTTTAGCATTTACAGAGCAGCAGGAAGGGGAAGGGAAATACAGGCGCCTGTATTTCCCTCCCTGCTACTCTGTAAATGCTAAACTTTAAGCTTCCAGGACGCCTACAGATCCCGGCAAACCTTGAGGTAAGAGAACACGTGCTGAACCTAGGTATTTCTTAACGTGTGTTTTGGCTCCCAATTGGAGTCCAAAGGAGTCTACCATTGTAATTCTCCTTCTGTGATGCGGCAAAGAGTTACAAAGAATGATACGGTCAGGAAAAAGTTAATATTTGGAGGGGAGACCATTTGCCTTCTGCTGATGTCTGAGAAGCAGCAGCTGTGGTTGTCATCATTAAGAAGGCTGCTGGTGTTGTGGCTGTGAGAACCTCTAGGCCCAAGCCATGTACCTGTAAATAAATTCTATTGAGTTCCACCTGGAGGATTTTCTTAGGTTTCCATTTTGACCTATATAACAGGAACGCTTTACTTCCACTTCCAGGGCAATTTCAGATTATATGGATTTAAAAAGAAGATACCATTGACTGAAACAAAGGTAGTGTTGCCAGTAGGGACCCCACTCCTCCAGTGGGGGTGGGGAATCCCACGCTCCCACGTTTCTTCCCCTGCCACTGCTTACCAGGCCGGCAGGGAAAGAAGGTGGAGAACAGGCCTTCCAGGTGCACTACTGGCAGGGCCGGTGCCAGAACTTCTGGCACCTGATGCCGGGGGCAGCTTCAGGGCTGTTTCTGCACACAAAGTGCATGTGCGCTCACACCCAGACTGCGTGATGACATCACTGCATGTGATGTCATCACGCAGCATGGTGCTGTGAGCCGGCCCCATTGGTGTGGCGGGCAGCTGGGACGCATGGGTGGCCTCCCAGCCCTCGTGCTCATTTGCCCCATGCCGCCCCAGCTACCTGCTGCGCCTGGCCTGCAGCTGCGTGCAGCCAGCGGCGGTGGCAACACAGGGCAACTGAGTGGAAGGGCTGGGAGGCTGCCCACTCAGACTGCCCCATGCTACCGCCACCAGCACGCACTCCTGGCCAGGTGCAGCAGCTGTGGGCCAAGCGCTGCAGGCGGCCAGGGCGGCACACGGGCGGCTTCCCAACCCTTCCACTAAGCTGCCAGCGCTGCCGCCACCAGGGCCGTTTCCATATGGCTTACCTGCACCCGGAACGTCGCGCCACGTTGTGGGGAAAACGCGAAATATCGCGTTTTCTCGCACGAGTTTTGTGCGATGTTGTGTGACGTCGCGCAAAACTCGCACGAGAAAACGCGATATTTCGCGTTTTCCCTGCAATGTGGCGCGACGTTCTGGGTGCAGGTAAGCCATCTGGAAATGGCCCAGCTCCACGGCACGTGCCCCAGCACCTGGCGCCCCCTCCAGCACCTCAGCGCTCAAGGCAGCAGCCAGACCCGCCTTCATGGACACATCGGCCCTAACTCCTGGGGCCGGTGCAACAATGTCACTGACACTGTGCCACCCTGAGAGTGCTCCCATGCTTCACAGTGGGCCTTTTTGGGCCCTCTGCCTTGCATGATGATGTCAGTTTCCCGAAGTAATCACCTCGTGCTGGCATGAGATGAGCATACCGGGAGCAAGAGGGTAAGCACCAGGTCCCCCACCACCTGCCAGGAGGGTAGGGCGACCTGGCAACCCTAGTTGCCAGCTAAAGGTTGGGAAATTCCTGGAGATTTCAGGGTGGAGCTTGGAGACAGCAGAGTTTGGGGAGGGAAGGGACCGCCGCAAAGTTTAACACCATACAGTCCATCCTCCAAAGCAGCCATTTTCTCCAGGGGAAATGAACTCAATGGCCTGGAGATCAGTTGTAATTCCAGGAGATCAACCAACAGCTGGAGGCTGACAACCTCACCGCATTTGATGCATTGTCTTACGGTCAGGGCTTTTTTTCTGGGGAAAAGAGGTGGTGGAACTCAGTGGGTTGCCCTTGGAGAAAATGGTCACATGGCTGGTGGCCCCGCCCCCTGATCTCCAGACAGAAATCTTAGCAGATTTCACTGTTCATCTCTTAAGGACCAGAGTTCACTTCATCCAATGCTTGGAAATCTTTAAAGTGCTACTAGTCCCCCCTTTTTTTCTTTGCTGTTACATACTAATTGGCCACCCTTACAGAAATCAGTCATAGTAAGAGTAGTTACTGTTTTCAGAGGTACTGCTTTTACTGCAAAATGGAGGGGTGTGTGGAACCCTGTTCAGTGGTGTAGAATTAGATGCAGACCACAAATACTCCCATCCTGACTGTTTATGCAAAATAATTCCCTTAGTCTAGGATTTGAGTCCGGTGGCACCTTAGAGACCAACAAGATTTTCAAAGAGCAAGCTTTGGAGAGTCAGAGCTCCCTTCTTCAGACTTGAGTAGAACTGGAGATCCTTGAGCCTTTATATCCCAGCCAGAGGTGGGTGGGGTGTTATGAGGAAGGCTGAAAAGGTGGGTGGGGTGTTACGACATCAGGCTGCATAGGTACAATGCAGCTTGTTTAGAGCAGAAATTATCATCTGTAGTCAGATAAGATTCCTAAGTCTCTGTTCAGCCCCATTGTTCTGAATTTGTGAATAAACTCCATTTCAGCAATCTCACACTGTAACCTCAGGACCAGTTCATATATTACAAAAAGGCTCCGAATGGTGTGCCATGACTGTCCTGTTCTGCTCTTGGATATTAACATTCTGCAAATGGACAAAAAGTTGTTGATATGGAGCCCCAGGGATCAAGCATTGAGAGAGCTCAGTAGCAGGTGAGGCCTGTAGCACCTAGGACAGCTCCAGGGATAGCAGAGATGTTGTCCAAATGAAAGCCAAAGTCCATTTGACTTTTATATGCCCCATGGCTGCCTAAGCTCCACCCTTCCGCTGACATGGAGAGGATGTTAAAGGGGCTGCACTGTGGTTTGATGTCTTGCATTGGTGAGTTTGCTCTTTCCGCCACCTTGAATGGAAGGAAGCAGCCCTAAGAACTGAGGCTGAAAACGATTCATTCTGTGTGCTGGAATGGTCTGCATTGCAGGTTTCTGAGTCTATCCGTGCATGTGTTTTTTAGAGATGTCTACAGAGCACTCTTCCTTGGATTACCTTTCCATTGGCTTGAAACATCTGCAAACGGCTTCTGTCATTCCAGATCACTAGCATGGTGAACCAAGAGCTGGGCCATTGCCTTCCCTTTAGGTAGAGAACAATGGCTCATGATGGATGGCGCCGCCACCAATTCCATCCCACACAGCTGCACATTTTAAGCTGCTTTGATCTCAGGATGCTGCTGACAGGAGGAATCAGCTGTCTTCCCTTCACAAGCTGCAATACTCCACATGAACACAACCTCAGGATCTTGGAGCCTCCTGGCCATTAGCAAAGGAAATGAGATTTTAAAAATTTGACCAACTGGTTCCCTCTCTAAATGGCTAAGAGCAGGAGTGTTGATTTGTGAGCAAGCCACGCTCCCTACTGAAGTAACAAAGCTGAGTAAAGTTGTTTATTTAAACTTTGCTCGGCTATGCTTTGCCAGTACCTCTTTAAGGTAAATTCCTTTCCCCAACCTCCAGACTTCATCCTCTCCACCCTTGCAGCCTGCAGGGGTAACAAAAATTCCTTCCCCAAATTCATCTCATCAGTATTTCATTTCCCTAAGGGGTAAGACTCACCCAGGTTAAATATCAAGTTTACATTCATCACCTTATGACACTTTATATCCGATTATTTTCCCCATCAAGTTCCAAGATTATGGAGCCTCTCTGCAGGCACTGGGCCCAAAAAACCAAGGCTTAGCTTCCAAGCTAGTGAGAAATTTTGGCTGGGTCTCCAGTGACAAAGACAACAATGCCTTGAAGGGAAAAGGCTGTAGACGTTGGGTGTTTGTGTTGCATCCAAATGAGCAACTTGAAGGATCAGAAAGGGAAATATTCCTTCCCTTCCCTCGGGTGCATCACCTGGCAAAAGAGAACATTTCAACTAAGAGGCAAAGATAGTTGTAAAATATGCTTTGGTGGGGAGGGAATTGCAACAAGAGCAGAGAAGAGAAATGTATAGGTGTGGCCAGCTAGCATATGCTTTGAGGGCTTAATTCAGATGGGAGGGTCGAATTCCCCGCATGTTTCTAACCTGAAAGCCAAGCGGATGCATTCTGAATAACACATTCCCCATAAAGCACAGCCAAAGCACCTTTCTTGTTGTCAACAAGTGAGCCGGGCTACTTTATAGCAAGCCTGTTATTAACTATATTTGAATATTTTTTGCTCCAAATGTCGTCATTAGGGAAGACTGCAATTAAACAGGCAATTGGGTTCAGTTCCATTTTTAAATAGGGACAGGACAGATTCAAGAGTGATGTTAACTGAACTCTCTGCATAGTTGTGTCCCTGCCTCTCATTGCATCCCTGCTAAGTGAACAGATCCATTTCCCCCAGAAAAAAATGACTAGGGGAGATACTGTCATTCTTTGGTGGCGTGCAAGTCCCGGGTTCCATCCCCGGTCCCCTGTGCAAGCTCCGAGTCATTACTGACCCATTGTTCAGTTAAAACCACTAGATCTGTTGAACATATTAACAGAATACAGACTTGTTGGTAAAAGTAAAGGTAGTCCCCTGAGCAAGCACCAAGTCATTACTGATCCATGGGGGGACGTCGCATCACGACATTTTCTTGGCAGACTTTTTGTTACGGTGTGGTTTGCCATTGCCTTCCCCAGACACCTACACTTTACCCCCCAGGAAACTGGGTACTCATTTTACCGACCTCGGAAGGATGGAAGGCTGAGTCAACCTTGAGCCAGCTACCTGAACCCAGCTTCTGCCAGGATCGAACTCAGGTCGTGAGCAGAGCTTGGACTGCAGTACTGTAGCTTACCACTCTGCGCCACAGGGCTCTCTCCATCCCCAGTACCACTATTACAAGGATCTCATAGAGAAGGTGTTTGGAAAAGCCCTACTCCACTTGAGGTCCTGGAGAGCTGCCATCGATTGCAGGAGAAACAGCGCTGTTCTAAAAGAATCAATGGTCTAACTTTATTTTATTTATTTATATCCCACTTTTCTCTGCACTGGGGACCCAAAGTGGCTGATAATATTCTCCCCTTCTCCATTTATCCTCCCAACAGCCCTGTGAAGCAGGTTAGAAGGAGAGCATGTGACTGGCCCAAAGGTACCCAGCAAGCTTCCTTGGCCGAGTGGGGGATTTGGGAACCTGGGACTCCCACACTCTACTCTGGCTCTCTAACCACTACACCACACTGCATAAAGGTAGTTTTGTATACGCATAAAAAACCAGCTGTTTTCAATATTTTCATGCCTGGGAGCACACCCAAACCCAATATATTCTACATGTGTATGGGCTGCAATCGATTTACAGAGACCCCAGCAAGGGGCTTTCTAATCAAGTGAGAAGCAGAAGTGGTTTACCACTGCCTTCCTCCACAGAGTCTTCCTTGATGGTGACCCATCCAAATATTGACCCTGCTTAGCTTCCGAGATCTGAAGAGATCAGGCAGTACCATGCCACCTTCAATCTCCAGTCTACACTATGGGCCCCTTTTAACTACAGACCACACTGGTGATCTACACCCCTCTTTGTTGTCCTTCTCTCTCTTCCCTTTAAGGAAACAAAAGGCAATGAAAGGAAATGGTTGTGGTTTCACCTGTGATGCTCTCCTTCGGTCAGGAGGATTGGATCACCACCCACCAGTGAATATCAGTGACCTGAGCTACACTCTAAACAGTTTGTCCTGAGCACATTTTTTCCCAAGATGCACATATTGTATCAATCTATTGCTTGTTACACCCAGTTCAGGAGTCTTAGGATTCTTCTCTGGCTCTGCACTAGGATGAAGCCCCCTGTCTGCCTCCACCCAACTCTCCATGACAGCAATGCAGCCAACTGAAGTGCCTTATCATGAGCCTCTCCCCACCACCTCGCCCCCCCCCCCAACTCTTTCAGGCTTGGCCCCAGTGAAGCTGCTTCTCCTAATTAGCTGTATGTTCTTCTGCGGTCTTCCTTTTGATCTCGGCTGGCTCTGCTGAGATCATCAATAACATTAATGGGGAAAATCTGCAGTCTCTCCTGGCGAGAGGATTTTTTCCCCCCTCTTGGAGTTGTTGGCAAAACAGATAGTTGCATTTTCAATGGAAGGAAAGACCAATAAATAGTCTTTCTAACTGTGTACTGTCTCTGTGACCCGATATTCATTGCAGGAGGCTGAGGCACCCAATATGGGTCTGGGAAACCTAGGCCGATTCCAGATGGCCAGAAATTGCGTTTTTTCTGCGGAAATAATCGCTTACCGGCCACGCGTTCACTTTCGTCTCCATCTGCTTAGTCTCGCAGCGTGCCGTGCCGTCCCGCTTCCGGATGTTCGCATGGCCAACTGAGGTACCCGGGATTGGTTGTTTCCTCCCCGTCACAGTTGACGTCGGGGGCCTTCATTAGTTCACATTTCGTTTTTTTAAAAAAAAAATTTACGTGTTTTGCGCAAATGTGCAAACGCACAGGTATGCGAATACGCAGCGTCGACGTTTGTGCACTTTTGTGCATTTGTGCGCATTTGTGCAGTTTGATGTGCGCAAACATGCAACTGCGCAAATTGCGCCCGGTTTAAAAAAAAAATTAAGGGAATATTGTTGCCGGCCGGCCGGCAAAGGAAGGAGGGAAAGGGGAGGGCCTCTCCGCGGCAACAAAGCGTCCAGAAGTGTGCAAACCCGCAATACTGCATTCACACCATCCGCTTATAGAGCGCAACCGAGCGCCATGGACCGCAGGTAAGCCAGGATGGGAAATTGCGGGTTTTTACGAGTGCTGTCGTTGAAAAAGCGAAAGCACTCGCTTTATTTGTGCCCGTCTGGAATCGGCCCTGCTTGGTGGAGGTGGTGGTGGAGAGTGCCCTCAAGTCATAGTTGACTTATGGCGACCCCCAGTGGGTTTTCATGCCAAGAGACTAACAGAGGTGGTTTGTCATTGCCTGCCTCTGCAACCCTGGTCTTCGTTGGAGGTCTCCCATACAATTAACAACAACAACAACATTCGATTTATATACTACCCTTCAGGACAACTTAATGCCCACTCAGAGTGGTTTACAAAGTATGTTATTATTATCCCCACAACAAAACACCCTGTGAGGTGGGCGGGGCTGAGAGAGCTCTGAGAGAGCTGTGACTGACCCAAGGTCACCCAGCTGGCATCCAGTGGAGGAGTGGGGAATCAAACCAATTACTAACCAAGGCCAACCCTGCTTAGCTTTTGAGATTTGACAAGATCAGGCTCGCCCGGGCTATCCAGGGCAGGGCAGGAGACCCACTTGGTCCCTTCCTAATGTCATGTGGAGCCTGGTTGCTTGGGCATGGAGGGGCACTCTATTCTAAGACATTCTCCTTTAGCATTTCAAATGCTTCATTCTTCTACATCTAGACCTGACCCCTGGAAAAAGCTTCCAGGGCTAAATCACAACTTATCTCAAACCTTCTCTTATTCTCTGTTCTCTCCATCCTGTGGAATTGTCTGTACTCCACATCAGCAGGACACAAACGTTGCCTGAGAAGCTAATTTCACATATTACTTTGAACCGTCTAGCTGAATTTTTGGCTACCGCTCTCCATACAACAATCAGATAGCAAAACCCCATTGCTACGATCGCTCTCGTCCAGTCCCTAAATAAGAGCATTATGCATCAACTCCTGGAAAGGGAGCTCAGCTTTTTTGCAGGCTTCTAGAAGAAGGGAGTAAGAGCCCCGTGGTGCAGAGTGGTAAGCGGCAGTGCTGCAGCCCAAGCTCTGCTCACAACCTGAGTTCAATCCCAGAGGAAGCTGAGTTCAGGTAGCTGGCTCAAGGTTGACTCAGCCTTCCATACTTCCGAGGTCAGTAAAATGAGTACTCAGTTTCCTGGGGGTAAAGTGTAGATGACTGGGGAAGGCAATGGCAAAGCACCCCGTAAAAAGTCTGCCAAGAAATGTCGTGGTGCGAGGTCCCCCCATGGGCCCGTAATGACTCGGTGCTTGCACAGGGGATTACTTTTACCTTTACCTTAGAAGAAGGGAATTCCTCAGCTATTCACCGGACCTTTGATTGTGCATGATGCACTGTGCTATCAAGCTGTTGAGTTTGTGTGGATGATAGATAGCCAGTGGCACCTAAGGAGGAAGGCAGACTCCAAGGTACACAGAACCCAACATGTACTAAAAACAATAGCTAGTGTGACAGTCTGCCCTTTGTGGAGTGGTGTGCACTCCTTGTTTTTAAACAGGAGCTCTAGGGGGATATTCCACAGGCACATCCTGGCTACGCTGGGCTTGCAATCAGCGAAGTACGGTCTGTTCTCCTGTAGTTGCTATGTGGAGCTGGAGGCCTACATGGAGGGACGAGTTTATTTAAAAACCTGCATCCAGGCATCACCTGCACGCTGAACAAAACCAAACTACATATCGCCATCTACTGGTGATGTCTTCTGCCAGCTCCTGCTTTTGAGGCAGACGATGATTCCCTTAATACGATTCGTTGTGAACTAGTAGTCGCTTGCAATGAAGTTGAGAACCAACCAACTTTTGGGCGAGGGACACGTTTTCCAGAAGTTGCTTGAGTTCAATCACAGGTCCCTATAGTGCTACATTCGAGGCAGGATATTGTCCTGGACTTTTATGAATACTCAGGGGTCATTTCGCAGAAAAAGAGCTGGAGGGACTCATTAGCATAACTCATTAGCATATGCCACACCCCTTGATATCACCGGAAATGTGTCATTAGCATAACTGATTTGCATATGCCACACCCTCTGACATCATCTATCCTGGCTGCTTTGGACTCAATCCTGGCCATTCAGGGCCGAAATTCATTCAGGATCGGGCTGCTGCTGAACAGGAAAGTGATCCACCACCCATCAGAGGCCCAATCCGGGCCGTTTCGCCCCCAACCTGGGACGAAACTGACCCAAAATGGCCAAGAGTCAGGTGGGCAGGGTCACCTGACATGTGACCTGTTTGGGGAACTGCCAGAACTGCGTTCCTGCACGTTCCCCCTTGAAATGAGCCCTGTGAATATTGCAGAAAACAAAATGTTGGGATGACGGCAGTCAAGCTGGTGACTGTATCTGCCCCTCTAAAATGAAAGCATCAAGAGTGACAGTTCTGCCTGATGTTTTAATCCCACCCTTCTCTCAAGTAGTTCAGGAATGCGTATATCCCCGTCCCATTTTCTCCTCTCACTACCACTCCCGAGCATGGCCGAAGCACACTGCAAACTTGAGTTGGTTTAAAAGATGACGTCACCACGGCTCCGCAGGAGAGCTCTTGTTTTGTATGCAGAAGGTTTCAAGTTCAACCCTCAGCATCTCCAGTTATAAGGGTTGGGTAGCAGAAGATGTGGAAGATCTGCAAGCTGATTGGTGGAGGCCACGGAGTCCCAAAGAGATTATGCAGGTCTGGGTACAGCCGCTTTGGATTCCCCCCCAAATCAAAAGCAAGTCTCTTCTGGCATCCTGTCAAGTTGCTTCTGGCTAGCCAGCTGTGTACGGAGGTTGTCTCCCAAATTCCACCACACTTTCCCGCTGCTTCTCTTGCACCACACAGACGCAGCCAGGACCATCTCCTCCCCACTCCAGTGGGGCTCAGAAACATGCTGAGCGTGCCAAGGCCAGCGGCAACCAGCAAAGGTGAGCCAGCTATGCCAAGAAGGTCCCCTCTTCATAATAACCTGCCACTCAGTTGCTGCCCCCTCCTTCTCATCCTCCAGCGTTGGAGAATGAGGCAC
Source organism: Eublepharis macularius (assembly GCF_028583425.1). NCBI lineage: Eukaryota > Metazoa > Chordata > Lepidosauria > Squamata > Eublepharidae > Eublepharis > Eublepharis macularius. Next base: position 7,073,317 of record NC_072803.1, read on the forward strand.
CATTCAGCCTGAGATGGGCTGCTTCTGTATCGGGCACTCAGCTTCATTTGCCTCCTCTATGGGAAGAGGATAGGAGTAGAAGCAGGAGACAAGTGAACAAGCAACTAAAGAATATGCCCGGCGGTCTTTGCTGCCTCCATGCCCCACCCCAGTGCCTCCTCTTTGTCTTTCTGCTTAGAACAGAACCACCCTGGAGCCCAGGCCTGAGTGGAAGGGGCCCGTTTTGGCAACAGGCTTCAGATTCCAACAGAGGGATGGGGTGGAAGAGGAGGAGGGTCAGTCTTCATAGCACACAGCAGAGTTGTGTTTGTGCATGTGGTGCATTCACAGGTCCATTAAAACCAAAGCACAGTGCTGGGAGCTTCTTTTTGATGCTCGCCGTGTGTGCATCCTTACAGGAGAAAGCGCCGTTTCTTTTCTTCCTTGGGTGCTTCTGTCCACCGCAGAAAATAGCACAGCTATTTGTGGTGTAGGCAGTAAATGCAAGCAGGGTTCTGGCATAGCACCCGCACAATCCTCTGAGCCTAAGTGCCTATTTGTTCCCGTACTTAAAACAAGCGTGAACAAAGGGAGACATGCCCTCCCGGCTTCCTACAATAGAAGTAATTCTATTCACGTGAACGAAACCTGAGAGAGACCACCGCAGCCTCTTCCGCCAGCAAATGCTGCAGCTGGGAAAATAAACCGCCTTGCCAATTTGCAAAACAGAATTCGCTCTCGGATCTCTCGGCAGGGACTTAAAGATGAAGGATGACTTGCTGCTAACTGAGCTGGTTCTGCCCCAAAAAATCGTTTGCCGATGTATGATGTGATCGCTGTAATTTTAAGCTGCAAAAAAAAAAGGGAACGGAAAAAGAAATGGTGTGTGCGTTTGTGTGCGTGCGTGTGTGTGTCCTCTTTCGGATAAGATTTATGTTTCTGCAAGCTATGATGTAATTCAATCAAGTAAGAACCACAAGGAAGAAAAGAACAAAACTACCTTGGGCACAAAGCCTTAAATGCCATATAAAAATAGATAAGGGAGCAGAATGACTTAAAGGCTTCCAGGGAGCATTATTTGGGAAAGCATTTTTAAAAACACACACGCACACCTTAAATTTCCTTGCAGATCTTTCTGATCGGATGCCTTTTCTATCACGGGGTCAGAAAACCCAATTGGGACCCAATCAGAGCTGCCTGAGTGATGTGGGAGATGGTGCTGATAGGGGAAGGGGAAGGTCAGTTCGGGATACTTAGCCTTCCCTAATCATATTCACTTGGCCACCACAAACAGACCGAGCAGGCGGCTGTTGTTGAAATCATGCAGCCTTGGAACACATTCTGTGCCTGCCAGATTTGGGCATTAAGAGGATTTTGCTTCTTTTCAAAGCACCGAGGGTTTGAAGATGCACAGGAGCGCTTAGGAGAAAACGGGAAACAGTTTTGTGTTTTGTAAACTCCTTTTGCCTGAACATAAAAATGTACGGTGAACCAGCCTATGGCAGTGGATGTGACCGGCATCCTCGAAAATCTCTGTTTGCAAAGGGTTCAACAAAGGAAGCAAGAAAGATGATGGCTGGAACAGAATTCAGAAAGTTACAAAAGGGGCTGTGAGTCTGTTCTGGGCCTTTCCCCCATCCAACTTCTACAGACTCAAGTAAGAAGGAAAGATCCAGACATTTTCACTGGACCCCTGGCTTCAAGCCACTGAAAATTATCAATAAGAGAATGATTCCTTATTTTTTTTCTTTTAGGGAATTCAATACCTTGATAAAATGCTCTGTACCATAAAGAGGAAAGAAATCAGTATTTGAAATGTAGTGTTTGTGAACCGCAGAGGTGAGCCCTGGTTTTCACAAACTTTTTATTTTTATTTTTACTTAAAATATTTATAGCTGCCTTTCTGATAGCCCAGGATGGCTTACGATCGTGACACGAGGTCAGAAAAACACAGTTAAAACCGGTAAGGACTCCAAGCTTCATGCATTGCCTATCAAACAACTCAAGTTCTACCTACCTACAGAAGAACACATAATTTTGCCTGATACAGAGCCAAACCAGGGTCAGTATTGCCTGCTCAGATTGGCAGTGGCTACCCAGAGTCTTGGGAAGCGTTCTTGCCCATTATACTACCTGATCCTTTCAACTGGAAATGACAAGATTCAGCTGAGGACTAGAGATGGGCACGAACCAAAATAAGAAGCAAAATTCATCACAAACCAGGCCGACTCATGGTTCACGAACCACAGTTCATCAGATCCCATTTCTGACGAACCACCATGAACTTTAGGCTGGTTTGTTTGGTTCGTTTTTTGGTTCGTCGCTGCAGACAGCCTGGTGCTGATCAATCAGTTTCCTAGGCAACAGGGGATGGACTTCCTGCAGACCTTCTGCTGGCCCGGAAGTGACCTTCTGCTGGCCTGGAAGTGACGATTTTCTGAACTGGATGTGATGTTTTCACAAATCGGTTCGCAAACCAGGGGCAGGTTCGTGAAAGTTCATGGTTCATGAAATTTGACAAACCACGAACCACATGGTTCATTTTTTTCCAGTTCGTGCCCATCTCTACTGAGGACCTTCTACATGCAAAGCTGATGCTCTATTGCTGAATTATGACTCCACCTAAGATAAAGTCACATCTTGCAAAGGTCCTTAAAAAGAGAATAGCCTCTAAATTTCGAATGTATCCCTGTATTAGTTCAATGTAAGTTTAAATGCAGTGCTTGTATAAGTCTCAAAATAACTCTATATGTATTGTTTATATCAATTATATAAGTCTCAATTCAATTGTCAACCTCATATTTGTATAATCTTTTATTATGCACTTTCTGTCTCACTTTTGCATATTTTCTTTTTTAAATAAAATCACTTATTCTTTTTTTTTAAAAAAAAGAGAGAGAATGGCCTTGCAGGAGTTACAAAAGGACATCAGATTTGGGACATTACAAATGGCCGATGGAACCTCGTACCATGAAACCCAGCCAGTAGCATCATAAGCAGACCGAAGCAGGGGGAAAGAACCAAGAGACAGAGCTGCTGTAAGGACCACAGGTGGTGCCTGTGATGATACAGTGGTCCCAGACTGTGAATAACTTAAATCATCAAAACCATTACCTTGAATTGAACTTGGTAGCGAATAGATAACTCATGAAGTTAATTCTTGACTGGTATGAGATGTATGAATTTCCTCTGTTTGAAGCAGGGCTCATTTTGAGGGGGAACGTGCGGGAACGCAGTTCTGGCAGTTCCCCAAGAGGTCAGGTGGCCCACCTGACCTTCGGCCATTTTGGGCCCATTTCAGCCTGGATTGGGGCCGAAATGGCCTGGATTGGGCCTCTGACAGATGGTGGATCACTCTCCCACTCAGCAGTGGCCCGATCCTGACCATTTTGGGTCCCTTTTCAGCCATTTTCAGCCCCTTTTGCCATTTTGGGCCCAATTTCAGCCCTGAATGGCCAGGATTGGGTCCAAAACAGCCAGGATAGGTGATGTCAGGGGTTTGGCATATGCAAATCAGTTATGCTAATGACACACTTCCGGTGATGTCAAGAGGTGTGGCATATGCTAATTAGTTATGCTAATGAGTTATGCTAATGAGTTCCTCCAGCTCTTTTTCTACGAAATGACCCCTGGTTTGAAGTATTATTGGCAGTTCTTCAAAAATGTTACCTTATTCATATCCATCACCCTCACTTGCCAGCAATGACATCATCATGCTATTACCTCATGTATCATGTGATGCTGTCCTATGTGATCCCTGGTTGGATAAGATCACTCATGTGACTATTCTGTGAAGGAAGAGCTGCTGTGGGAGACGGGCTGGAGCCGAAGCAACTATGAAACTTAATGACATTGAACAAAGGAGACTCTCCTCACAATTTAAATGATTTTCAGGAACATTTTCTCAGTGAAATGGGTAGTTTTGACCTAAAAGTCAATGCTAGTGAATATTTGGTGTAGCTCTGCATAAAACTGCTAAGTATTATTTCTATAAATCAATTGTAGCTTTGTCCTTAAGAAACTTGCTCTACCCTTTTACCCAACCCCTTTCCCCCCTAAATAAATCTAGAGCTTTCTCCCCTCTCCTGGCAATTCTTTCCCGAGACTTCATATTATTGTTATTATTATTATTTCTAATTTGAATCTGTCAGCAGGGAACCCGTCTTGAAATGCTGCTCACCATTTAACAAGATGCTTTCCTTCACCGTCCCCATTTTCCCCCCATTTAATCTTTCAAAGTCATAATTATCTAATATTAATGTCCTCGTCATTACTGCTTTCGGGTGCAGATGACGGGGGTTTTGTCCACAGAGACAAGAAGCTTGGAAATTAATATAATATTTGTTCAAGATTGATTTCAGGCTGCAGTGCCCGCAAAACCCATCTGTCTAAAAAATATCAAATGCTAATTACCTAAAGAGAGAGTCTTTTATGCACTGGAAGGATGGGACAACGTGCCCTCAGATTTTCTTTAGTCTTCGCACCGGCTCATCACTTTCAATTTTCGCTGCTTTTTTTTTACATAAGAAAAATTAAAAGTGAAAGTCTTCTATATGAAAAGCAGCTGAAAGGCAGAGAGCTTCCAGATCCAGATTAATTGTAAATAGCAAAGATTTTCCTCAGACTGATTTTAATAATAATAATATAATAATAATAATAATAATAATAATAATAATAATAATAATAATAATAATGACATTCGATTTATATACCGCCCTTCAGGACAACTTAACGCCCACGCAGAGCAGTATACAAACTGTGTTGTTATTATCCTCATGACAATCACCTTGTGAAATGGGTGGGGCTGAGAGAGCTCTGGAAGAGCTTTGACTGACCCAAGGTCACCCAGCTGGCTTCAAGTGGAGGAGTGGGGAATCAAACCTGGTTCTCCAGATTAGAGTCCTGCTGCTGTAGCACAGTGGTTGTGGTTTGGCTGCAAATCAGCACTCTACTGGTTCGAATCCCACTACTGCCATGAGCTCAGTAGGTGGCCTTGGGTAAGCCACTCCTCTCAGCCCCAGCTCCCCAGCTGTATTGTAGGAATAATAACAACACTGACTTTGTTCACTGGTCCGAGTGGGGCACTAATCTATCTAGAAGGGCAGTATATAAGTGCAGTTATCGTCATCGTCATCGATATTATTATTACACCAAACTGGTTGATAGGGAACAGCAAGAACCTCTGGAGCTTTCATCATGAAGTTCCCATCATCTCAGTCCTCTTTCCTGCCTGTGAGCCGCTTGAGTAACACAGAAATGGAGAAAGCACTTAAGAGGACGGAGGATGGCATGAGAAGACTGTTAACAGCACAGTTCAGATTCTTTCCACCTGGTTCCTCCGGGGCTACACACCCAGAACAGTGCAGGAAGGAGCCGCAAGGGAGCATATCCTCCACTGTAACTCCTGTACTGTAAGAATCAGTTCAGGCAAAGCGCGGAGAAGCCCCTTGCCAGCTTCTCCGGTTAGAGTTTTCAACCAGAATGAGGAGCACTTATCTAAAAAGGCCGATTAGGAAAAAAGCACGAACTCCGTATACACTCGGGAGAAGGAAGATAGAAAAAAAATGTAGAGACACCCTCAGGATAAAATTGAACGACAGCTCTTCAATCTGAAAGTCTAATTGTATTGATTAAAAGAAGATCTAACAGAAAGAAACGGGCTTCCTCTTTCAAAGCTGACGGGATTTCTGAGCCATCTCACCTTGGCAAAGTGCTAATTCTCTATGCGCAAACACACACAGGGTTTGAGCGCATGCCATTGTTTTTATTTGTTTAGTCAATTTCTGTGCCACCTTTTGGCCCAATAAAGGGCCTCCAAGGCTGTTCACAACTATCGGAAAGTACGTACACACCAATTGTTCCAGCCTTTTTCCATATAAGGAGTTTCCAAGGTTTTACTCAGCTCAGAGATACTTTCTTCTTCCCACACTTTTCTTTAATGGTATATCTTTTAAAATATAGCAGCCGCAGCCGCTTGGCCTTCACTTCTTCAGATCTGCCACCCTTGGCTGCCTCAAAGTCTCATGTCCCTCAATGATGCTGTCTTTGGTATTAGGCACCATGGAGACTTGAACCCAGGGCCAGCTGAGCCTTGCATGGTGTACTGTCTGGCAATCGTTCAAAACACGTTCGTTCTTTTATGAGTGCTCCACGGAGCCAACCCATGCTCTGTGCAGGCACACATCAGCTTGAGGATTGGCTTCTGGAGAGTGCGCACGGGCTCAGAAAGCTGCCGCCAGAGGAAGTGCAGGGAAGGAGAGTTTTCCCCTTTCTTCAGCCACACGTGTACACAATACCTCCATGTGGAGTAGCAAAAATGTCCCCCTTCCACAGTGTTTTTTCATGGGGGGAAAAGCTTGGGAGAAAGGGCAGGCGCTCTCCCTCCCCCAGAAGCATCTTTCTGAGCCCGTTTGCACACTCTTTTTTTAAACAGAAGCCAACCCCTGAGGCGATGGGTGTCTGCGAGGAGGTAGGTTCCATGGAAAACGCGTAAAAGAAGTAACACACAGAGTGACGGTGAGTTGCCTGAGACAGTTGTGCTACTCTAGTTTCTGAGCACTCCTGGCTGTGACTTTGCACCTTGCCTCTGTCCTGGACTGCCTTGTGGACGACTGTAACACACATTTCTGCCATACCATGAAGGCTTGTTGCTTCTCTCTGACCCTCGGGATTCCTGAACCTTGGCTAGTCTTTGGACTCTTTTGAACATTAATGTTGCCTTATGCTGAATCAGACCTTTGTTTCATTATGCGGGGCTGGATTGATGAGGAGGGGCGGGGGGTAGTCTGCCCCCGGCACCACCAAAGAGGGGATGCCAGGCATGGGCTGCCAGCCACCGGGAGCGCGCCGGAGCTGGCAGTGGCAGCGTGGGCAGCTGAGCAGAGGGCTGGGAGGCTGCTTGTGCCATTCGCCTGCCCTGCTGATGGGGCGTCTGGCTTGCTGCGCGCGCAGGACAGGGAGAGCGTGGCAAGCCAGCCGCCCGGACAGCAGGGCAGGCGAATGGTGTGGGCAGCCTCCCAGGCCTCCACTCAGCTGCCCGCGCTGCCGCCACCAGCTCCACAGCACACCATGCACCAGGGCGACCAGCTTGCCGTGCAAGTGGCATGCCTCCAGGCCCCTGCGTGATGACGTCACGGAAGTGACATCATCTCGCAGTGCTGGGAGTGCACATGCTATGCACGCATGCGGGGGGAATGCCAAACTTGGGTTGCCCTGGGCACTGGCAACCCTAGATACAGCCCTGTCAGTATGGTCTACTTAGACAGGCAGCGACTCTCCAGGGTGTGAGGCAGAGTTCTTTCACATCACCTACTATCTGGTTCTCTTAACCAGAAATGCCTGGGATTGAACCTGGAACCTTCTGCATACCAAGCAAATGCTCTTCCACGGAGCCACAGCACCTTTTCTCCCACCTGAAGCATCATTTGCCTAATATAATGCAGCTCCCTGTGCCTTAAACCTCCTCCAAGGACACCTCTGTCCTGATACCTCATTCCTCCTCCAAACATCATTTTTTTTAATGGAGACTTCTGCACAACCCTTTCACACTCGCGTGGAACAAAAGGTAAACATGCATGACTTCATTTGCTTCCTGTAGGGTGTTCAGCTGGCAGCAAACCGGGATTTGTTGCTCTGTCATTGTGAAGTGCCTCTTAGGTCAATACAGGTCTTGATGTGAGGCCAGCATGCTACCCAGTTAGGTATGCTGAAACCTCTGATGCAGACACCATCGCCAAGCCAACTTGTCTTGTTCAAACATGTGAGGCAAGCTCCTGACAGAATTGTGTCAATGTTCTCTGACTTTGATATTGCAGCTTGCCACTGCTTTGGCCCATGTTCAGCAATTAAATTGTCTCATTTATATGGGAACAGGCAGCACCTCCTGAAGTTAGGGTTGCCAGGTGTCCAGTTTTCTCCCAGACAGTCCAGTTTTTTCTAAGAATGTCCTGGGGGGGAATGAAATCCTGTCTTCAAGTCATAGCTGAATTAAGGTGACCCCTGGTGAGGTTTTCATGGCAAGAGACTAACAGAGGTGGTTTGCTATTGCCTGCCTCTGCAACCCTGGTCTTTGATGAAGGTCTCCCATCCAATTACTAACCAAGGCCAGCCCTGCTTAGCTTCTAAGATCAGGCTCACCTGGGCTGTCCAGGTCGGGGCTCCATCCAGGTCAGGATTACATGGTTAAAATACTGGACATATAAATGCCCAGTATTTTTGTGTGTTGGGGAGAAGCAGCTGGCCATTGGCCTGCAAGAGCTGGCGGCATCGCCAGCAGGTCTTCCTGCACCGTCTCCAAGTCCTCGCCACTGCTTGAAGCACTCCCGGAGGAGTGGCTGGCAGGTCCGCCCAGCCTCCTGTGCTGCCTCTGCCTCCTCCCACCTGCTTCCTGCTTCCAGCCTACTGCCCAGCCACTTGCTCACCTGGCCACCTGTGCACCAGGGAAAAGGTGAGCCAGCCCACTCACCCAGCTGCCTGTGTGCTGGGGAAGAGGTAGGCCAGCCTGCTTCCTTGCTTGCTCGCTCACCCAGCCACCTGAATGCAAAGGAAGCAGGCAGCCAGAATGCCCAGCCACCAGCGCCAGCGATGACATCACTCGTGGATGTGACATCATCATGCTGGAGCTGGGAGTGTGCATGTGTTATGCATGCATGTAAACCAGAAAAGTAGAGGAGGTACTGGGGCCACTGTCTGGTCTTTTGCGGGGGAGACCATCGGGCAACCCTAGAGCTCATGACTCCGCTTGCATTCAGCCCCCCGTGGGCACCTGCACAGTCAGATACAGCCTTTAACTCTTTGGAAAGTCAGTGGGAAATGTAACAATTTGTTACAGGGTTCTTTTCAACGCAAAGAAACTGTAAGTGGTAAACGGCTGTACTTTGGGTATGTTGTTTACTATGTGCATAATAAAGACTTATAGATCCAGAGAAGTTAGCTATGTTAGTCTGTACTTGCAAAACAGTAGAGTCCAGTAGCACCTTTAAGACTAACCAACTTTATTGTAGCATAAGCTTTCGAGAACCACAGCTTTCATTGTCAGATGCATTTGATGAAAAGAGCTGTGGTTCTTGAAATCTTATGCTGCAATAAAGTTGGTTAGTCTTAAAGGTGCTACTGGACTCTTTATAGAATCATAGGGTTGGAAAGGACCTCCAGGTCATCTAGTCCAACCCCCTGCTCAATGCAGGAAATTCACAATTACCTATCCCTCCCACACCCCCAGTGACCCCTGCTCCATGCCCAGAAGATGGCAAAACACCTCCAGGATCCCTAGCCAAACTGGCCTGAGGAAAATTGCTTCCCAACCCCAAAGTGGCGATCGGTATTACCCTGGGCTTGTAAGAAGGGGCCATGAGAAGTAATCACTGATAAAATATGACACAGACCTAAGTCTCTTAGGAAGTGATGTAAATCCTTTTTCCTTCCCTCATCTACTTTGGAACCAGAGAAAGGCGGGAGTTGAGAGAGGGCAGGAGATATTTGTTTCACTTCTTGAGCTCCTCAAAGTGGCTCAGTCACCCTGTTAGAGGGCCCGTGCCAAGTTTCGTGCAGGGGCGGACTCATAAAGAAGCTGAATGTCAAAGAAAACATCGAAGAAGATGATTATGTAATTCTAAGTGTCATTAACAGCCCTGAGTCTTTAGGCCCAGGGCTGGTTAAAAACCTCAGTAAATCAGCTAAATTCAGTAAGGCCAATTTGTTCCTCAATCTGTGGTGATGAAAAAGCCCTTCGAGAGAACTCCATTGTCTCCCTCATCCTTGGAATCAATAGCAGCTGCAGTATTAGTACCTGCCGTCACACAGGCTAGAATTACGGCCTTGTTGAGTGTCATATAAGCTAAGCGACAGATGGTTGGGTCAGCATTGGAGGTCAAAAATATATCAAAACCAATTCGTGTGCGGCCGGGTAGAGGGCTTTCTCAGCTGCCGGCTCAGCTACGTTGGCTGGAGCTGTGGGCAAAGTTGTGAAGAAGGAACTGAATTGCTAAAATGGCATTTTGTGATGAATTTGGAGGTTTGAATGAAACAGCTGAAGAATTTGAAGGAAAGCAGCATAGGTTTTAATACGACAGGCAAGGTCTCTCAGCTGGTTCTCATGTACCCTTAGTAGAGGCCTGTAGAAAACCTCTGGGGATCCAGCAAGCCTCAAGTCCTCCATGGTCTTGCCCTGGGAGCAACCAGAGAGGAGAGGGGAGTGGGTGTCCATCACATTGTTCCTCCTCCTCTTCCTCCCTGCTCCCCTCCACAGCCTGGAGAGCTCTTAGAATGGCCTCCCTGGCCTGGCAACTCACCTCCTTATGAGGCCACCACGGTGCGGATCTTGGCACAGGCCTTGTGATGTTCCCTGGACTCTCACAGGGTGACTGAGATGCCTTGAGGAACCTCAAGGAGTGAAGCAAATATCTCTTTACCCTCCCATCCCCCCCCCCCCCGTATACACACTCCTGCGTTTCTTTGGTTATGAGGTAGATGATGGAAGGAAAAAGGGTTTTCACCACTGCCTGGAGTTACAACTGATCTCCAGGCAACAAAGATCAGTTGTCCTGGAAAAAGTGGTTGCTTTGAGGGGTGATCTCTATGACATTATACCCTGCTGAGGTCCCCTCCTTCCCAAAAGGTTGCCCTCTCCAGGCTCCACCCCGCAAATCTCCAGGAATGTCACAACCTGGAGCTGGCCACTCTACTTCCTGAAGACACTCAGGTCTGTGCCAGGTGCTGTGGGAGGATCAGTCTAGTAGTACTCTAGTCTAGTACTTCCCAGGGATATTAAGGCATGCAGACCCGGTGACTTCCCTCTGTCTGGGCATTTGGCACTGGAGTCTTGCGGCTACCCAGTCCTACCATCTGCCTCTAGCCTTTGGGCTGGGTCAAGGCATTTTGCAGCTCTCAGTGTTTTCCTCCTGCACTGCCTCTTGCAGCCTGCCTGAACCACACCAGCAGCAGAGGCACAGTAACAAACATTGTACACACACACACCATGCCACCCCTTTCTTGGACCCAGGCAGCAGCAACATCGGACTGGGCGGTGGCCAGAGGTGCAAGTTATGCCCATCATCTAGGCAGAGGTTGGAGTTCTCTTGGAATTACAACTGATCTCCAGACCACAGAGATCCATTTCTCTGGAGGAAATATCACCTTTGGAGGGGGTGCGTGGAATCCACTTGTCACTTCCCCACCAACCTACCTTCCCTCCTGGAGCTCCACCATCCCCAGGCACCACTCCCAAATCCCCATGAATTTCCCAAGCCAGAGTTGGCAACCCTACCATCACCTCCTCCCACACTGCTGCCCTCCACCTCTCAGCTGCACTCATGACTCCACTTGGGTAATGAACCGATTCTGCCCAGCCTGCCTCCAGCCCTCTTGCCTCTGTGGTGCCTGCCCTTCCTAGGCTCATATGCCAGGCCAATATGGTTGCCAGGTCTCCTGCTATAGAGGAAGACCTTCTGCCAGCAGCCCCCTGATCTCTAACTGCACTTGGGCAGGTGGGTGGAATGCAAATATCACCATTCTGTTGATGCCATGATGTCATTTCCAGGGTGAACCCAGAAGTAGGGTCTTGCCACTCTAGAATTCAGTGGAAACTCAATGGTAAAACCCAGAAATGATGGCTTTTGTTGATACAATGGAAACCCCCCATGTCCCCCTCCCCCCAACACACACTATCTGGCAACCCTCTAACCAATGGTTTGCCATGATGAGGTAAGGAGTGCTCCTGTTTTCCTGGCTTTCTGCAAACTGTGGGAAATTAATTATTCAGGACAGCTTTTTTACATAGGTAATAGGACTGTTCTGTAAGGAAATAGTTCAAAGAGATGCATTGGTGAAGAGAAAGGGACTATAGATTATACTGCTATGTACTGTCTCTTGCTATAAGTGTGCTCCTACTGGGAAATTTCTGCACTGTTTAATATAATAATAATAATAATAATAACAACAACAACAACAACAACAACAACAACATTCGATTTATATACCGCCCTTCAGGACAACTTAATGCCCACTCAGCACGGTTTACAAAGTGTTATTATTACCCCACAACAATCATCCTGTGAGGTGGGTGGGGCTGAGAGAGCTCCAGAGAACTGTGACTCACCCAAGGTCACCCAGCTGGCTTCGTGGAGGAGTGGGGAATCAAACCCGGCTCTCCAGATTAGAGTCCCGTGCACCAAACTGCCATATTTAATTACTTATGCTTTGTTTTCCCATTGTTTCAGCTCTATATTTGATTTCCATTTGTTTTCAAATTTCTGCAGATTTTGCATTTACATATTCTATTGCAATGTTTAAGAGTGAGCCATTTCTGGCTTATACCAAAGATTTCCATAGTTCTACCCAGCATTGCTAAGCGCCGCGTCTCACTGCTACCCCAGAGCTCTGTTGTCTAATGAGCCTTGTAATTAGGTAGAGTCCTTTGGATTCCTGGAGGTGTGTGCAACATTCAGTTTAGCATAGAACTTTTTTTTTTTTAACAAAACACACATTATCGGGGCTGTGACAAATGGACGTGGTTGTTGTTTGATTCATTCAGTGCCAAGTACTCGCAGTAAAACTTCATTGGCTACTGCGTAAAAATGAAGGTGCTAAACATGTCGCTCTTTATATGAGGAGCTGTGAATTATTTATTGGAAACCAGGCCTAGGAAGCTGGATTTATCTGAAAACATCACAATGTGCATAGCTTCACTCGCCCAAGCTAGGCGACCATTTTCATGGCATCTTTTTAAATCACAGAAGAATTTGAGACATGATTGGATTACGAAGGTTCAGAACTGACACCCAATATGGTTTGACAAAGGGCAGTCTGGGTCTTCTCCAAAGATATGCACATCCCGTTCCGGAGGTTCCTTTTTACCAGAGACGACCCTAATTTTATGGCACTGGTCTTTATTAAAATTCTATTTTGCCTCTATTTGGGGAAGATTTAGAGACATGCCTTTAAAAATTGGCAAAGTGAGGATTGCTCGAGTTGCTGTTCTTTACATTTCAGCACCCTTCTCTTAGGGTCTGATTCTGACTCAAGACTATCACAACTTAAAAGGTGTTTCATGACTAGAGATGGGCATGAACCGAAATACGAACCAAAATTAAGCACGAACCAGGCCGGTTCGTGGTTCGCGAACTGTGGTTCGTCAGATCCCATTTCTGATGAACCGCCATGAACTTTTAGGCTGGTTTGTTTGGTTCATTGGTGACTGAAGACAGCCTGGTGCCAATCAATCAGTTTCCTAGGCAACAGGGAATGGACTTCCTGCAGACCTTCTGCTGACCTGGAAGTGACCTTCTGCTGACCCAAAAGTGATGTTTTTCTGACCTGGACGTGACGTTTTCATGAACCAAATGAACCAGTTCGTGAACCAGGGGCAGGTTCATGGAGGTTCATGGTTTGTGGTTCATGAAATTTGACAAACCATGAACCACATGGTTCGGGTTTTTCCAGTTCACGCCCATCTCTATTCATGATGACTACAAATGACAACACAGCTCGCCTACCCAACTGTCAGCTTAGCCAGTGATGAGGCCTGTCAAGGGATAAAGAAAGCCCCTCCTGGTCTGCTAGACTAGAAAGGGCTCTACCGTCTATGGCAGTATTCCCAAACATGGCACCACCAGTACTTCGCTTGGCAACCACTGAGTTTTTCAGAAAATGGACTGGACCAGTGTGAGACAGGACTTCTTGTTGGCTGCCCTCATTCACATGAAAGGTTTTTTATATGGCTGCAATAAATGGCAGGAGGACTTTCACTGTATGGCTCCATTCCCCGTCAGTGTACACTTCTTCCCAGGAGGTATGAGGAGGAAAGTATTCTCTTTCACTCCACTTCCTGTGGAAGCCATTTTGTGTTGGCTCCACCTCCTGTGACTGCCATTTTGGGGTGGCACCACCACATCTCCAAATTCCGAAAGTGCCTATAGGCTCAAAAAGGTTGAAGACCCCTGAACTGAGGCCATAACTAATCCATATCACTTTCTTTCTTTCTTTGTTTATTTGTTTCATTTATACCTCATTATTCTCCCCAAAGGGGACCCAAAATGTCTAACAGCAATCTTCCCTTCTTCATTTTATCCTTGCAACAACCCAGCAAGGTAGATTAAACTGAGAGTACCTAACCAGCCCAAGGTCACCCGGCAATCTTTTGTGGCAGAGTGGAGATTTGAACTTGGGTCTCCTGGATCCTTGCCTGGCACTCTATACATCGTAAAGGCTCTGAATTTAACACATTGACAAACAACAGAGAAAGGATGGGAGAGGCCCACAAGTAATGAATGCAAGCAGATGCTGTTATACATAGTTATGGTTCTTTTGGGTTGGGGATGACTGACAATGAGTTAAATTGAAATTGTTCAAGATTTTCTATTCCTTGGCTCAATCATCCACCAAAAGGGAGACTGAAGTGAAGATATCAGAAGAAGTTTGAGACTCAGAAGAGCGGCTGTGAGGGATGTAGAAAAGATCCTTAAAGATAAAGATGTCTTTCTGGGGACCAAGATCAAGATAATCCAAAGTATGGTATTTCCTGTTACTATGTATGGATGTGAAAGTTGGACAGTGAAGAAAGCTGACAGGAAGAAAATGGATTCATTTGAAATGTGGTGCTGGAGGAGAGTTTTGCGGATACCGTGGACAGCCAAAAAGACAAATAAGTGGGTACTAGATCAAATCAAGCCTGAATTCTCCCAAGAAGCTAAAATGACAAAACTGAGGCTATGGTACTTTGGTCACATCATGAGAAGACAAGATTCTCTGGAAAAGTCAATAATGCTAGGAAAAGTGGAAGGCAGTAGGAAAAGAGGAGGACCTAATGTGAGATGGTTTGACTCAATAAAAGAAGCCACATCCTCCAGATTGCAGGATCTGAGCAAGTCTGTTAATGATAGGGCGTTTTGGAGGTGTTTCATTCATAGGGATCGCCATAGGTTGGAGGCAACTTGACGGTACATAAAACACACACATGACTGCTAAGTCTGGAATGACCCAGTCATAGGTTTGCTAAGTCTGGAATGACCAAGCTTAGGCTTCAACTGTTGCAAACCTGTGTTTGCGAGAAAGGCTTAAAGAGAGGCCCATTTTACCAACAAAGCCAGTAGCGTGGAACCACTTAGGGTAACCTCACACTGCAGAAGAGTACCTGTGAATAATATCTGCATCTGTGGAGCTCAACCAATCAGCATCCTCCATCTCAGCAGGATACTAATTGCATGAAAAAAGACTCGGGCAACCACGTACACATAGTTTGCATACGTTCCACTGCAAGGTGGGATCACCCTGCCAACATGCTAATAGCTGCTTGGGCGAAGAGAGTCAGAAACTGTATCGGTTCTCATGCTGAAATCACAAAAGAATCCCAGTTCTTCTCCATAGTACATGTGAATTGTTTCCAAGGGATCAGAGCAACAAAAGTTCTGCCCCTCTGGGTTGCAACAATATCATTCTCCAGAACATCACGTTCACTTAGGACACAATATAAATAATAATGGCAATAAATTAATAATACTGATGGAGAACAAGCACAGGGGGCATGAATAAATGAGCGTGCCGTCTGTCATCAGCTCCAAAGTGCCAGGGCTGCAGGTTCAAAAGTGTAGGCGCACTGGCCCTGCCTTTTTTTTCTTAGCGGTTGCCGTGAGACTTGAATTCCAGAAAGCCATCAACTGGGTGAGACGAAAGCTCCTCTTGAGCAAATGAATCTGACTCAGTCGGGGTCAAGTTCTTTAGTTATATCCCTACCGTTTGGAAGATGATCTTTTCAAAAAAAAAAAAATCGGCCTTTTAAAGACCCGTGACCCCAAACGGTGGGCATTAAACAGCAGGGAAGATATCGTTTGAGGCCAAGAAAGAAGATAAGGCATTTTTTATTTATCCCAGCTTAATTTTTAATGGTGACATGCGGAATACCTTGCATTCTTCAGAAGTTTCAGTCTCCTCGGTGGAATTCAATGACGATCCAAGACAGAGAAGGAACAACTTCTATTTTCCATTCAATGGGGCTTGCTCTAGAGGACATCTCGGTGTACCTTGCCTTGCAGTTAGGATCAGTAGGTTCCCCGTTGTTAAGCATCCAAAATTCATTTGGTTGTAGCAACAAATCCTTAATCTCTGATTCAGGGACATATTTTTCTAAAGCTGTAGCTGTCCTAGGATGCAGCATTGTGTAGTTGTGCAGTCAGAGAAGCGGCATCCTTCCCCTCACCCACCCAAGGAACTTTGGGCTGTGTCAGCAGCAGCATTCTCTACACTTTCTGCTGTCTAATAAACGCTCTAATAATAGGCCCAATAATAATAGCAACTTCCTGAGGTTACCACCGGCATTCCACAGTGATCGTGCACTGCAAATGAATATACTTCCTCACGCACAGCAGGGTCAATAATTAAAGCTCTCCTCTTTCTTGTTTTTGTTCTTGTCCTCCTGACATCGGCTGATGGCAGATGTAATTGGAGATTCTCACCAGTCTCATGGAAATTGTAGGGCGGGGCGGGGGGGGGGTTGCATGTATATATAAAGCAACAGCTGATGTCATTAATTTGTGCCTGCTTTGCATATGACACGGAAAGGTGCGGGGATACGGTCTAATTAAGCTGTGTGAGAAGGTTCCCAGGTGGTAGTGGAAGGTGGGAATTATCTCTACTATTCTGAAGAAAGGAAACCCCGCTGCTTCAGTGTAAAGCAGCAGCAACGGAGGTGGAGATCTCTTGGAGATGGTGCATCACATCTGGCTCTGTGCTGGGTCACAATAAATGTCACAGGCCAAATTATTGGCCTGTCCTCTGTGCTAGGAACTTCATGGCATGAAACTGCCTCCATAGGGTAGAAGTATAAGGTATCATGTGATTACTCATTCATCCTTTTTGGGTTGCCAGATTTTCTTTATAACCAGAGGAGAGAAAATACTTGCTGATATGTACGTCTGGTTGCTTAAATCCCTATTTTGACAGTTGACTTTGGGGAGAGGAGGTAACTGCATTAAGGCAGATATGTATACGCAGGGCTTTTTTTCTGGGAAAAGAGGTGGTGGAACTCAGTGGGCTGCCCTCGGAGAAAATGGCCACATGGCTGGTGGCCCCGCCCCCTGATCTCCAGACAGAGGGGAGTTTAGACACATTCCAGCTGTGTATACGTCTTTTAGCTTTTTTGTTATCCAGTCAATATGGTACATTATAAGGACTGTTTAGCAGTTGCAGGGAAAAGACTTTCCAACATTAGCATCTGATGGAGATGGAATGGATAGCATGGAGTTGCATTCAGGTGCAATTGACCTTTTTGAGTGCAAAATTAGAGTCTAGGCCCTGGGCATCTATGTCTCTTTTTGATACCCGTCTCTGAAGGAGATGGTGTTGCTGCTGGCTCCTGGAACTGTGTCTGCTGCAAATGTAGCAGGATTGCTGTCAGGTGTTAAATATTTGTTAGTGTGCGCCCAGAAGGAACAGACATGAGCTGTCAGGGCCAGGGCAATGGGACAGCAAAGGTCAGAACAGCCACCCCTCCGAGTACTGCTTCTCGAAATGCCTTCTTTGAAATGGAAATGGCCATGTGCATTCATGATACCAATGCTTGTCCCTTCGGCCACGAAGAAGTTGCTAAGCCTTCACGCTTCATTGCGTCTTCCCCTTTTCAGGTTCTTTTTTTTTAACCCAAAGAAGGTCATTGTCTTTGCTCCCTTGGTGTTTCTGTACTGTCATTCATCACAATTCATTAAAGATCAAGGCAAGTCCAGGGTTTGTCTGGCTGGGTCCATTTGTTCTGATGATGCCGGAGTTAGAGGCACCTCTTTTTTTTCTCTTGCTGCGTCAACGGCAGCCTTCGCTGAGCCATGGAAGGAAAATGGCAACCAAAGTTCATCCTGCAGCCTTTAAACGAAAAAAAAATTATTTCAACTGAGGAAGGCCTGCTGATGACAGGCAGCCTACATCAAGGTCCCCAATAGGGTTGCCAGGTTCCCCAGAGCCCAAATCAGGGGTTTGCAAGGTCCCCTTACTCCCCCGGTGGGAGGTTTGGAGCCTGGCACTTACCTTGCTGCTCAGGGGGGTTTCTTTTCTGTGTGCGCACTGTGTGCGCACACGCTCCCAGCTTGCATGATGACATCACTTCCAGATGTAACATCATTACGCAGGGGTCAAAGCCTGGCTGGGAGCACTCCTGCGCTCACCAAGGGCTGGATTGAGCCCTGCGAAGCACAATTGTCCCCAAAACAGGCTCGCTGTGGGTGCAGGAGAGTGTGGCTCGGCTTGGGGCACGTGATGCAGCTCAGCTCAGGGGCACGTGGCTCGGCTTGGCTCATGTCCCACGCCCCGAGCTGAGCCGAGCTGTGTCGTGCACCCCAAGCTGCACACCCCAAGCCAAGCCACACCGCACGCCCTGAGCCGAGCTGTGCCGCACGCCCTGAGCTGAGCCACAGCGCGTGGCATGGCTCAGCTCGGGGCACATGGTGCAGTGTGGCTCAGGGCACACAGTGTGGCTTGGCTCAGCTCGGGGCACATGGCACGGGCATGTGGCATGGCTCATGGGGGTGCACCTCGGAGGAGCATGCCCCCTGCCACCCAAGTAAATGGTCGTGGGGAGCAGAAGGGTGGGAGGAGGGGATCCCCTGCCCCTGGTGGGGGAATGGTTACCCTAGTCCCCAACCTTTTTGAGCCTGTGGTGTTCCCCTAATCGGGTGTTCTCCTTGTGTGTTGGGGGAATTAGCATTCAAGGAGACAAAGCAAGAGGGGGTAACTGCAAGATCTCCCCCAATATATACCAGGATCAGTCCCGTAGATCATTCTCTAATGAACAGGAGGTCGTTTGACAGAAAAAAATTCTTTATTAAAGAGAAATAAGAAGGCAAACACACAGAGAACACACACAGCATACACACACAGCTAACTAGAAAGGCAGATTACACAGTGTGTGTTAGTACAAGGACATTTCAAGGACATTTCAGAATTGGAGAAATGCTGAAACAGAGCATAAGCAATTCTAAAAATGATACATTAAACAGCATAAAACAACCTGGAACCACCCAGTAGGGTCATACGCAAAGCAACAGATAGCAAACGGTATAATAAAGTCTATGGTCATTATTCCTCTACTGATGCGTACGAGACCACTTCCTTACAGTACAGCCCACCTATCTGAGTAAAACGGTGCTCTTGAATAATTGAGTTTTGCATCATTCGCAGAAAGCCAGGAGAGCCGGAGCTTAATGTCATGTCTCTGTACATCCATGCCATGTTTATTTATTTGTTCTGTCACTGATGCCACAGTACATTGAATGTCTAATGTTTAATCTGCGGTATTCTCTCAGTAGCCATGTTCTTTTCATATTATTACTGTCTTTCCCCAAAGCCAGGATGGGCCTCATGTTATCTTACAGAACTGTGCACCTCTGAGCTAGAAACGACCTTGGAGATTCCAGACGCTTGCCTTTGCTACATTGCCCAGATGCTGGGAATTCATTGCTGTGTACTTTCTCTTTAGCCATAACTATAATGGGTTCTCACAAAACCAGTGTAACCCTGAGTGCCAAAACGTAACTGTTACTGGAACGCGGGAAAACTCAAGTATAATATTGACCTGTTGTTTTGAATTGCCACTTTTACCAAGCTCCGTGACGGAGTTCAGACCTGAACTGTGAAATCCTGAATAAAACCTTTTCTATTGGAACCAGGGCTTTTTTTTCAGCGGGAACGTGGTGGAACAGAGTTCCGGAACCTCTTGAAAATGGTCACATGGCTGGTGGCCCCGCCCCCTGATCTCCAGACAGAGGGGAGTTTAGAACTGGAGATCAGGGGGCGGGGCCACCAGCCATGTGACCATTTTCTCCTAGGGCAACCCACTGAGTTCCGCCACCTCTTTTCCCAGAAAAAAAGCCCTGATTGGAACCAATGTGTGTTCACTGGAGAGGGACTGAGGGATCTACGGGCCAAGCTACACATGACGAATGAACTGACACTTTCCAGACTTCTTCAGGTAGGCCGTTCCATAAGGTGGAATAGGGAAAGCCTTGACAATTCGGCAGATGGGAGCTGGAACTGGCTAAAATAACCTTTCTGAGCACCCCGTTGATTGACCCAAGGCCCAGCCCCAGCCCGAAATGGTCTCATGCTCCATTCTTGTGGCGGGAGGGAAACTGGTCCCGTATCCGCCTTAGGATGGGTAACTGACTTCCCGGCTTTCATATTGCTCATAAATTCTTGGTGTGATAATGAAATGAGAAACACGTTTTCTTTTTTCCCCTTTTCTGAACAGCATCTTCTAATACTGATTGCATCTTCTGTCACAGAATATGCAAAGATAAGAGGCATATCCATGCACCCTTCCCCATCCAAGATTTTCCGGAAGCTGAATTCTCCAGTCAACACCTCCTGCTGGGCTTTTTCAATTCAGCATGCACACAGCTTTCATTATGTGCTGCGTCATGGAAGCGCATTCCTTCCTTCCTAAGATCCTGTAAAAGTGTTCATTTAACTGACTAAGTCACACCTTACAGAGGGAGACAGAGATGAGAGACAAGAGCAGGGAGATTCTCAGCAGAAATGACACCACCACTGGCGTTGTGTTGTTTCGCTGCTGGGCCCTCTGTCAGTTGCTCGTCAGCCACAGCCTGTGGCAGGATAAAAGCACCACATGTCATGTGCACCAGGCAAAAGCAACAGCTCTGGCAGCTTTCTGATTCCTGTCAAACAAGTGAGTGAGCAGAAAACAGAGAGGAAAAGGTCTAATCGGAGACAAAAGATTTAATATCGGAAGCCTGGCATGTTTTTCCGGAGAAGAGGCACCTCCCTTCTTCTCTCCTGATGTCTTTCAGATATAAATTGGGAATTGGCTGACTCACATTACTTAGCCCCTGTTTAGCACGAATGGGTTGCTGGAAACGTTGGAGAGGTGGGAGAGTGGAATTCACGCTTTTGGCTCTTGCCTTCAGTTGCCTTCATCCACGAGAAAAAAGCAGGCGTAGACTCCATCCTTTGTGGGGTTTGTCGTTGCATTCCGCTTGTTCTGCCACTCAGGGCAGCGGGGGGTCGGGTACGGATCAGACAGATTCTTAACATGAAGAGGGAATCACCCCCTAAGTTCTGCTCGGCAGCATCTTCTAACAAAAATTGCCTGGTATAGATTCTACAGTCCACTTCCTTCAAAGCAAGGCCTGTGAACTGTCAGTAGAGCACATGGATCCTGCTCTTGATGTGTCTGAAATCAGGGAGAGCTAAAGGATGCTTTGAAGGTTTTTCTGGATGCAGCTCTTCCCACCAGGCAGAGAGGGGCTTGTCAAAACTCGACTCAGTACAGCCCTTCAGTTGGATCCAGACTCACTTTTCCACTCATGGAAATTTCCACCAATTCCCCCTTCCTGCTGTAGACCCCCTCAGGTCGTTCATCAACCCCACCACCACCACCCTTGCAGGAGCAGCACATCAGAGAGGGTGGTGGGCTGCAGAAACAGGGGAGTAGAGAGATAGGGAAGTCCTATTCCACTGGTGGAAAATTCAGCCTAAATCCAATCCCTTGCTTTTGGACTGGGGTGGGGTGGGGGTGCCTGGATCATTGGGAAAGAAAGGTGCTTATGGTAGGTAACGACCAAGTGGGGCCTGGAGATATCCTAGAATTACAATTGGTCTCCAGACCACAGAGATCAGTTTCCCTTGGAGAGAATGTAGAAAAGAGCAAGAGTCCAGTAACACCTATAAGACTGACAAAATTTGTGGTAGGGTACGAGCTTTCGTAAGTCACAGCTCTCTTCTTCAGATAATGCCCTTGTGACTCACGAAAGAGCTGTGACTCACAAAAGCTCATATTCTATCACAATTTTTTTAGTCTCATAGGTTCCACTGGACTCTTGCTCTTTTCTACTGTTACAGTCAGACTAGCATGGCTACCCATCTCCATGGAGAGAACGGCAGCTCTAGAGGGTGGACTCTGTGACATTATGCCCTGCCAAGGTCCCTCCCCTGTCCAGGCTCTACCACCAAATCACCATCTTTTGAAGCAGGAATCTGATTTGACACATAGAAAAACATAGCAGAAGTTATGTTGCGTAGCTCTCCAAAACTAGTAACAAGATCTCTGTGACAAGGTAAAATGTGTCTAGTAAGAGAAAACATGGAGGGGCAGCCCCTCTGTGTTCCATAACATCCTAGCAGGTCTGGAACCTAATTAAGGCACAAGTTGTGAATATTTTCCTTTATGGCTTTATCGGTCCATTGCTGTTGTTGGGGGAAGAGCCAGGGGGTTCGTGGCCCTCCTTTTATTACACAGTTCGTAAGTGCAGGTGTTAAACTAGTCAGGTTTTGTGTTCACCATGTATCCCTGATGATTTCCCATCTTGCATTTGTCTATCTGATGCTCTGAGACACGTGAGCATCTCCAGGCTGGCTCATCCCCCATTTCACTGATGGAGGACCCCTGGAAGACTCCCAATGGCTCCGTTGTTTGCTGATACCTTTATGAGCTATTCTCAGTAAATCTACAGTGCAATCCTCCTAACCAGAGCTATTCTCTTCGAAACCCACTGACTGCAATGGATTGCACTGCTGGCTATTTAACGGTAGACACGCTGTGTCCATGTGAGTTTGTTATTACTTCTCAGCCTCACCTTTATCTATAACATCAGTCTCTACATTCTTAACAGCTGATGTATCAAATGGACTTTTAGGCTGACTGTGTATGGGTCTGGCCAGCAATTAGCTTTACCTATGGACTGCCCTGAGGAAGAGAGGGAAGATGGTAACACAATTCCATATCCTGAAGCCTTGTAGCCACAACCACCAGTGCCTTCAAACCCCCCTCTTATGTCTGGGTCAGCAATTGAAGGGACCAACCAGGATTCCTAAGGAGGGTGGATTTTGCTCTTTTGGGTCTAGTTGCAAATCCCTACCACTCCCTAGAATTATATAATAAAATAGTAAAGAGTCCTGTAGCATCTTTAAGATTAACCAACTTTATTGTAGCATACGCTTTCCAGAACCACAGCTCTCTTTGTCAGATGCAACTTTGTTGCAGCCTAAGCTTTCGAGAACCACAACTCTCTTCCTCAGATGTATCTGACAAAGAGAGCTGTGATTCTCAAAAGTTTATGCTACAAAAAACTTGGTTAATCTTAAAGGTGCTACTGGACTCTTTACTATTTTGCAAGTACAAACTAACATGGCTAACTCCTCTTGATCTATGACCATAAAATAGGAGACCATTTCTCATGCTGGTTATGTTCTTGCATCACAAATGTGAAGACTGAGCTAAATGGAGTTGCACATGGTTGTTCTGGTCACAGGATATTAAAAAAAATAACACCAGGCCAGCTGTTTCACGGCTTCTCTCATCAGAAGACGAACATGACATTCAAAGGTCCGTGCTCAGCTCTACCAATAAACATATGATAGCCAACAGAACGATAAGGTGTCGTGCAAGACGATCTCATTTTTGTTTCTGCCTCACCAGTTTGTAGGTGAGGGGTTCTTCTTGCCATGCCATGGAGAAGGTAGCAGCGAAGCCTACGTGAAAAATAAGGCAGCTGGTCCCTCTGAAAGCGACTTTTCTGCCAAGCTGACTTTTGCTTTGCCCTTTTCATGTTGCATTTACCTCAGTGGGGTTTTTACATTTTCGTCACTTATAGAGCAGCCCGTCTCCAAGACCTTTCCAGAAGCCATCCTCTGAGGACTGTGGGGGGTGGCGGCTTGTCCACAGATTATGTTCGATGGCAAGTAATTGCGGGGGGGGGGGGAGAGAGAGCACAGGAGGAGAACATTTCCAAATGGGAGCGGCAGGTCTCTGGGTCGTGGCTGTTTAATTCCAGAGATTGAGTCAGACGCTGAGCAAAAATGGGTTTCTGAGCAACTCATTAAAAGGCACCTGAGACTGTTTGATCAATTAGATGGAGGGAGCAAGAATAAGCTTTTCTGTACTGGAGCACTTAACAATGGTAGGACACTCTTCAGACACCTCTGTAAATGGTGTTCCTCTATTAACCTGCCTCAGGCCTCCCTCTCCCCTTCTGTGTACTGCTGCTGACATGGTGATCAGAAATCACAGTAAGCCGGAGTAGTGGGGTGTACTGGAAGTGCTACACCCAAATTCTTTTGGGCATGATACACACAATTATTTAGTGCCCACGCAGCAACGCACCATGTTATACATGCAACTTGATTAGGTGAGGATCGGTTTTCTTCTGCCAAGTGGTTGTTTAACTTTGCAAACTTTTTCACTCCTCTTGAATTCTTGTTTGAGTTGGAGAATTGCTGGAATTCTGAGTTCCTGAAGTACATGTGTGAATACGCTGGAATTAATAAAACAAGTTGGAAGGACACATTTTTGAAAAGATGCCTAAAAGTAACATTAGCTCATAACTGTTCTGTAAATTTTTTAAAGTGGGGTTGTTGCATGCTTTGCTGAAATATCACGACACACTAAGGAACTGATAGTTTAATATTTATTTTATTTATTTATTATTTAGATTTATAAATCGCCCATCCTCAGAGGCTCTTCATACTACATGCCTGATTCTGCCACACATCTTTCATCCAGAATTTGGCCTCTTTTCTCTTTGGCATTAATGCAACGATTTGGTATGGTGTGCAAAAACACAGAAGAAAAGGTCCGGGCATTCTCTTTTCATCTACCAGAACACTGCACTTTCCACTGAAAAATGCAAACGACTGCATTCATATCACTCTCTTTCTCATCTATCTTTAGGAAAACTGAGCTCAGGAAAGAGACAGACAGACAGAGACGGGATCTGACACTCTGCTTTCAGGTGCATAAGGAAGCAGAATTATCAGTAATGAAGGGGCTATGTTCCCTCCCCTCACTGTCAATCCTTTGTGACGGGTGAAATGCATAGAGCGCATCCTTGGGGTTTGAAGGGCTGGGTGTGCCATACAGGCAAGCTTTGGGGATGGCAAATCAAAAAGCTTCCCCAGGCTTCTCCAGAAGATCTCAGTCTTTCCATTATCAAAACCAACTTGCCCATAAAAAATTTATTCCTTGCTGACACTCAGCTAAAAAAGTTACAGCTTTGAAGTTGAATACTTGAGTCTATATGGTTTTTTTTTCTTTTTTTCTTTTTTAGGACCAGCTTGGAACTGATTTACGCCACTTGAAGTTTTCATCATCCTAAATCAGGGACTCCTTTTTTTTAAAAAAAATCCAGTTTGAAGTTGACTTCCTAGGACTGTTCAATGAGTTTTTGCAAAGTAGGGCATCGGGTTGGGAGCGTCAAGGAGTGGAGAAAATGTTCCCTGTGGCATAGCAGCATTAATAGAAACCTTGTGGGTGCCTTTTTCACACAGCCCAGATGCCTTTGGGCGAATCCGTTTGAATTTCATGCTGGTTGTCACCAGGAGACCTGGGCATTCACACACACTTCAGATTCATAACCAAGACAACGCAGATATTCAGCTCCAAGACAACAACAACAACAACAACAACATTTGATTTTTATACTGCCCTTCAGGACAACTTAATGCCCACTCAGAGTGATTTACAAAGTATGTTATCATTATCCCCACAGTAAAACACCCTTTGAGGTGGGTGGGGCTAAGAGAGCTCCAGAGAGCTGTGACTAGCCCAAGGTCACCCAGATGGCTTCAAGTGGAGGAGTGGGGAATCAAACTCGTGTCTCCAGATTAGAGTCCTGCCCTCTTAACCACTACACCAAACTGGTTCTCTGACAAGACAAGTATCTGCCAGGTATGTCGTTTACTCTGTTGAAATTGCACCATACTGGTTTGCTTTATTCATACCCAAAATATCTGAATTTTATTTTTTAAAATATTTTTATTTTTAAACAATGAGTGAAACGTTTTTTGAAAAAACAAACAACATACATATAAAATACAAGCCAAAAAAAATCAGAATAATGGAAATACATAATGTTTCCCCTCTCCGCCCCCATACATACTTAAGATACTTTACATTTGATACTTTAGAGTCAACATTATATTCAATCTTATTATGTTTAGCATGTTAGCATGCCAGTTAACTATTTAGCTTAGCAAGCAATTTCTTTTAATATTACTTATATTTAATTGTCTTTCATTTACAGCTACATGTTTTTTTAAAAAAACTTTCCATTTTTCCTGAAATGCTTGGTTTGCTCTGTTAAGCATTCAAGAAGTTAATTTTGCCATTGACGCAGATTCATACAATTTATTCATCCAATCAGTCATGTCTGGACAAGAGCTTGCCTTCCATTTTGTTGCATACACTACGCTTGCCACTGTCGCCGTATATTTGAATTTTAAAAAGACAATTGGAAGGATCAGCATTGAGGGCTAAATGAACAGCATTTTGGCTTACTTACTTCATTTATAATAATAATAACAACAACAGCATTCGATTTATATACCGCCCTTCAGGACAACTTAATGCCCACTCAGAGTGGTTTACAAAGTATGTCATTATTATCCCCACAACAAAACACCCTGTGAGGTGAGTGGGGCTGAGAGAGCTCTGAGAGAGCTGTGACTGACCCAAGGTCACCCAGCTGGCTTCAAGTGGAGAAGTGGGGAATCAAACCTGGTTCATCCAGCTTAGAGCCCTGCTTCTCTTAACCACTACACCAAACTGGCTCTCAATAATAATAATAACATCCGATTTATATACCGCCCTTCAGGATTATGTAACACCCACTCAGAGCAGTTTAAAAAGTATGTTATTATTATCCCTACAACAAACACCCTGTGAGGTGGGTGGGGCTGAGAGAGCTCTGAGAGAGCTGTGACTGACCCAAGGTCACCCAACTGGCTTCAGGTGGAGGAGTGGGGGAATCAAACCCGGTGCTCCAGATTAGAGTCCCGCGCTCTTAAGCACTACACCAAACTGGTTTTATACCATGTCTTTCTCCCTAATGTGGACCCAAAGCCGCTTACATTGTTTTCCTCTCCTCCATTTTATCCTCCATAGCTCAGGGGGAGACAGGGACTGCACCATCTCTCATGCCATTTTTCTGGACCAGAATGGCACTAGGGGGCTGATGCGGGGAGGGCGGAATATAAATGTAATAAATTAAATTAAATTTGTGACACGCCCCACTGGTGCCATTTTGGATTGAAAAAACATCATGTGGGAAGGCAGAAGCTCCTCCTCCTAGGGGTGTCCCAAACAGAATTGGGCTCCAAGTACTGTTGAAAGGAGTTCTATGGTGGGAACTCACTCAACAAATGGAGGCGCATCCCCAGGGCAAACTCAAGGATGCCATTCTATATAGTTTGGCCCTAATTTGAGCATTGGTCTTTCTCTTTGCAAATCACACGTTCTACCACTGAGCCCTGGCCTGTCCAATTTTCCAACTAGCTTATATTAAGGAAAATAAATTCAGGCCTGACTTGGCCAGATCTCATTATTTTTACCCCTGATTTTACGGCTCTGTTGATGTTATTTTCCACAACATAAATTGTAACGAGACTTTGCAATCTTTTCTCTTTTTTAATCCATAATGTCACAAATCATTAGCTGTATTGACAGAATCTTGAGATTTATGGATCTATCAGGAGAGAAAATGGATTGCTTTGCATTTTCCCCCTTTAGTTTGCAGCTGTGCAACTTCCCGTCCTTCTTTCTTCCAAACCTCAGTTTCTTAAGATGTATGAAAAAAAATTAGGAAGGATCCCAAGCACATTTTGGACGAGGCTCGAGACGGTCATAATAAACCAGACAGCTGGGCAGAGAATGATAAACCGAAACTCTGCATGGACAAATGACAAATTTAACACACAACAGGTATACAATGGGACAAAACTAGCTAATTGGAGGCATGTCTGAAAACAGATTTCAGGATTACTTGGGTTGACAGAAAGTGCTTAAGTCAACGAAGAGTCTCTCTGCACGAGACATCTGACACGTGAAGAGTACGTGTTGGGAGATGCAGTAGTAGCCGGGAAGGGTAGTGTAAAAAGACAGAGCTGGTGGCAGGGCAAAGGCTTTGCCATACACTGGAGCTGTGTGAAGGGGCTGTGAAATGTCAGAAGGGAAACTTCAGCCCACATAACCTCTCCAGGTCCAAGCTCAGCTCTGGAAGGAAGCTCCAGCCCATTTCCATTCCTCTCTGCTTCTGGTTGTGATCACACAGTTTTAGACTGGAGGGCAAAATTGACAGAGCCTTTGAGGAGGCAAAGATAAAATTAACAAACCCTCTGAGGAGCGATCGCCACCGGCTCTGTCTTTTTAAACTGCGCTTCCTGACCAACATTGCATTTCCCTATACTTGATGAACACATGCCGAGGCATCTTGTGTAGAGACACTCCAAATAAACCAGTGGTTTAGCTACCCTACTCTAGTGCTTTGAAGTCCACAGCTGGATTAATGTACTTTTACTTCTCTCATAGACCCTATGCAGAAGGATACTTGAATTATAGTTGTTATTAAAACTTTGGGCTTAACGTTAAGCAGAAGTTAAGCAGGGTCAGTACTTGGATGGGCGACCACCAAGGAAGACTCTACAGTGGAAGGTAATGGAAAACTATTTCTGCTTCTCACTTGCCTGGAAAGCCCCTTGCGTGGGTCACCATAAGTCAGTTGTGACTTGACCGCATGTTGCACAAACACACACAGACACACATTAAAACTTTAACTATTTAGGTAAAATATTCAAGAAATATCGAGGGGAGCAAAACAAAAATGTTTAGCTAGACCAGTGAAACTTCTCAGAGCAGAAATCAACAGTATCTCCTTCAACAGCCTTGTAAAACTCAGTTGCTGACTTCAGGTGTTTCTGCATGAGTTATATGCCTCCAATTTGATCCTGTTGGAAAGTATTTTTTTCTCTCTGCTTCCCCACAATATCGTAGGGCATTTGTGCATTTCCAAGGTTTCTCCAGCTTTTCTCAAACCTGTTTTGCTCCAAAGTTTGGAGAAAATCTGGGGGGCTGCCAGGTGAGTTGAAAAGTGCAATTTCCCTGGTCCCATCCTCAGAGCAGCCGTTTCTCCCATGGTAGCCATTTCTTCTCCCTACTGCAGAGGGTTTTTTCTTTCTCTTAGAAAAAATAATCAGCAATTTAATATGCTTCACGTTTGCTGAATTCCCAGCTCTCATTTTTTAAAAACAGCGAGTCTCTTGATTCTTTCCTTGCAGCAATATATGGAGTGGGGGTTGGGGGGATCATTTTCCCACAACAAAATAGGCAAGAGAATTACTGTTTTAAAAAAATGAAAGCTGGGAACTCAGAGAAACTGGCATATATTTTGGTATAACAACATATCAAAATTACACTGCTGAATTGCTAATCCAAAACAACAACAACAACAACAATCTACCAGGGAAACTTGTGGCATGGAAAATAGTAAAGAGTCTAGTAGCACCTCTAAGACTAACCAACTTATTTTTAGCAAAAGCTTTCGAGAACCACAGCTCTCTTGGTCAGATGCATCTGACGAAGTTGGTTAGTCTTAAAGGTGCTACTGGACTCTACTATTTTCCAACTACAGACTAACACGGCTACCTCCTCTGGATTTGTGGCATGAAAGTTCTATTACCACTGCATTGTATTAGCAGCTGCAGTAGCAACTGGAAAATTACACTATCCCATTCCCGCCTGGAAAATCATCTTATGGGGATCTGTGCATACAGGTGAGGAGGGTCTTTGGAATGGCCAGTGCACTGCTGAAAAAGGAAGCTACTGTCAGTTTAAATTGTAAACAGGCTCGCCTCTTCAGAATACAATAGAAAATTCAAATAAACGTCCATCGCTTCAGTGTTTTCTTGTTGTGTTGTACTTGTGGATAGAGATGGGCATGAATCAAAATACAAACCAAAATTAAGCACGAACCAGGCAGGTTCATGGTTTGCGAACTACGGTTCATCAGATCCCATTTCTGATGAACCACCACAAACTTTTAGGCCGGTTCATTTGGTTCATTTTTTGGTTCATCACTGCAGGCAGCCTGGTGCCAATCAATCAGTTTCCTAGGCAACAGGGGAGGGACTTCCTGCAGACCTTCTGCTGACCCGGAAATGAACTGCTGGCCTGGAAGTTACATTCTGCTGACCCACAAGTGATGATTTTCTGAACCGGGTGTGGTGTTTTCACGAACCAAACAAACCGGTTTGCGAACCAGGGGCAGGTTCGTGAAAGTTTG
Organism: Eublepharis macularius; assembly: GCF_028583425.1. Taxonomy (NCBI): domain Eukaryota; kingdom Metazoa; phylum Chordata; class Lepidosauria; order Squamata; family Eublepharidae; genus Eublepharis; species Eublepharis macularius. Next base: position 7,103,340 of record NC_072803.1, read on the forward strand.
TGTTTCATGAAATTTGACAAACCACAAGCCACATGGTTTGGTTTTTTTCCGGTTCATGCCCATCTCTACTTGTGGACTTGCAGACTATTGGAAAGTGTACCAGGAGATAAGGAAATCAACTTTAGAAATTGTGAAATTGTGAAATATGAATTGAGAATTGGTATAACATGTTTTTCGATGGTATATTACTCCTAAAGACATTGCAAACGCTAATAAGGATTATAGTAGAAAGTGTTGGAAATGTCAACACACAGATGCAACATTCTATCATATGTGGTGGACAAGCAAGACAGCTAGGAAATACTGGAAAAAATACACAGAGAGATGCAAAAGATTTTGAAGAGTCACTTTGTGTTGGACCCAATAATATGTTATTAAATATTTTACCATGAAATTTTACAAAAACACGTAACAAACTTTTTCAGTATCTAGTGACAGTAGCAAGAATAGTATATGCAACAAAATGGAAGGCAGAATTCAGTCCAGATCTGACACATTGGATGAATAAAATATATGAATATGAGTCAATGGCAAAATTAACATCTTTTATACACAATCCTAGAATTTCAGAAAAAATGAAAAAGTTTTTTTTGATTATGTAGTTGAAAATTAAGAAAAATGAAGAATAATTATCAGTAAAATGGATCGATCATTAAATTTCTAATCTAAAATTTTGAATATAAAAAGTTGAATATAATATATTTTAAAATAAATAAGAAAGCAAGGAGATGGAGGAGAGAATTGTTTTGAAGTTTATTTATTCTGTTACTTACAGTTAGTTTTGGTTTATATAATTATGTTAAAGAATTGTTTTTTCTTCAATATCATTTTTATTACTTTTTCATTATTTTCTATTAAATTAAAATATATTATTACAAAATAACAAAAGAAAGGAAAAACTAGAAAATGTACTAGGGAACCACTGGTGGCCGACAGGTCATGGTTTTGAAGATTCACTAAACCGGATATTTTCAGCTGTGTTGATCTGCAGAATCTTACCCAAATGGATGAAATTAACAAAATCAAAAAAGCACACCATGAAGTAGCTAAAAACCTGGCACCCCAGTGTTCCCATCTTGCCCAGTGGGAGCCCGCAGATGCTGGGCAAAGTCCTCTGAGCTTGGCTTGCACACATGGAGAGATAGCAGGCGACATCAGGTGCTGGTGGTAACTTGCAGTTGGCAACAAAGCCAGGGAGCAGGTGCTTGGGAGCAGGCGGCAGGAAGAGAGCAATGCAATGGGTGGAGTCGCCAACCTGACACAGGACATGCCAGACAAGGGACAGCTCCAGGGACCAGCCATTGATCTGGCCGGTTATATCTGGGAGTGGGTCCTCAGGGCTGTTCTAAGATCAGTGAAGAGTGAATGGGGCTGGAAGGCATTATGGAACTCCTCCATGGTGCAAAAATGCATGAGGGTTTGGGGCAGTTGCTCAGAGGATTCTCAGAATTGGATGAATCCAGACCTAGATCTAACAGATGCATTTTCTTCCACTTGTGAAGCACAATACAGGATGGGGGATACACTTCTGGGTAGTAGTGTATGCAAAAAAGGTCTTGGAGTAAGAGTAGACTGTAAACTAAATATGAGCGGTCTGTGTGATAAAAAAAGGCAAACTCAGTCTTGGGTTGTATCAAAAGGGCCATTGCATCGAAATCGCAGGAGGTCCTAGTCCCTCTCTATACTGCCTTGGTCAGGCTGCACCTGTAGTACTGTGGGCAGTTATGGAGGCCTCAATACAAAAAGGATGTGGACAAAATCGAGAGGGTGCAGAAGAAAGCGATGAGAATGATCAGGGGTCAGTGGAGACTGAGCCCTACGAGGAAAGGCTGAAGGCCCTGGGAATGTTTAGTTTGGAGAAGAGGAGATTGAGGGGGGGCATGAGTGCTCTCTTTAAATATTTGAAAGGCTGTCATTTGGAGGAGGGCAAGGAGCTGTTCCAGTTGGCAGCAGAGGATAGGACCTGAAGCAATGGGCTTAAATTACATGCAGAAAGGTACCGCTGGATATTAGAAAAGGCTTTTTTACGGTCTGAGTAGTTCAAAGGTGGAATAAGCTGCCGAGGGAGGTGGTGAGCTCCCCTTCACTGGCAGTTTTCAAGAAGAGGCTGGATGAATATTTGTCAGGGATGCTTTAGGATCATCCTGCATTGGGCAGGGGGCTGGACTAGAAGGTCTGTATGGCCCCTTCCGACTCTGTGAGTCTGTATGTGATCTGTTGCTCTTCAGATGGGGCCACCTTTTCCTCTTGGGGCTTTCTTGTGCTGCTCCTCTGTCTCAGAGTCTCTCTACATGAGACATCTTACTCCGAGATACTCAAGTGTAGGGAGACATAATGTTCACCGGGAAGCATAGTTTTAAAAAACAGAGCTGGTGGAGATCAGAGGCTTTGTTATTTCTCATCTTCACCTCCCCGGACACTCTGTCAATTTCACCTACCCTTCCAGGAGGTGAAGATGAAATTAACAAACCTTCTGAGGAGCGATCTCCTGCAGCTCTCTCTTTTTAAACTACCCTCCTGTAGAGAGGTGAAATTTAAACTCCGCTTGCCGGCTAAAATTGCATCTCCCTACACTTGCGTGTCCCCGTGTAAGATGTCTCGTGTAGAGAGACTCTCAGTCTCCAAGCCACTCCCTGGGGCTAAGAACATGGCACCAGCCCATCAAAATGTACACCAATGTACATTCCCGAAATGTAACATCTTCTGCCTTGACACCCCGATGAATCATGCAGAAGTGATTATGTTGCTAAAAACAATCATTGCTCAGATCACATGGGAAAGCCTGCTGCAGAACTGTGAGCTAAGACACGCTCTTCTGGCCTATTGGCATTTTACTTAATCGTGCCATCTTGCTTCTTTATGCACAAGAGAACTGCACTGTCCCGGTGAAACCCTGTGAGACAGCTGCCTGATCGTGTTGTTACTCTCCGGTTAATTATCAATTGGCAAAATGAAAGCACGTTGCCCATCAGCATATCTAACAGGGCTGCAAGAGGAAGAACAAAGCAGAAATAGCTGAAAGGTGTTCTCCAGGCGGAGGCTCGGCCTGGAGAAATTACCTGCTGCAGTCCAGCTCTAATGTTTAGGGGAGCTACCAGGCTAGGCTGGCGCCTAGGCACCATCGTTGGGAGAGCAAGTCTTGTATAGTGGTTAGGCTGCTGGATGAACTAGGGAGACCAGAAACTCGGGAGATCCCACACAAGCCTGTAGTTCACTGAGAGATCGGGGAGCAGTTGCTCTCTCTGAGCCTCATCTACCTTACAGGGTTGTTTGGGGGGATAAAAAGGGGTAAAGAGGTATATTGCCCCAAGTTCCTCGGGGGATGAGTGGGGCAAATATGTGACAAACGATCCCCTTTCTGAACCCAACATGCCACCACGAGTACCTGGGGGTGGGTGGGTTGAGAGGCAAAACAGCCCTGGGGAAGTGTTCCACCTTGGCCCACCTCCATATGGAGGAGGAAGGGAAGGAAGAAAAGCTTCTCACCTCACTCAGGGTGAAGACCGACAGCTTGTGAGAGGTGGAGGCCAGTGATGGCAGCATCCATGCACCTCCTGTGGGGCTGCAATCTCTAGCTCCCACTCCTTTGAGAAGTGCTGTGGCCCACCTAACAAAGGGCCACCCTGTGTAAGGCGAGTCTCGCCTCAGTTGGGGCTAGGATGGCCCCAGTGAAGGGGGCCCCATTGGGACTTTTTATGGGGACCTTAATAGCTGTCTGCCAAACTACGGCTTCCACAGCCTTGCATTGCTCCTTGAACCCCAACTGTGGTTCACAGAATAAATTATAGGAGTGTATGGAGATGAGCGAAGGAGGGAAGGAGGCTTGGCATAGCCCATGCTTGGATAGAGGACCACCAAAGCAGGCTCTGCAGAGGAAGGCAACGGCGATTGGCAAACCAACTTTGCTTCTCATTTTACCTTGAAAGCCCTTTGCTGGGGCCGCCATAAGTTGGTTGCAACTTGATGGCACATATGTGATGTACATTGGCAGAGGAACGTAATTTATGCAGTTTATGGAACCAAGTGAAAAAGTTGGCATGGCACTTGGTAAGTTTACACAAAAGTCTCCAACTTCCTGGTCTGAAAACAGTGGTTTCAGAAATATCGCCCACCCACCCCCAAAATATTTTGATTATGCAGTCTTACATCCTGTTCTCCCCTCCTATTTGGTGCTGTTGGTTTCCTTGGCTGCTGCATCAGCTGCCTTGGAGGAAAGGCAGAATATAAATATTTTTAGATGTGTTTCAATAAACAAATAGATTCTCAGCCCCCACCTCACCAGCTGCTTCTTCTGTCTCCATTCTCAGTGAGTCACAGGGATAAAACTACCCAGCCGCAGAAAACATAAGGAAGAGTAGGGTCTCGCCTCGTTACAGAGCTGATCAGATTTGGCTAAAGGTTAGCAAAAATGATTTAGAAGGTGGACAGTTCTTCCTGGATGGCTCACATGGGGATCTCACTAACTCTAGGGATCACACAGTGAGCAGATCAGGAAACTGCTGTAACCATCAGAGTAAGATTCAGGTCCATAACACATTAAAGACCAACTAGATTTCCAGAGTATGAGATTCCAAGAGTCAAAGTTCCCTTAGTCAGCTCATACCCTGGAGACCTAGTTGATATTTAAGGTGCTACTGGACCCAAATCTTGCTCTTCTACTACAGGCCAGCATGGCTACCCACCTGAAAATAGGTAGCCAACTAGATATGGTCACTTCATGGCATTACTATTAGTAAGGGAAGACAACTGAGAGCCATTCAGGCAATGTAAGTGAACAGGTTAAGAACTTTTGTGGGGGGATCCAAAAATCATAATTTAAAATGAAGTCCAACAGATGGAAATGTTTGCAAAAAAAAATTGTGAATAGTTTTGATATAGCCCTAGGTTACTATTGTGTACTGAGCCTGGAGCTCAGAATGATTGCAGCTCAGAGTGATTTCAGGCAGAACAAGGTTCTTTATTGCAAGCCAGAACAGACAGACGACCGCAAAGACTACTTACTAGACACACACTAACAAGCTGAACAGAAGCCCTCCTTATATACACAGAAACCCCACCCCAATAATAGCCAGCAACCAATAAGAACGTGTATTTTAGAATTCCATCATTTGCATAGACTATATACAATGTAGTGTGCAGGCAGGCCACTGATTGGTCTTTATTTGAGAGGACTGATTGGCTGCTGCCCCCGGAAAGTAACCAATGAAGATGCATATGAATGTACCCAATGAGGGTTAAGTGCAGGCAATGTAACCAATGAGAATGAAGTGCGTTAGGAACCTTGACATAACCTGAAGCTAACAGTGCATAACATTTAATACAGTAATTACCTTAGAAGCCTTGTTTGGCCTCACTCAGTCCAATACACAACAGTTACCTTCTCCCCACATACTTGTTTTCTTTAAAGGACAGACTCCTTACAGCCATGAAAGCCGTCTGCTTTAGGTCAAATATCATATGCCCACATAACATCCAGGTAGAGCCCACAGCCTACTTAGCACTTCTGTGAAACCCCTTTTATTTATTTAAATCTTTGTGTAAGCCCCATTGAAAGGAACAGTGGTTCTGGGAAGGGCTCAAGGTTACCACTGAAGAGATCATCCAAGGATAAATGTATTTTTATTTATTTATTTTATTTATGTCATTTATAGTCCGCCTGTCTCTCTGAGAGTCAAGGCGAATTACACAGTGCAAGATTCGGACAGTCAATACCAAGCGAATTTCCATAAACAATATCATAGGGTAAATAAATGCACGTTTACAAAGACATAACATTAGCAAAAATCCGATACAGAGCTGATGAAATGCCAAAACAGAGTATTAGCAGTTCTAGGACTGACACTATACAGCATATAACTATCCAGTAGGATCATACTTGAAGCACAGGTAGTGCATAGGAGCACGTACTTAAGGCAACAGGTAGGACATAAGGCAACATAATGGTGAAGTCTATGGTCCTTAACTCATTAGCGAAGCACCTGAGACCCCCTCCTAATAATACAGCCCTCCTCTTTGAGAAAAAAGCCTTTTCGAATAATTCAGCTTTGCATCGTTTGCGGAAAACTAGGAGAGTGGGGGCTCTCCTGACCTCTTCAGGCAGGCCGTTCCACAAGGTAGGGGCCACCACCAAGAAAGCTCATGTACAAGCTGCTGTTAATTTTGCCAGGGGTCATTTTGTAGAAAAAGAGCTGGAGGAACTCATTAGCATAACTCATTAGCATATTCCACGCCGCTTGACATCGCCTGAAGCCCCAAATGGTCAGGATCGGGCTGCTGCTGAGTGGGAGGCCTGATCTGGTCCGTTTCGGCCCCAATCCAGGCTGAAATGGGCCCAAAATGGCCGAGAGTCAGGTGGGCGGGGCCACCTGACATGTGACCTCTTTGGGAAACTGCTGGAACTGCATTCCTGTGCGTTCTCCCTTGAAATGAGCCCTGAATGTTGCCCATGTGCAGGGGGGGAACCTGCAGGAGCCCCTGTTCAGATGAGCAAGGCTGCTGTGGAGGAACATAGGGTGGGAGGCAGTCCCGTAGGTATGGGGCAAGAGGGCCAATCGGGGCTTGCTTGCTTGCTTATTTATTTATTTATAATCCACTCTCCCTGCAAGCAGACTCAGAGTGAATTCACAATACATATAATAAAACAACATATAATAAAGCATTGATAGCAGTCATATAATACTGCACTGAAATACTGCCCTAATACTGCACTTTTGAATGAAATACCACCACCCTACTGCCAACATCTTCATTAAAACTAAAAGAATTGTGGGTGGCAGGCCTTTCTCTGCAGAAACTCTGGAGAGCAGCTGCCAGCCAGAGACTGCAACGGTGAACTAGGTGGACTGAGAATCTGACTGAGCATAAGGCAGCTTGTACGATGTAATAGCATCGACGTTCGAGTGGTTATGCTTCTGCCTGCATGTCAGTAGCCTCTCAAACCTTTCCGCTCCTGTTGGAACCCATGTGAAAGAATTATTATGTTGTGATTTTAAAAGGAAATTGAAAAGCTCCTTTTTACTGCTTCCTAAATGAACCTTATAATTTTTTTCCCTGTCTGTAAGCGGCAATATTCGACTCTGTCTCTCTGTCAGGGGGAAAAAAACGGTATTGGTGAAGGACAGGAGTGCAGTCAAGGAAGCAGAAGGATTTATTGCCTCGATGGCTGGATTTTTTTTTATTTTTAAAAGCTCAGATATATAGGAAAGTTTGGCTAGGAAACCTGTTTGTTACGTCTAAACTGATAGAAGGCTGTGCATCCATTTCCAAGAATAACTGACGGGCTTGGAATGAGTTCGTACTGCAGCACTGTGATTCGCTTGGCGGCCTGCGCTTGCAAAGGTTATGTGTCCAGCGCTGAGCCAAAAACTTCACCTACTTATTCACAAACATTTTCTGCAGCCTCGATAATTGCTCTTTTAATTTGGGGGTGATATATTAGCTCTCCTTGCAAAAATGTCCCCCTCCCTTGTTCTTGGTTGACTTCACTTGCCTTCAGTGACATCACCAAGGAGCCCAAACTGATTGGCTTCTTATCATTCACTATTTCCCGATCTCAAACAGCCCTAGTTGGTTCTCTTGACCAATGCAGAAATATTCCCCTGGAATAGCAGAATTTGGGAGCAGTGGCACCTTAGAGACTATTGAGATTTTCAGGGCATAAGCTTTCAAGAGTCCATGTTCCCTTCTTCAAGCTTGGACTCTCGAAAGCTTATGCTGTGAAAATCTCACTGGTCTCCAGGGCTTTTATTCAAGGGGAATGCAGTGGAACGGAGTTCCAGAACCTCTTGAAAATGGTCACATGGCTGGTGGCCCCACCCCCTGATCTCCAGACAGAGGGGAGTTTAGATTGCTCTCCGTGGAGGGCCATCTAAACTCCCCTCTGTCTGGAGATCAGGGGGCGGGGCCACCAGCCATGTGACCATTTTCTCCAAGGGCAACTCGCTGAGTTCCACCACCTTTTTTCCCAGAAAAAAAAGCCCTGCTGGTCTCCAAGGTGCCACTGGACTAAAATCCTGCTGTTCTACTACAGACTGACATGGCTACCTATCTGGAACTATCCCTTGGAATAGTAACTGTTGTCCACTCTGGCATAGAGGATTTTTTATAAGGACACCATTCAAGACACTTCAATGGCAAACACCCCCGCTGTCTCAGACAGCACTTACCCCATTCAGCCTCCAGCTTCCCATCCCAAACCACAGAGCCAGTTTGGTGTAGTGGTTAAGAGCAGCAGGACTCTAATCTGGAGAATTGGGTTTGATCCCCCACTCCTCCACTTGAAGCCAACTGGGTGACCTTGGATCAGTCACAGCTCTTTCAGAGCTCTCTCAGCCCCACCCACTTCACAGGGTGATTGTTGTGAGGATAATTACAATACAGTTTGTATACTGCTTTGAGTGGGCGTTAAGTTGTCCTGAAGGGTGGTATATAAATCGAATGTTATTATTATTATATTATTATTCTTATGACAGGGATCCCCTCACACTCCCCTCCTCTCTGTAAATTTCCCTTCCTGCCCATTGCTTTGTCGTACATTAGGATTCCCTCTGGGAGCAAGGAGGGATAGTCTGGTCTCTCCCACTCGTGCCACCAGAGATCCTCAAGGTTCATCCTCCAAGGCTGCACCTCTCATTTCCCCTTCCACTTGCCTTTTAAGGAACTCAACTAAGGGTGAGAACCAGTATGGTGTAGTGGTTATGAGTAGAGATGGGCACGAACAGCAATACAGAGTAAAAAAAGCCACGAACATCCCAATCTGCTGTTCACGAACAAGCTGTTCATGAGGCCCCATTCTAAATGAACAGGTGGCCGTTGCAAGCCTTTTCATTGCTGTTCATTGCTGTTCTTCAAGCCAGACAGTCTGGCACCTGCAACCAATTCCTTTGGCAACTTAGGCAGGGATTGTCTGAACTCTGTCTGAACTCCTGCTGTTGCCCTGGAAACCCCAATCTAAGCCCAATTTAGCTTGATAGGCAGGTCTTCCTTTCAAGTGTGGAGCTCCAAATTTGTTACAAAGGAGCAAAGAGCAGGGGGGAGGGGGTCTCCCAGCTCTGACTTTGCAGACAGTGGCGAGGGAGAGACAGTTGTTGTTAGCATTTTGATAGAGTGCATTGGAGCTTGAATTTTCTTTGTGTGTGGTGGGCTAGGGATCTACCCCTTCAGTTTCCAGGGCTGCTGCCAGGCTCTGGGGACAAGCTATTATTTATTATTGGTACATTTCCTGCTGTCTGCTCAGGTAGGGTTTCTTGGAGTGGTGTGGTAGGGATCTTGATGGCAGGAGGAGAGCCTGCTGGCCCCCATGAACAACGAACAATGAACATGTTCGTGATCAGGTCATGTTCGTCAGTGTTCACTGTTAATTGTTCATGGATGGCAACGAACAACGAACACCATGTTTGGGGTTTTTTTTCTCTTCGTTCCCCTGTCTAGTTAAGAGTGGCAGGACTCTTATCTGGAGAACTGGGTTTGATTCCCTATTTCTCCGCTTGAAGCTGGGTGACCTTGGGTCAGTCACAGCTCTCTCAGAGCTCTCTCAGCCCCACCCACCTCACAGGGTGATTGTCCTGAGGATAATAATAACACACTTTCTAAACTGCTATGAGTGGATCTTAAGTTGTACTAAAAGTGGTCTATAAATTGAATGTTGTTGTTGTTGAGTGCATTCATGCGCTCATACACTACTGCATTTCTGCTACTCTAACCTGGTCAGGCCAGGTCAAGTTATGTTCTGCTGCAGCCCAAGGGCTTTGAATAGTGCAGTTTTCTGACACAGGCTTTATAAGCTATAAAGCCTAACTGATTATGTTAGACTAGGGAATCATTCAAAAGCCTATAAAAGGGCAGAGGGAGAAGGAGTAACTCCTTTCAAGAGTGGTGAAAAAAATGCTATTTTAACCCTTAAGGTACAAAATGTTTCCCTTTAAAGATCCACTATGCCTCGTTTCTTGGTAATAGGTTGCTGTTTTCACCATCAATCTTCTCTGGTACCCCAAAAGCCAAAACCATTGCATTTGTTGTTATGCTGCAAGAAATGTTCAGCCTATGATTTCCCCAGTTCTGTTATTCTGGCAATTGCAGTTATATTCTCCGGTACATGTTACAATCTCTCCCCTGCTTTTTCTATTTTGTGAGTAGCCTTTTGCAAGGACCGTCGATGGCACAAATAACATTAGTGCCATTACACATTCTGTCTGAGGACTGGTTGTTGTTGTCATCTACTGGACTACGAAAGCACCATTCTCCTAAATGCATGTTTGTAATTTGTACTGATTCCACAGGGGAACTTGTCCCTGCGGAGGGGTCCAGGACTCCAGTTCCCTGTTGTGCTTGGAAATGAATATTGCTGTGGAGCATTTAGTGTTCTTTGTTACTTGGTAAGTAATTAAAGCGATCCTCCAGTAAACATCCTCCACTGAATGGCAGTGTTGATTAATATTTTTCTTCAAGGCCCAAACCAGTCTGTTGATGACTTTGTTGGACGTGGATTTTCTGTAATTAGCCCTTATGCACTGCCAGTTACAAGACAGCTGGGCTTTGGGGTCAAACACAGCCAGTTGCAGGCAGCTTCTTCTTATGTTTATCCTCTACACCTCTCATTTTAGAAAAGTCTTCTCAGTAAGATCAGTAACAATTTTTCCTGAACAATGAAAAATGCAGAAAGAACAGTGAAATAAGGACTGTTGTTTACCATTTATTGATGTTTATTATTGTTGTTGTTGTTGTTATTATATCACAACAGAAGATAAAATATACAAGATAAAATCACAATATATTATTATTATTATTATTATTATTATTATTATTATTATTATAATATCACAACAGAAGATAAAATATACAAGATAAAATCACAATCAATTAACACAGCTTTCTAATAAACCACATGCTCACGATATAAAAACCATATAACATCTGATGGAGGTGGAAGTGTGGCTTAACCATGCGTGGTTGCTCATATATGGGGGGGGTAGATGGTCAATACCCCCTACAGACATAGAGGAGACCAGGAGAGAGGCTCATTTGGTGGAAACCCTGAGGGCCTCAACCATATGCCTGCAGATCATCTCTGTCTTACAGACCCGCCTGAAGGAGACAAGATCTTGGCAGGCCCAGGCGTCCTAAGACAGAGAGTTCCACCAGGTCGGGGCCAGGACCGAAAAGGCCCTGGCCCTGGTTGAGACCAATCGAGCCTCCCTGGGGCCAGGGACCACCAGTAGGTGCTTACTGGCTGATCCCAGCACCCTCCAGGGAGTATATGGGAAGAGACGGTCACGTGTTGTTTCTTAGACCCTTTTCGCACTTACAGTTTAAACCAGCATTTATTAGCATTTGCAGCGATCGCAATGGTTTGGGCATGGCACCCCCATGTTCCACACTGTACGATGCAGTTTTGATTTGGCGTCTTGTTTTTCATTTTAGATGGGTTTTGAAGCCTTGATGCAGTTTCAGGCTTTCAGGGCTTTGCAATTCACGTCACACTTTTTCAAAATAAAACTTGGAGCATGCGTAGTAACATTGCAATGTTGAAACCCACTTCCCTCAGTATTTGCTGATTGGGATGTCCCCTACCCACTGGAGAGGCAATTGATGGCAGAGTTCTGGGGGGGGGGGACATCTACTTTTTGTGCTTGTTCCACTCTCATTTACTTTTTTTAAAGCCAAGCCAGAAAGAGTTAAAATGCTGCTGCTTCATCTCCTCCCAGCAGCTTCCCTGCTGCTGTGTTTCCAGAGCTGTACAAAAGGCTTGGATTTTTTCCCTTTGGCAAAGCCAGAAACATGTCTGGGAGGGAGGGGAAAGCAGCCATTTATTCCTTTCCTGACTTTTAAAGCTAGGAGGAATGTGCAGTAAGTTACAATGTTACAACATTACAACCCATTCTTGCCTTTGGAAAAAAAGAGTGTGTGTGCATACTCCAAGGGAGGAAGGGGAAAGCAACCATTTAACCTTTCCTGGCTTTTAAAGCCAACAGGAAATATAACAACATATAATAATAACATTTGATTTATATACCGCCCTTCAGGACAACTTAATGCCCACTCAGAGCGGTTTACAAAGTGTTATTATTACCCCAATCACCCTGTGAGGTGGGTGGGGCTGAGAGAGCTCTGAGAGAGCTGTGACTCGCCCAAGGTCACCCAGCTGGCTTCAAGTGGAGGAGTGGGGAATCAAACCCGGCTCTCCAGATTAGAGTCCCGTGCTCTTAACCACTACAACAAACAGCAACAGAATTGTTCCTGGCTTTGAAAAAAAATAAGAGAGTGCTTGCATACTCGGGAGGAAGGAAGCCAATGGAGAAGCAGCCTTATGACCCTTACCTCACTTTATGGCTAAAAATGGGGGGAAAGAAGGAGGGCGGGAGTGGTTAATTCTGGCGAAAAGGAGATGGGGGAGAAGAGAAGCAGAAGGGGAGTATAGAGTTTGCAATGACATAAATCAGGCTAGATGCGACTCAGCAGCAGCTTCAAAATAACATAAAGGAATGTCCACAGGGGGAAAAATTGGGGATAACATGGACAAGCATCAGTACCATGACTACCTTGCAAGTGCAAAACTCCTCCAAACATGGGAAGCAGAACAGATACTGAAACACTTTAAAGTCCCAGTGTGAAAAGGGCCTTCAACACTCCCAGAGTTAAGAATCCCACCTTTGTTCTCATCCCTGGATGAATTCATTGTAATAGGAAGGAATGGTGCTGCATCAAGAAAAATGAATCATCACCGATATATTGTATATCTAATAGCTCAGGAAGTTTCTATAGCGAACAGATGGCTAGAATGTGTTAGCTTAAGTAAGCACTGATGGTTTTTGATGATGGGTAACTATTAGCACATGCCTGGGCATGCTTCAGAAGTTGGGGAGGGGTCTGAAGAAAAAATGGGTCCGTTGGGGTGTAGCCAAGGAATAGGGGCTGTTTCACATTGCTTCCTGGACATGGAACATTGCACCAAGCTCCGGGAACGACAGCATCTACCTGGCGTGATTTCACGCAAGAACTGCAGTCTCATGCAAAATTGTGCCAGGAAGATGTTGTCATTCCGGGAGTTTGGAACGATGTTCCGTGGCCAGTAAGCAGTGTGAAAACAGCCAGGGTTGCCATCCTCCATGTCGGGCCTGGAGTTCTCCTCAAATTACAACTGAACTCTAGATCATAGAGATCACATCTCCTGGGGGTTATAGCAGCTTTAGAGGAGAGACTTCATGGCATCACATCCCTGCTGAGCTTTCCTCCCCTCCCCAAATTCCATCCTCCCCAGGCTCTGCTCCCAAATTGCCAGGAATTTCCCAAGCCAGAGTTGGCAACTCTACCAAGGAAGGGAGTAGAACCTTTCGGGTTTTGCAACTGACTGGCACACGAGTCCTGGGCTGATGGGTCTTCACATGGGTTTCCTTTGGGGGAAACTGGTGCTGCTTTAAAGATCTGTGTTGTGATGGTGAAACTTCAGCCTCTGCACTCTCTGTTCAAATTCTAAAAGTGTAAATGGACAGCTCTTAAAAATAGTATCAAAATCCAGCATTCTCTTCTCACAGGGAAGCAGAGCCTGTTAAAGGCTGCCCCTGGAATTTAATAATAATAACAATAACAACATTTGATTTATAAACCCACTCAAAGCAATTTACAAAGTGTGTTATTATTATCCCCACAACAATCACCCTGTGAGGTGGGTGTGGCTGAGAGAGCTCCAGAGAGCTGTGATTGACCCAAGGTCACACAGCTGGCTTCAAGTGGAGGAGTGGGGAATCAAACCTGGTTCTCCAGATTAGAGTCCTGCTGCTCTTAACTACTACACAGAATCACAGAGTTGGAAGGGGCCATACAGACCTTCTAGTTCAACCCCCTGCCCAATGCAGGATGAGCCTAAAGCATCCCTGACAAATATCCATCCAGCCTCTTCTTGAAAACTGCCAGTGAAGGGGAGCTCATCACCTCCCTAGGCAGCTGATTCCACCTTTGAACTACTCAGACCGTGAAACAATTTTTCCTAATATCAAGCCGGTACTTTTCTTCATGTAATTTAAGCCCGTTGCTTCGAGTCCTATCCTCTGCTGCCAACTGGAACAGCTCTTTGCCCTCCTCCAAATGACAGCCTTTCAAATATTTAAAGAGAGCAATCATGCCCCCCCTCAATCTCCTCTTCTCCAAACCAAACATTCCCAAGGCCCTCAGCCTTTCCTCATAGGGCTCAGTCTCCAGACCCCTGATCATCCTCGTCACTCTCCTCTGCACCCTATTGACTTTGTCCACATCCTTTTTGAAGTGAGGCCTCCAGAACTGCACACAGTACTCCAGGTGTGGCCTGACCAAGGCAGTATAGAGTTGGGCTATGACCTCCTGCGATTTCGATGCTATGGCCCCTTTGATACAACCCAAGATTGAATTCGCCTTTTTTTTTGCCACCGCATCACAGTGACTGCTCATATTTAGTTTACACTCCACTCTTACCCCAAGATCTCTTTCTCATACACTTCTGCCCAGAAGTGTATCCCCCATCCTGTATTTGTGCTTCACATTTTTGGGGCCCAGATGTAATACTGTGCACTTATCTATGTTGAATTGCATCTTGTTCACAACTGCCTACTTTTCCAGAGTATTCGGGTCTTGTTGAATTTTAACTCTATCTTCGTGGGTGTTTGACACTACTCCCAATTTGGTATCATCACAGTAAATTTAATGAGTAGCCTGTTTACCCCTTCATCCAGATCATTGATAAAAATATTGAAAAGAACCGGGCCCAAACCCGAGCCCTGCAGCACTCCACTGGACACCTCCCCACAATCTGACGAAACGCCATTGACTACCACTCTTTTAGTCCTCTAACCAGTTCCCTATCCACTGAGCTGTCCTATAGTCCAGTACACCAAACTGGCTTTTCCCACCACACTTACTGGAAAGAGGGGATCTGCACAGTTAGACCACCAAGGAAGTTGCAGAAATATTTTAACCCATGCAGACTGCAAAGTCATGACAAATAAATGGCTCCCAGGGTCAAGAGGCTGCCCCCCTCCCCACCACCACTGTTCTCAGCTGCTGCCTTGTCACCCCCTCCGGTCCTTTTTTACAATCTCCACCCCGCTCTCTCCATCGCTTGCCTGCTGCACTCTGTTTCACCTTCCAAGGCCGGTCTGTTTGCCTGGATTCATATTTGTTGCTGCCGATCTCTGGGAAAGGTTTATTAAGAGCACGAGGCTGAAAGGGGAATTGATGCCGAGATGTTTTTCTAATCGCAGTTTTTCAGAGCCGCACAGATGGAGTTTGCTCACCCTTATCAAGATAGGAGGCGAGATGCTGGAGACATGGCACCTCCGCACACACAAGATTGCTTGCTTCCTTTCTAGCTCATATCACCTCATTGCAATGAAAGGATAGGGTAACAGGTATTGTTGCCAGCCTCCAGGTGGCGGCTGGAGATCCCCCAGAATTCCAGCTGATCTCTAGGCCACAGAGATCAGTTCTCCTAGAGAAAATGGCTGCTTTGGAGGGGGGACTCAATGTCATTATAAACCTCTGAGGTCCCTCCCCTCCTCAAACCCTGCCCTTTTCAGGCTCTGCTCCCAAAATCTCCAGGATTTTTCCCACCTGGAGCTGTCAATCCTAGTACCAGGTAAGTGATTTGGGTGTCCATCATCAGCTGCCCTGATCTGCATTATTTTCCTGCCCTACATTTGTCTGCACCTAAAGGGAAATTGTCAGTGACGGCTGTGCAAGTCTAATGCTGACAGAGCCCAGTGGCCTCTCTGGCAGCTGGTCAATCTGGCCAGAAGTGGCGTCAGCCGAAATGGAATGCTTTGGCTTCTGCTAGAAGGCGGGAATGGCACCTGGCAGCCACCTTTTGCAGCTGGCTTCTCCTCTATCAGCAGCCATTTTGCTGCTGTTTTCAGTTCCTTCAGCCACGTGCTCCCGACGTGCGTGATGATGTCACTTCCTGGAATTGACATCATCACGCAGGTCAAAGGGTGGCCCAGCATACACTCGCCAGAGGGATGAATTGCCCCCCCCCACGTGCCCAATTCAGTCCGAAACAGGCCTGTTGCTGGGCGCGGGAGCATGCAGCGCCGAGGTGCAGGGGTGCAGCACACACGCCCCACTGGCCAGGTATGTGGAGTTGGAGGTGGAAACAGGAGATCCCCTGCCCTGGGTGGGGAACTGGCAGCCCTATTCGGCAGCCATTTTGTGATTGGCTCCACCTTCTGTAGCGGCCATTCTGTAACAACAACAACAACATTTGATTTATATACTGCCCTTCAGGACAACTTAATGCCCCCTCTGAGCGGTTTACAATGTATGTTATTATTATTATTATTAATTATTTATGAAGTATGCTTTTATTATTAATAATAAGTACAGTAGTAGTAGTAGTAGTAGTAGTAGTAGTAGTAGTAGTAGTAGTAGTAGTAGTGTGCCTATTAGCTCATTTTAGAATTCCAAAAGTGCTTCAGGCTTAAAAAGGTTATGGAAACTTCAGCCTTGGTCACCGCTAGGCCATGAAACCATTGATCCAACTGTGGATTCAGAATTCAGCTGGAAGCTGCCCAAATGCCACCAGTTCTGCCCTCCTTTTGATAACAACATTTTTCCTTTTGTCTTCTTTTAAGATGGTGCCGAAAAGGTCACCCGCCATTAAGTGTGGGTTTCTACTTCAAAATAAGCCCCTTCCTGTTATCACGTCGCTCACGATACTGATGCTGACTCCACGGTGCCCCTTGTTCTGATTTGTTACACATTCTGGGAAGATTTCTGAAGAGCTACTTAAAAACCATCTCACTTTCACTGCGTAGATGAAAAAGAAAAGTTCTCAAGCGTTCTGTCAGAGTGTAGCATGACCAAGAAAGAGAGGCCATCTTAGCATAGTGGTGAGAGTGTTTGCCCAGGTCTGGGCAGACCGAGGTACAAATCCCTGCTCACCATGAAACTCGTTGGGTGACCTTGCTCTAGTCATACTCTCTTAGTTTAGCTGAACCCCACAAAGTTATTTTGAGGCTAAAATGGAGGAGGAGGAAGTGGGGTTGCCAGCACCGCCTTGGCAAATGCCGGAAGGTTTTGAGGGAGGTGACTGGAGAGGGTGGAGTTTGGGGAGGATGTGACATCACTTCTGGGTGAGGCTTCAGACATTTCTCCTAATCTCTGTACTAAAGGTCATAGATACATGGGGAAGTTGCCAGAGCTTAACTACGGAGGCCGTTTTCCAGCCATTTTTTCTCCCACACCTCAGTTTCTGCAGGGTGGGGTATTAGAACTGAAGGCTGGGATTTGCCCATGGCAAGCTATGAGGAGAGCCATGTATGGCACCCTGAGCTCCTTGGAGGGAGATTGGAATAAAAATGTACTACTTTCATAAATGTCAAAATGTAACTATTGAGAGAAATCAAACGTAGTAGCTATTGGCCTCGTATCCAAAGAGGAGCAGGCCTAATTCTCAGTAGCTGAGACCTGCAGGGCTAGTGACTGGGTCTAATCCTAACCTTTTAGCATTAAATCACCCCTTCACTCTCTATCTCATAGAAGAGGATGGTCTCCGTTCATGCTTACAAGAGGAAATAACCCACTGTACTTCAGGGCCCCGAGGAGGCAAGGACACAGCTAGTCTTCCAGCCTTGACCAACAACTATTCAGGCAACACCGGAAAACAAGGTCAAGAACTGCAGAAAAATTCCGGTGTCCAGGAACTCCAAGATTTCACAAATGATTACTACATTTTTTTAATAGTTTAGCACTTTGCACTTTACAAAAAAAATATAAAAGTATAAAAAAAAATTTAGTAATCATTTGCAAGTCTTCCAGCCTTGGCAATTGGTGAGTTGGGCCTCATCAACAGAGACCCACCGCAGAAGTGGGGTGCAAAGAAGACAGAGATCATTTGAACCTGGCAGGTCCTTGCTGTATATTATCAGCTCTCCCTCTGTTTATAATAATGGGCCTTTGAGTAGAGCATAAATGTAACAAATAGTTACCAAATGAAGAGAGCTGTGGTTCTCGAAAGCTTATTACAATAAAGTTGGTTAGTCTTAAAGGTGCTACTGGACTCTTGACTATTTTGCAACTACAGACTAACACAGCTAACTCCCCTAGATAGTTACCAGTTATCTTTTTGTCACAATAAGCACCACAAAGCTGTAAGCAACACTGGGATCCATGTGGTGATAGGCGGGGCATGGAACATGTCTGGCCACTCCCCCCAACCCAAGCCCCACCTTTAGGAAGAAGTAGATTGCTGCATTTCTGATGCTCCCTCCCCTGAAACATCAGGATGGGGAGAGGCTTCAGAGTCACATTGCCTGTGCTATCCCTAAGTCCATCAAAGTCAATGTTCTTTGGAGAGTGACACTCTGCTTAGAATATTATGGCAACATACAGAACACAAAAAGGCATTGACTGAGGGCCAAGCTACAAGTGATGAATGACACAGGTTGGACACTTGTCAGCTTCCCTCAAGTTTTGATGGGAAATGTAGGCGTCCTGGTCTTGCAGCTTGGCTCTCTGACTGCTGTCCAATGGACTTTTCAACTGCCACTTGTCCAACATTCCACCGAGCTGCCTACATTTCCCATCAAAACTTGAGGGAAGCTGACAAGCATCCAACCTGTGTCAGGCATCACTTGTCGTTTGACCCTCAGTCAGTGCCTTTTTGTGTTCTGTATGTTGCCATCCATTTGCATATGTGCATGCTTCAAGTCGCATCCAATATATGGCAACCCCAGTGAGATTTTTTCAAGACAAGTGAGAAGCAGAGGTGGTTTGCCATTGCCTTCCTCTGCAGAGCCATCCTTGGTGGTTCCCCATCCAAGTACGAGCCATGCTTAGCTTCTGCGATCTGATGACATCAAGCTATACCATGACATCTTCCCTCTTGCAATCCGGTTTACTCCACAAGAAACAGTAAATCACTAGATCCTTAGGCTTCTCACCCTAACATTGCATAGCCTGGCATGATAAGGACCAGGGCTCATTTCGAGGAGGAACGCACAGGAACGCAGTTCTGGCAATTCCCCAAAGAGGTCACATGTCAGGTGGCCCCTCCTCCTGACTCTCGGCCATTTTGGGCCCATTTCAGCCTGGATTGGGGCCGAAATGGCCCGGATCGGGCCCCTGACGGGTGGTGGATCACTCTCCCACTCAGCAGCAGCCCAATCCTGACCATTTTGGGCCCCTTTTCAGCCATTTTCAGCCCCTTTTTGCCATTTTGGGCCCAATTTCAGCCCTGAATGGCCAAGATTGGGTCCGAAACAGCCAGGATAGGTGATGTCAGGGGGTGTCGAATATGCAAATCAGTTATGCTAATGACACACTTCTGGTGATGTCAAGAGGTGTGGCACATGCGAAATTATGCTAATGAGTTATGCTAATGAGTTCCTCCAGCTCTTTTTCTACGAAATGACCCCTGATAAGGACCCTGTTGTGTCCCCCACCCCCAGCTTCCCTCTATCATACCAGCCCTTCCTCCATCTCTAATAACAATAGAAATGTCATTGCTCACATATATAAAACACTTTCTCCTCTATAATAGCAACTCAGACGCCTATCCTGGTTTTTCTTGCACGGCACGTTCCAGCTCAAATCTCCCAAACCCCAGGCTTTGAATGCTTCTTGCACGGTGGCATTTCCTACAGAAACCTCCCCCAACCTCAGCCACCTCCAATCCCTAGTGTATGGCCTGCTAAGAAGTGTAGCATCGGTGTCTGTCTCCAAAGTCAGAAAGTTAACACCATGATTAAAATATTAGAAAAGCAATTGTCATCAAAGTGAAATACGGTGCCCTTGCCAACGTATATCTGAGTGCAGCGGCGTCTGGGGCTTCCTGACAGGTTACTTGAGAGTTCGGGCTCTCTGTCTCTGTGGGGGAAGCACGGCTCACCAATACAACAAATTGATCCGATGGGACTGACTTCTGCCTCCTTCGCACGGTGGCTGCTTTCTCTCCCTTTGATTTCATTTGAGTTAGTCCCGTTCCACACTGCTGAGAATGAAATGAGAATCCATCACAGGCCTGCGTGAGATTCCTGGTTTGCAATGATGCTCCCAGAGCCTCTGGGAGTCACCTTTCGCCTCATGCTGAGCATAAGACTGATAATTCCTTGATGGGTTCATTCTTATCTCTAATTCCCTGTGATGTCTAGGAAGCAAAGTCAGAAGCTGTTCTGTTCCTTTACAACCTTGAAATTTTATTTTTGTTAAAAGCAGGGGTTTTTTTAATATAACACAGATGGTAGTTTAAGGGTATCTATTCCATTTCCCTCCCTTTACTCCAAGGACTTCAGAGCAGCATACTAGGTTTTTTTCTTCCCCAATTCTCTCCTTAAAAAACCCCACTGAGAGAGTGGTTGCTAAACAGAGATTTGAATGCAGCCTCTCTTGGAATTATAATTGATTTTCATATTACAGTGATCAGTTCACCTTTAGGAAGTAGCAACTTCAGATGACGGAGTCTATGGTTTACCATAGAGTCTAGGAGAAACAGAAGACCTAGCATGCCTACAGAGGGGCTTCCATTTCTCCTTTGCTAAATAATAGACCCTATATGGTATATTATAGAGACTAGGAAAAACCTGCAAAGACACCAAAGCCCAGAGACCAGTTGGGGCCCGAAAGTGAGATAGGCCTGCTGTTGGCTAGAATCTTCCTATGAGCCTTCAAATTGGATTTTTGTTCTTAATACTGAGGGGAGGGGCAAGAGGAGTTTGAGAGGGGTCTTTAGGTCAGGTGGAACATAACTGGATAGCAATCAGTTATACAAGCACAAATATTTAGGACCAAAGGGTTAATACGACACAGAGAATTGATACAAGTCAAGTGATATAAGGTCAGAGGAAAAAGTCAGGGGAGTAACATGAGGTGGAGGATTTAACTTAGTATTTTGATGGTAGGAAGTGACCACAGAAAAGAGTTGGAGGAGCTGATCTCTGACTTGAACATGGTATCACAAAGGGAGGAGAAAATTGATAAGAACTGTCAGACCCTAATACATAGGACAAAATTACCATTTTTTCTGGGTCTGTCATGGTCACCTGATTGTCCAGATAGCATTTTTTTTTAAATTCCCAAGCAAATTTGAGCATATGTTTACTAGGGCTTCTCTTTGGAACTTAATCTCAATGCCAAGATTCCCTGCTCTGTAATTAGGGTTCCCAGGTGCCTGAAACACCTGAGAGATGTAGGGAGGGGGGGAATGGGGGAAAAGACATTGTTCAATGCAGGAATGTAACATCTGGGTGAAGACCTGGAAGTGAGGTAACCATGTTAAGCAATGCTCTAGGAATTTCCTCAATCTCTATGGTAAATGCCATAGAGATTGGGAAATGCTTATAGCATTGCTTGGTGCAGTAGCACCCCCCCCCCAATTTCCCCCCTCTACTCTATTTAAAATGGGTGGGGGGAAAGGAACAGCCTTGACCCCTCCCCACCCCATGCCTATCATTTAATTATCATGATGACCCTGGGAGAGAATCAATTTAATTGTGCCAATGCAAACGTGACTGCAGGCAGAAGGAAAGGAAACTCTGCCACCACTGCTACTGGGCAGGTGCAAAGCACTTTGGCAACTGCCTCATTGGATGGTGCCAAGGCAAGGAGATCCAAGGCTCAACTCACGAGTACTTCTGGCTGACAAAAATGGTATATTGGCCTGCCAAGTATGTTGTTCACCCTAAGGTTTATGGCACTCTTATAGTGAACACATGTGCAGAATACCATTCCCTCACTTCTGAGGAGCTAGGAAGAGGAAGGAAACCTTGCTGAAGATGTGGTTACATCATTTCTGGCATGATCCAGAAGTGGTGTCATTGTCTAGCATTCATCCCATACTTTATGGTTAACCATAGAGTTTGGGATGAATGCTAGAGCATTGCCCAACATAACGTTGTCACTCTTGGGTTGTGCTGGAAGAGACATAATGGTATTTTTACAGTACCAGTCACCACCATCCCTATCCTCCCCCCTCGCCTCCCACTTGAGCGCCAGCAGAAAAAGCCGACTGAGGGCAGGAGCAGCAACCTGGTAGAAGCACTTCAGAAGCCAGGCCGTTAAAGCCAAATGCATCACAGCACCTTCAGCCTTGTGAAATTAAGCTGTGGCGGCTTCTTATTTCAGAAAATTACCTAGAATGGAATGATAGCATCCCTTTCTTTTTAATATTTAGATCCTGCAATTGCAGGAGGAAAAAATGGATGAATGAGGGTCAAAGGCAGCCACAGCTAAAACACAAAGGCGAGCAAAGCAAACACAAAAAACGACCTCTGTTTGCTTCTCACAACATGCTTTTGATGTCTGTCAAATGTATGATTTTCCCTCAATCAGAGAGAATGAGGAAACAGGCCTGGCGTTAATGAAGAGGGCTAGCTTGTGCCTCTCAGGCGCCGATAATCATGGCAGGCAAAGAGGAGTCCTCTGTGTCTTGCTTATTAGTGGAGACGGTGCTTTTAACTTGTGATCAGAGAGGAGAAACATGCGCTTCAAAACCTGGCCCTAGCCCCTCAGGTGCTCTGGTGTAATGCTGCTATTTTTAGCCCATTTGTTCGACAGAGCCTTTAAAGTTGTCATTCCTTCTCCCGACACCGTCAGCCCAGAAAACATCGGCAGTTTTGTAAGGAGAAGTTGGGGGAGGGGAGAACAAAGAGTGTCCTAAGAAAGCCAGGCGCTGCGAGGCCCCAAACATTTCACATGATTGTCAAGACAAGGGAGTAGGAACCGCCAAAGTCCATCAAGGATACTTATGCCTGCTGAGATGAGAGGGGGGCTATGTCCTCCCATCTTGGAAAGCTGTAGGAATAAGTGGTAGACCCTGACTGACCTCATAGAGTTGCTAGGCAACCAGAGGGAGGGCTGTGGGCTGTAGAAGAGGCTATGATACTGGCTGATGTATGACATCACTTCCAGTTTAAAAAAAAACAAAAGTGATAGAGGTAAGAAGTGAAATAGGTTTTACCATAGAGTTTCTGGCAATTCCTAGAGCTACCATATGTCATTTTGGGTTTTTTTTAACTGAAAGTGATGTATCTCTGCACACACCACTGTAGGTTTTTTTAATTCTTTTCCCACTGCTGCAGTGACAGACAATGGGAGTAGGAGCAGAAGATCACCTGCCTCTACCTAGGGAATGGGACCCCTACCTATCAGCCTTGTACCTCTGGCAGCCCTGGAGGTGGGGCCTAGGAAAGCCATGCAGAGTCTCGATGAGCCTGTGTCAGAAGAAGCAAAGGCCACAGAGTGGCTTCTCCCCATACACAGCAATAGCCTGCAATGAGGATCAATCACAGTTGGTAATTCTTACCAACCATTATGTAGCTACCAATTGCAAAGGAGTAGCTGAATTAGGTCTCAAATATTACAATATTCTTTTTTTAAAAGTTATTTCTTGAAAACATGTTTATGCTGCCTTTCCGGTAGTCTTTGTTAAGACTAACAAAATTTGTGGTAGGGTGTAAGCTTTCATGAGTCACAACTCACTTCTTCAGATGAAGACTCAGGGCCAAGCTACACATGACGAATTACACTTGAACGGCAAGTGTATTTCTCCCTGTTCACTTGCCCTCCACTCAATCCACTTGCCGTTCAAGTGTCATTCGTCATGTGTAGCTTGGCCCTGACTCATGAAAGCTCCTACCCTACCACAAATGTTGTTAGTCTTATAGGTGCTCCTGGACTCTTGCTCTGTCCTACTGCTTCAGGCAGACTAACACAGCTACCCATCTTGATCTATCCCTTACTAGAGAGAGAGTGAAGGAAAGATGAGACCACTTGGGCAGATATGTTTCATCCTTGCACGTGAATTTCTCAGCCGAAAGATGAAATGTCTGTGGAGTTCCAAATGAAGTGGATGCAGCAAAAACCAACCAGAACTCTCCCAGGCACCAGGAAACAGGGAGGTTTTTCTGCTGTCCTTGAAACAGGCAAAGGGTTGAATCACCAGCCTATGGCGTCTAATCATAGCTGAATAATTGGGAAGGGGGTATATTTCATACCCACGACCATCGTCATCCCTTCTCCTCGCCACAATTCCACTTTTAACAATCTGTGTGTCAGTAAAGCAAGTTGAATCCCTTTGCCTCTGATAGCATCTAATTGGTTGTGGATAATCCCATATTAACTCTCCCGGATGGATCAGAAGGGGCCTCGCGTGATTTAGTCACGTCCCATCTCCGCAGAAGGTTCTGTTATCATGTTTATGAACAGCCACGCCAGGCAGAGAAATTTGCATATAAATAACCTGCTAGTACTGCAAGCACAGAGAGGCACCTGGTAACCACTTCATTTATTACTCTGGAGGGAGGCGGAAACAAATGGACCCCTGCAACGGGCAGCCGTGTCATGGCAAATTCATCTCCCGTCACTGATTAGCCCAGGCAGGAGCCATGACCCCATAAATATGGTATGTGTGTGTGTCTCAAATCTGCATACACATTTTGCCACCTCTCACCTCCTCCCAAGAGCCTAGGGAAACAAAGATTCCATCATGCGCACAATCACCGCCTCGGTTTTCGGAGCCTAAGTTCACCGCCAGGGGATTTGCAGCCTAAACACATTTGCAAAATACCATTGAGAGGTTAATGAGTCTGGAACTTTGATGCCTTTGGAATATGGGAACAGCCTTTCTGGCTCAGACTGAAAATCTACTTGGTCCAACATTCCGTTTCGAACAGTGGCCAACCACATGTCTCAAAATCAGGGCATCGTGGCAATAAACCTCTCATCATACTTGTCCCAGCACCTGTTTCTCAGAGATGTACTACCTCTGAAGCCAGAAGCAAAGATAGATCCAGAGGAGTTAGCCATGTTCGTCTGTAGTGGCAAAATCGAAAAGAGTCCAGTAGCACCTTTAAGACTAACCAACTTTACTGTAGCATAAGCTTTTGGTTCTCAAAAGCTTATGCTACAGTAAAGTTGCGTCTGACGAAGAGAACTGTGATTCTCGAAAGCTTATGCTACAATAAAGTTGCATCTGACATCAAGTTGCATCTCACGAAGAGAGCTGTGGTTCTCGAAACTTATGCTACAGTAAAGTTGCATCTGACGAAGAGAACTGTGATTCTTGAAAGCTTATGCTACAGTAAAGTTGCATCTGACAAAGAGAGCTGTGATTCTCGAAAGCTTATGCTACAATAAAGTTGCATCTGACGTCAGGTTGCATCTGACGAAGAGAGCTGTGGTTCTCGAAAGCTTATGCTACAGTAAAGTTGCATCTGATGAAGAGAGCTGTGGTTCTCGAAAGCTTATGCTACAGTAAAGTTGCATCTGATGAAGAGAACTGTGATTCTCGAAAGCTTATGCTACAGTAAAATTGCATCTGATGAAGAGAGCTGTGGTTCTCGAAAGCTTATGCTACAGTAAAGTTGCATCTGACGAAGAGAACTGTGATTCTTGAAAGCTTATGATACAGTAAAATTGGTTAGTCTTAAAGGTGCTATTGGCCTTTTTTAGAAGTAGAGATGTGCATTTCTGCCATAGCCCCCTTTAAAGACTTTAAAAATTCACTGTGGTAAACTTGACCATAAATGGACGATCTACTTTCTGTTGGAATCAATGGGTGGTAGAGGCTGCACCTGGACTCACAAGCCAAGTCAACCACCCATTGAAAATTGTGGCCCTTTAGATAGTTTCAGGTGGGTAGCTGATTTGGTCTGCAGGAGAAAAGTAAGATTCGAGTCCAGTAGATTCAAAGTGGTTACCTCTTTAAGGTGCTACTGAACTCCAAAGTGGCCCTTTAAATTTTTAAATTTTAAAAGGAGCAGAGGCAGCAGTAGCTATGAGGCAGAGGGCCCTTTAAAGACCAGGAAAAAATGGATGGTAGATCTGGTGGTCAAACTCGGGGGACAGGTCTACAGCACCATGGATTCCAATGGGCAGTAGAATACGGACACCAGGTCCACCACCATAGATCATTAAATTTGAAGGGTGTTTAAAGGGCCTCAGCAGCAATAGCAGCAGCAACACAACACTCTCTTTCCCACTGTTCTCCTTCCCCTCCTCCATCCCTTTCGGTACCTTGCGGAGGAGAGTGCTGTCAAGTCATAGCTGACTTACGGCGACACCTGCTGGGGTTTTCATGGCAAGAAACTAACAGAGGTGGTTTGCCATTGCCTGCCTCTGCAACCTGGGTCTTCCTTGGAGGTCTCCCATCCAATTACTAACCAAGCCCGACCCTGCTTAGCTGCTGAGATCTGATGAGATCAGGCTCTCCTGGGCTATCCAGGTCAGGGCTTCGGTACCTTACCTATCTCTAAAGGAAAGCAGAACCTTTTGTAGCATTGTCAGGTTGCAACTAGAAGAGTAAACTGTAACTGAAAACTCTTATAATGATGCCCATACTCACCAGGTTGCATCATTCAAACAAGCTCAAAACAGTGATTCATCCCAGCTTTGCCATGAAGTCTGCTCATGAGCTCACACCCTCATAAGAGTCCTCAATAGAATAGAAACAATCAATAGTACACTTCGTGCAGATTCATATAACCATTCTTTCTTGGTTTTTTATTTTACAGGTTCACAGACTGAAGTCCACCAGTAGCTCCCACTGTGTAGCAAGGTAAGTAGAAGTCTTTATATAGTCATAAACTCAATGTAATTCAAGTCTCTTTAGTGTTGCAGGTACAATCTCGCCTGTGGGATGCTACCGGCGGAGACTCCACCCAACACACCGCTAGCCCTGCCTGTTTCTCTCGCTGAGCTTTGTCAAGGGCTGATCTATGACAGTTGATACCATTTGCTCACCGGATGTACCTATAGCCTATGGATGGCGGATAGCCAGAAAAACCTAGTCAGAAAAAAGCAGACAGGGTACCTTACCTTACAGCAGACAGGGTGAAACAGCCCAAACGAGGGGTTTTTTAGGTGAATATACACACTTTTAAGAAGACCAGTGAAAATGTTTCTGACATCCCCTCCCTCATAACAGTATCTATCATTTGAAAATAAAAAGGGCAAGCAGACAGCGCAGTCCTAGAAGAAACAGCGCCTCAAAGAGATGGCTCGATAGGATGCACTGCGTAGGTGGGACGATGCTGCCAGCTGTGCAGAATTCACGTTGGGCCCGGTTCCCCTTATTGAATGTGGGTTGTTTATGTGTCATTGCTATAGCAACAGAAAGTGAAGGTGCTAGGCACTAATGCTGTCGCAGTAAAAGCACTAATGGAGGCCATTAGTACATTGCAATCCTCAAGGCAACATGGTGCGGGCTGAGTCTCCACTCGGAAAGCCACCAAAAATAAATAGATCAATAATTTGCAGAACAACCTGTTAAATTGGATGGCAAACGCTGCTGTTGAGGAGGCAATGAGCAAACTTTGAGGGCAACTGATGAGAATCGCACTATGTCCATTTCTGGGTAAGCTCCCTCTTTACCAACCAGAGTTTTCAGGTATGAGACCCTGAGGTGCTTGGTCACTGTTGAGCTGAACAAGAAAGGGAAAATCAGGGATTCCGCTTCAAAATTTGGATCAAGAATCAGGATTTGGGGATCAAAACTAGACATGGGCACGAACAGAAAAAAACAAACATGGTGTTTGTTGTTCGTTGCCATCCACGAACAATGAACAACGAACATTTACAAACATGATCCTGTTCATGAACGTGTTCGTTGTTCATTGTTTGTAGTTCGTGGGGGCCAGCAGGCTCTCTTCCAGCCATCAAGATCTCTATCGCACCGCTTCCAAACACCCTACCTGAGCAGGCAGCAGGAAATGTACCAATAATAAATAATAGCTTGGCCCCAGAGCCTGGCAGCAGCCCTGGAACCTGAAGGGGTAGATCCCTATCCCACCACGCAAACAAAAAATTCATGCACTCACCCTGTCTCTCTAACAGCAGCTGTCTCTCCCTGAAAGCCAGAGCTGGGAGCCCCCCTCCCCCCTGGTTTTTTCCTCTTGTAACAAATTTGGAGCTCCAGTCCACACTTGGAAGGAAGACCTGCCTATCAAGCTAAATTGGGCTTAGATTGGGGTTTCCAGGGTAACAGCAGGAGTTCAGACAGAGTTCAGACAATCCCTGCCTAAGTTGCCAAAGGAATTGGTTGCAGGTGCCAGACTGTCTGGCTTGACGAACAGCAACGAAGGAGGCTTGCAACGACCACTTGTTCATTTAGAATGGGGCCTCACGAACAGCTGTTTGCAAACAGCAGATTGGGCTGTTCGTGGTTTTTTTTAGTTGGTATTGCTGTCCATGCCCATCTCTAATCAAAACGTAACATAGAAATTCTAAAATTTTGCCATTCTGGTTTTGTTACCCATTCAGGGGAATGTTTTCTGATAGGTTCTGCCAGGACTCAGGAGTCTGCAGCCCACTCGAGCCTGCAGGCATTTCTACGATTTCAGGAGGGAAAGGCAGTGGGCACCCCCACGAAATGGATGCCCTGGGGCTGGGCCAGTCACAAAACACTGAGAGGTTCCAAGAAAAGTGCGCTCTGCTGTGACTGAGGCACCGGTTTCTGAATGGGCAGTCCCTACAGATTCAAAGGCAACACCTCTGGGGTTCTTCCGAAGTACCTCCTGCACTGAGGTGGAGGAAAGCCAGGGGAAAGGACAGTTTTCAAATAAAAGGAAAGATTCCTTCCCCGTACCTTAACAAGGACAGGAGGCCAAGCCCAGAGAAATAAAAATCTGTCTTGTGTCTCAGGCTAAGTCGTGCAGCTGTGAATTGTGTTATCAGTTATAGACTGGGAAATTCCTGGAGAATTTGAGGGTGGAACCTGGAGAGGGTCGAGTTTGGGGAGGCGAGAAACCTTATTGGAGTATAATGCCGTAGTCCACCTTTTAAAACTGCCATCAGGCCAGTGTGGACACTTGCCGGTGGTAATGGAGAGTGCCCTCAAGTCATAGCCGACTTATGGCGACCCCTGGTGGAGTTTTCATGGCAAGAGACTATCAGAGGTCATTTTCCATTGCCCGTCTTTGCAACCCTGGTCTTCATTGGAGGTCTCCCATCCCACTCTGAGCAGATCAACGGCGCAGGCTTTTCCTAGAGGTTCCGGGGAGAGACCTTTCTGGTATTTTAGTCTCTCTCTATAGGAGGTTATGCTACCAAAACTTTGTTTTCCTCCTTTGACAACACTGTAAGAGCCAAGAAACCCTCCAGAGGGGCCTATAAGGAAATTCTCTGGAACGCTCAAGCAGTGACAATGGCTCGAATCTTTCTAAATTATCAAATAAGTTGGTTGTTGGGGGTTTTCCGGGCTGTATTGCCGTGGTCTTGGCATTGTAGTTCCTGGCGTTTCGCCAGCAGCTGTGGCTGGCATCTTCAGAGGTGTAGCACCAAAAGATTCTTTTGGTGCTACACCTCTGAAGATGCCAGCCACAGCTGCTGGCGAAACGCCAGGAACTACAATGCCAAGACCACGGCAATACAGCCCGGAAAACCCCCAACAACCATCGTTCTCCGGCCGTGAAAGCCTTCGACAATATATCAAATAAGTTCATTACTCTAGCTGCATGAACTGTGCCAGTGTTGCTGACGACAACTCTCCTTTCCCATTAGCTACAGGATCCAAGACCACTCAAGATAACCTGCAAACCTTGCAAAGTTCAGCCATTGCTTCTGAACTAAAGATGCAAATATTCTGCTAGCTATTGAGCTCCTATGCACTAAAAGGCACTTCCCGGCACATCAAAATCTAGCACATTAAAGCATTGAAACATGCAACGTCTAACGCATTTTCTAATGATACCGTTTAAATAGCATCCATCCCTGGATATGATGTAAAACATTCAAATTAGAAATATGCAAACAGGTTCACTGCTGCTTTAGTTTTTGGAATGAGATTGAAAGAAAATGTAGCAAGGAAAAGGAAAGGCGTTGAGCGCAATACAGCACGTGTTTAGCCAGTGTGGTGTAGTGGATAGAGTACAGGACTGTGATCTGGAAGGCCCAGGTTCAAATCTCCACTTTGCCATGGAGGTTCTCTGGGTAACCTTGGAGCAGTCACATGCTCTCAGAGCAATCTATCTCATGGGGTTGTTGAGAGAATAAAGTGGAGAAGGGGAGAATGTTGTCAGGCCACTTTGAGTCCCCAGTGGGAGAAAAGTTTGGGATAAACGAAGTAAATAAGCAAACAATCTGCTGGAAACACTCTTTCTTCAAGCCCCATACTTGCACATTTCTCCCATTCTCCCAGAGCCAGTTCTCCCATTCTCCCAGAGCCAGTTTGGTGTAGTGGTTAAGAGCGGCGGGACTCTAATCTGGAGAACTGGGTTTGATTCCTCACTCCTCCACTTGAAGCCAGCTGGGTGACCTGGGGTCAGTCACAGTTCTCTGGAGCTCTCTCAGCCCCACCCACCGCACAGGGTGATTGTTGTGTGGGGTAATAATAGCATACTTTGTAAACCACTCTGAGTGGGTATTAAGTTGTCCTGAAGGGCGGTATATAAATCGAATGTTGTCGTCGTTGTTGTTGTTGTTGCTGCTGTTGTTGCTGTTGCTGTTGTTGTTGTTGTTATTGTTATTATTCATTCCAAAGGTTGTTGGTGCAGGAGAACTTCTCCCTTTGTGTTTACAGGGGATCACAGTGGCCGGTGGAGAAGACCCAGTGGAGAACTGAGATGCCACCTTGTCCAGAACGTTACAGCAAGCCAAGCAGTCAAAAGTGGAATAAGTATATTTGCAGTGCTGAAAGTGGCTTTTGTTGATGATTCTGTCTCTCTCTCCCCCGTCTCCTCCTCCTCCTCTTCTACCACCTCCCTCATAAGTAACGCAAATGAAACAGAAACAATTAATATAATGTCAGCTGCAGGGCGAAGCGTGAGTCTCAACACAGAATAAATAAATGGATCCCTTTTATGGCTAAACATTCAAACAAGTGCCAGCCAAAGAGGAAAAAAGGGCAGTTCAAAGAGAATATAATAAATTGGACTAAATAAACAGCTAATGGCCTACAGATAGTATCAAACTGGAGCTAAGAGAGGATGCCAAACGGTGTGAGCGAATGACCGATCCATCTCCCAGGTATGCACAAGAGCAATGGGAGTAAATTTGGGAGATAAAACCCAGCCTGAGTTACACTCTTCCAGTTGCAGCCTCTAGGCATTCAACTGGTGGGTGATAAAACACATAACTAGTTGGTGCCACCACTATTTTGCTGTTTGTTTGTCTAGTGTTTTTGTGTGATAAAAAGTAAAAGGGACTAAGAAAAACAATCATATAGAAAAATAAAGAGACAAAGTGAAGAGTGGATTCCATGTTGTTTGTTCGTGTTACGAGGGAATCTTCCTGAGCATGGAGCAGGGGTCACTGGGTGTGTGTGGGATGAAGGTAGTTGTAAATTTCCTGCATTGTGCAGGGGGTTGGACTAGATGACCTTGGTGGTCCTTTCCAACCCTATGATTCTTTGATTTATATTCCACGTTTCCACATCAAGGCAGCTTACAAATACTCAATCCAGAATTTACAAATAATAAAAAATATCACCACAAATATTAATAAGAATCAAACGGCAGCAGCAAATTCATTTATAATACCATATATGCAACTACCACAGAGAAGACTTTCTCAAGGAGATCTAGCATCAGACCACAGGGTCCCACAGAGAAAAGTGTTAGCGAATGTTTGGGGTGCTCTGTTGTTTTCTATATGTGGACTAAATTGACTCTTCTCCCTGAATGCTCATCACCCCTCATTCCAGCCTCTATTTGGGCTATAATGACCTGAAGGCCTTGCTGTGTACAATCAGTTTGCACTCTGAGAACAAATGATGGCTACCTATGTTTCCTTCCTGCCCTGTTCTCAGCCTTGAGTATGTCCTTCCTCAGCAATGTAGAGATAATTACGGAGTCTTTCTGATAGTTTATGTTACATGACCTGTAAAGAAGCATAATCTCGACCTGTCAATCTACCATGTTTCGAACATCATAGGACATTAATTTGATTGTTTATATATTCTTGGAATAAACTTCTGTGCTGTAGGCAACTGTTGTTTACTTGCATCATGCCTGTGTGATGGTATAAATGTAAGTGCCGCTTGGTTTTTGGCATGCATGCTGCTGTGATAGTTTGTGCATCAGGCTTATTTGAGAACTTCTCCTAATAAACCTTTTCCGCTTCTAAGATCAGCAAATCTGAAGCCTTGATTTATTAGTCAGACAAGGAGAGAAGGAGAGGCCTCATAATTGGCAAACAAAGGTAATTAAAGTTTCCTCCGACAAAAAGCTTCTGAGAAGATCGATGTTCCCAGGCAGGCTTGTATGGGAGGAAGCAGCCCTGCGGATATCCTGGCCCCAGCCTATTTAGGGATTTGCCTGAACCAGCAACTTTGAATTGTGCCTGGAAACAAGCCAATGAAGAGCTTTGGGATATCCATCACTCTGGTACCTCCCAATTAGCCACTATGCTACACCTTGATTGTTAAGTGGTGGATTGAGAATCAGCAGTCTGCTGGTTCGACTCCCACTCCTGCCATGAGCTCAGCAGGTGGCCTTGGGTAAGCCACTCCTCTCAGCCCCAGCTCCCCAGCTGCATTGTGGAGGTGATAATAACACTGTCTTTGTTCACAGCTCTGAGTGAGCACTCATCCGAATACAAATACACTGTTGTTATCTTTCAGGCCAGCTGAAATTTCCAGACGCTTTTCAAGAGCAGTATCATGTAAAATGCACTGCCAGCCTAGATGTGAAGTCAAAGCAAGGATAACTGTTGCCAGATCCTCTCTTGCCAGAAAAGGGCACAGCTTCACACCAACCATAGCTGGGGAAAGGTATTTGTGCATTGTATGTTGTCTGAGCATCTATCTATCAAGCATACACCAAAACCACCGCTGTGAATCTGCTCATTAAGGAAGACTCCAGCCACATTCAGAATTGATTGGGCCTCCATGGTCAACTAAACCTCCCACTGTATTATTCAGAGAGACTCCCAGTTCACTGTCCCTCATCCAGCCCTTTACCAGTTTCAATAAATTCAGACATCTGTAGCTGAATCAGGATTAAATTAAAAGGAAAAGCAGGCTTGGGTGTTGCCTGTATGCTAGGATTCAGCACTTAGAAATGCTGGATGAGAGGATTCTTGTTGATGTTAGGGAAGCAAAGAGACCCTGCAGATGGCCACAGAATAAATGCTAAAGTCCCCTAGCACCTGCCAAGAGGCCAAGTAGGAACAGAATCCCTGGAGATGGGTTCCTCTAACAGCCCCTCCTGGTAATTCAGACGAATACCACATTTGATTATATCAAAATCCAGTAAAAGAGTATTAGAGGATCAATATGGTCAGGGATGGCATGTCCATGGAGGCAGGGCTGGCAGCCGCCTCGAGCACTGAGGTGCTGCAGGGGGCAGGGGTGCACACCATGGAGCTGGAGATGGCAGCACTGGCGGCTGAGCGGGAGGGCTGCTGTGCCTGGCCCGCAGCTGCTATGCCCCAGCGGGAGTGCATGCTGGTGGCAGAAGCATGGGGCAGTCTGAGTGGGCAGTCTCCCAGCCCTTCCGCTCAGTTGCCCGATGCTGCCATCGCCTGCACACAGCTGTGGGCCAGGTGCGGCAGGCAGCCGGGGCAGCGCAGGGCAACTGAGTGGGAGGGCTGGGAGGCCACCTGTGTGCTGTCCCAGCTGCCTGCCATGCCAATGGGGCTGGCTCGCAGTGGCATGCTGCATGATGATGTCACACGCAGTGACGTTATCATGCAGTCCGGGTGTGCACGTGCGCACGTGGGGGCGGCAACAGCCCTGAAGCTGCCCCCGGCCTCAGACACCAGAAACTCTGGCATCAGCCCTGAATACGGTCTTCTCCAAGTGGATATTGTCCAAGTGGAGACTCTGCGTTCTCCAAGCGGAGATTGTCAGCAAAAATGACCAAAGCTGATGCACTCACCCAAGCCATGTTGATCTAGAAAAGTATCATCAAAGTATGATACTTTGTAGACCCAGTTTGAAGTGGGTCTAGAAAAGTATCATCTAGGAATGTATGAACTTGAGCTGCCACCACTCTTTCTCTAGAGCAGTTAGATTTCTCGGTGTGCGTTCTTCCAGGACTGCTTCCCTGTCTGGGTCAGAATATTACCATGGAATTGTGCAAAGAGCTCTTTACCCCTCTTTCCTAGAGTGGACAGCAACACAAAAGCTCTGGCAGAGCTCCTTCCATATGAGACAAAACATCAGCACACGCTGAAATAACAGGCAAATTGGCATGTTCAACTGAGGTATGTTTGTTTATGCTGGCGTTTTCTCCCCTTTTCTTCCCAATGGGGACCCCAAAGCAGCTTACAAAAACACCAAAATACAATCTCAACAAACAAAATGCAATCAAAGCAAAGAACACTAAACCATGCCCTAGTCTGGTCATGCATCAATGGGGCCAGTTCACATAAGGCCCCAGGCTGTGAGTCATGAGCTGAGAGTCCAGTACCAAGAGTCCTTTGGGTCTTGCCTTTTGGCTCACATCAAAAGCTTTTCCTTCTGGGCGCACCCAGGCTGAAATACCTGCATTGGGAGGAATGCAGATGCTTAAGCAGTTGACAGACATGTTCCTGAGAATTCCAGCACATGGCCGAAATCAACAGCAGTCTGTACATGGGCTTTCTCTGTGGTGGCCCCCTACCCTGTGGAACAGCCTGCCTGAGGAGGTCAGGAGAGCCCCCACTCTCCTAGCTTTCCAGAAATGATGTAAAACTGAATTATTCAAAAAGGCTTTTTACTCAGATAGGAGGGAAGTATTGTAGGGAGGGGGTCTCAGATGCTTCACTAATGAGTTAGGGACCATAGACTTCACCACTATGTTGCCTTACTTATCACTCCTATATACTACCTGTGCTTCTTGTTGTCTAATGTCAGTCCTAGAATTGATTATGTCCTGTTTCAGCAATTCTTCAGCTTTGTATTGGATCCTTGCTAATGCTATATCTTTGTAAAATCCTACAACATTGTTTATGGAAATGTCCTTGACACTGTATAGAAATGTCCTTGATACTGTATGGAAACGTCCTGAATCTCATAGTGATTGTACTATGTAATCCATCTTGATACTATGTAATCCACCTTGAGTTTCAGTGAGAAAGGTGAACTATAAATGACATACATACATACATACATACATACATACATACATACATACATACATACATACAATTCTTTTCCTTATATAAAGAGAAAGTTTTGAGAGGAGGAGTAGAGAGTTCATAGCATACATGAAGAACAGAGCTCTGGCTCTTGAAAACTTACACTCTGAAAATCTTGCTGGTCTCCAAGGTGCCACTGGACTAAAATCCTGCTGTTCTACTGCAGACCGACATGGCTACCCAGCTAAACATAGCCTACATATCAGCCCTCTTGGGGTCAATGTAGCTAAGGTTTGAGCATCAAGATCCTCCAGTTGATTATTCCTACTCTATAACTGCCATCTACAGGCCAGAGAATAACACACCTGAGAATCTGGGTTGGAGGGCAGGAGTTCAATGGCCCGATTCCTGCCCTTACAGGGTTCACCCCAGTTCCTCTGGAATCAACAGAGGTCTGGCCAGGCAGCGACAGACATGTTTGGTGAGTGATGGCACGTTGAGGATATTAAAGAGAAGGCAGTTTAATCTTGCAGGTGAAGGCATAAAAAGAAATTAATGCCTGAACAAACTCAAATTAGAGATAAGGCATTTAATTGTTAGCGCTGAGGGTAATTCATTACTGGAACAGGCGAATTGAGGAGGTGACGGCTTCTCTGACATTTGCAGCAGCTGAACGAAGACTCGGTTCTTTTCTAAGGAATACATCTTAGCTGGCATGATACAGATAAAAGCAAGGGGGTGAGAATTAATTCAGCCGCGAGTGATTCCATTGACCTCAAATCTGTTAATGGATTGGGAGAAAGTAAAGATTCATCTGAACACAATTCCCCCTTTCCAAAATTGTGGAGTGTGAGTTTTGAATGCTTTTTCTTGTATCATGCTGGGTCAAGGCAGTGCTTCACATTTGTCAGACAGCTGAAACTTGAACCTGGAACCTCAAAGGACGGTAACTAGCCTGGAGAGTTCACGTGTGCTCAGAAATCGGAACACTCTTTCGGCCTTGAGGGGGGAAAAATGGTTGTGCACGGATCGGTCGCTGGAATTAGCAGGCCAAACGGAGCCTCTTCATAAGCCAGATCTGGCATAAACCCTATACGCCTGGCTCCTCTTTTCTGTTCACATGTCAGTTTTCCTGTGCCTGCTGCACTTGTGGCTCTAGCCCACTTCCCCAGTTCCACTAATCACGAAGTGTCCCTAAAAGCATAGTTCTGAAGGTCCATCCACACATTGCAAAGTCTTCATGTTCACTGGAGAACACGGGGACTTTGCACTGCCCCAGCTTCACTAATCACGTAGTGCCCCTAAAAGCATAGTTCTGAAGGTCCATCCACACATTACAAAGTCTTTGTGTTCACTGGAGAACACGGGGACTTTGCACTGCCCCAGCTTCACTAATCACGTAGTGCCCCTAAAAGCATAGTTCTGAAGGTCCATCCACACATTACAAAGTCTTCATTTTCACTGGAGAACACGGGAACTTTGCATCAGACATGTGATGCAGTCTCCTGCCTCTCTCTCTCTCACACACACATACACTGACTCGTCTGACCAAAGCAGGCAGGGAGAAGTGGCTTTAACCACCACCACCACCACCCCAACTGTTTTCATGTCCCAGAACTGCACAGTGGAGCTGCTACTGGCTCTATCATAAAACTTGTATGTATCCACGTAAATTAAATGATGTTAACACTGGAGCCCACAGGGCTCCATGGGGTGGTTTGCAAATGTGAAAATAGCAGTGAGGCGGAAGAGACTTCAGTTGATTCTCCATGCCAGGAAGGAGCCAGTGTGCATCTGGGAGGCTGGAAACTCAAATTGCATCCCTGATGCAAAGTCTTTGTGTTGTTTGGTGTAGTGGTTAAGAGCGCAGAACTCTAATCTGGAGAGCCGGGTTTAATTCCCCACTTCTCCACTTGAAGCCAGCTAGGTGACTTTGGGTCAGTCACAGCTCTCTCAGAGCTCTCTCAGCCCCGCCCACCTCACAGGGTGTTTTGTTATGTGGATAATAATGACATACTTTGTAAACTGCTCTGAGTGGGTGTTAAGTCATCCTGAAGGGCGGTATATAAATTGAATGTTGTTGTCGTCGTCATTGTCATCATCATCATCATTATTATTAATATTTAAACGTGGCCCTGGTGGGCAGGAAGAACTCACCCATCCAATCCTGTACGATGCATCCAGCATCTCCTTAGAACCATGCTCATAAGCATATAATGCATGCTAATACACATGCAGCAGAAGCATACCAGTGCAATGTGTTAGAAGAAGGGACTGGCAAATGGCCATGTCTCTTGCTCAGGCCTTCAGGACTGCCAGCAGAGAAGAAGGAAGGCAACAACCATAGAGTCAGTTAGATAGATAGGCTGCTATCAGTCTCCTTCCTGCCAGGGGAACTTCCTTCCCTTCTCTCCCCCTCCTCTCTCTCTTCTTCCCAGCATGCACCAGGAGAGGTAGCATGGTGTCTCCTCCTGAGAGAGATGGCCTACTTTCAATCTAAAGCCATCCTAGCTAGTTAGATCAGATACTAGTTCTTTCTCTCCACTAAACTTATGTAAATATATTTCTTTAGATAAATAAACAGTTATTGGTTCTCTAACTAGGTCAAGCGCTTTCTGCGTGCAATTTGTTTAGTTAACGTGCCTTAACTAATACAATGCCACCTAGGCTCCCCGGTAGCCTAAAGTCGCACACAAAGCTCACCCATGCCCCTTCTGTTAGAGGAAATGAACCACCGGATGTGTCTCCACAGTTCGTTCCACCGTGGAAGTTCTAGATCCTTCCTTGAAGTTACAGAGAGGGAGTTATATGGGGTGTGGGAGATACTTGGTCTGAAGAAGAGAATAACATTCACTAACTTTTCAAGGGCTTTTTTTTTTGCTTGATTTCCTGTACCACGAGCCTTTCTCCTTGTTATCCAGGCGGGACTTGTTCCGAATGGATGTTTTGTGGAGCTCCTGAGGGATATTAGCAGTTCAGGAGCAGCATTTTAACCTTCGTTCAATTTCTGTTTTCTTCTATGTTCCCCAGGAGACATCGCCAAGGTTTTATTGGAAAGCGATGGGCCGTGCATGAAAAGAACCTTTCTGGGGGTTAAGACTTCCTGCCCCCCAAATTAGTGGGAATTTTATAAAGGAGCTTGGGGGAGTTTGGATGCCCCAGAAGAAACATGGAGAGTATGAATAGTATCATTATTCTATATTTTCTCCAGGTTTGTTTTGTTTTTGTATTGTTTGGGGAGAGATAATGAATTTAGAAGGTAGAAATATTTCTCCTCTCCAGCCTTATCATCATTCATCAGATAAACAGTCAGTCTCTACCCCAAAGAATAAATAGATATTAATCTGACACTGCAAATAGCAATATTCAGAAATGGGTGGAGGGGGGAGCATTTTTATTTTCCAGGACACTAATCTAAAAGTTAAGAGTTGTGTTATAATATAACTTCAAAGGGGAATCCAATGTGAAAATGCTGAATTAGATTTAATTAACAAATTCAAGGCTATTCCAACCGCTGTCCCCGCCCCAGATCTTAACATGAAGCAGGGATTCCTAACTCGCTACGAGTGCAAGTATATTACATATCCCACCCCTTAAAGATAATACAACAGCTATACCTCTGTAATTTCCTGTTATGTCTGTTTATCTCAGTTTATCCTGCATGAGTTATCTCAGGCCCATTCTTATTGAATTGATTACTCTTGGATAAAATGTTGGTTTGAACCATCATCTCTTTATAACAACCCGGCCACCACCTTTCTCTTGTGTATATACATCTACCTGATGGTTGTATACTTCAATGCATCTGATGAAGGGTCTGAGCCATGGAAAACTTATGCTGGAATGAAATTCTGTTAGTCTTTAAAATGCCCACTGTTCCCCTATTTTATTCATCTTTTTTGTAATCCTGTTCGATGACACTGTTTTCCCTGATTGCTGCTGCTTTGATGCCATTTTCTGCTCTGTTTATTGCTTCTTCCTGCTTTCCACATAAGTGGTCCCTCCCAACCTATTGGGGATCATCGAATTAACAGGACTATAACGTTGCAGCAAATTAGCATTATCTCGGTCAATGAGAACAAATGAAGTCAATTGAGAGTGAGGGCGTCACGTCCAGGATTAGATACATGGGTGGCCCCAGCCAATCAAGATCACACAGTAAATGGGATGGCCAGTAAATGGGATAGCCAATCAAGATCACACAGTAAATGGGATAGCTACATAGCCAGTCAGATCTGGATAAATGATAACATCTCTGAAAGCAGATGAGTTGGTGATATTTGCATAAACCATGTCAAAAACTCATTGGGGAAAAAGGGAGCTGTCTTTTGACTCTGCTAAAAAATGTTCTTGAAAAAAGATGGGTATTTTCCACCAGCTCTAATAAACATAAACTTTGGGATACAGAAGCTAGGAAATGCCTCTGGAGGCAAGGAGGGCCTTTTTTCTGGTGCTTGTGCTTTGAGAGGCAGTGTTATATAGTGGTTACAGTGTCAGACTACAAAGGAGACCGTCACCCAAGCTTAAATCCTCACTGAGCCATACAGTTGACTGCATGACCTTGAGCCAGTCACTATCTCTCAGCCTAACCTACCTTGCAGGCTTGTTCTAAGGACAAAACGGAGGAGTGGAGAGTCATATAACTGGACGGAAGGATGAGATTTAAAATGTGACAGATATGTACGGAAAATGTGAAATTAATGCCAGAGCCTATGCAAAATGGAGCATTTTATTTCTCTCTGTGGCTTCGTGCCTCATCTCCTCTTTGCCTCACTTCCTTCATCGCGGTGCAGATATGGCCTGCCGTCTCCACCCTGGCGCTTGTGTTCCACCAGGAAAATTTCTCATCACCATTGTAAAATGCATCATTAAGAAGGAATTAGGCTGAGAATCCAGGAGCTATGAAATCTGATCTCCCAGCCTGGCAATTTCTTCTGTGATATTTTCCCTTCTCTCCATTTGAACTAAACTCCTGGCCAATCTTGCCTTCGAAAGAAGTGCTTTTCCAAATCATTGGCTCCAGCTAATCCCTGTAACCCCAGCGCAGAAAGAACATTCTTCCAGGTCTCAGCAGGGCTTTGCATTGAACGCCAGGCTTATCTCTGGAGCAGACACCTTCTGGTCAATGGGAAGTGCCCCTGAGCACGTGCAGAGTGCAATTCTCTGCTTCACCAAGAGCCAGAGGTGGTTTGCCATTGCCTGCCTCTGCAACCCTGGTCTTCGCTGGAGGTCTCCCATCCAATTACTAACCAAGGCTGACCCTGCTTAGCTTCTGAGATCTAATAAGATCAGCCTCACCTGGGCTATCCGGGTCGAGGTACACGGTGGAGGACCAGGGGTGCCAGTCCCTAGGTGGCAGCTGGGGATCTCCCGGAATGACAATTGATCTCCAGCTGACAGAGATCAGTTCCCCTGGAGAAAATGGCTGCTTTGAAGGGTGGACTCTATGGCATTATACCCCGCTGAGGCCCCTCCCTTCCTCCAACCCCACCCTCTCCAGGCTCCACCCTCCAAATCTCCAGGAATTTCCCAATCTGGAGCTGGCAACCCTATGGAGGACATATTCAAAAACATTGTTCACCTGTAATCTGATGATGCAGTCCATTCTTCTGCCGTGTTCTCACCTCATCCAGGCGTGGGGACAGCACCTTTCCCAACATATTAGGGTTTGGGGGATAAGACTCCCCGATCAGATAGTAAGGTAGATCTAACCATCGCCTAAGAAGCCATTCTCTAGCTTTAGTGGCTCTTCCTCCAATGGAAGATCCAGTTAAGCTGAAGGATGGATCCTTAGAATGGAGGAAGCCTTCATACTTGGTTCAATAAATGAATGAACAAACTTTGTTAGAATGAAGTAGGATCCACTCTGGTGTTTATGGACAGCCCTAACTGTGGACATCCTTGTTTCTAGAAAGTAAGCACTGTCCCAGAGCCTGTTTCTCCTATCCAGGGGTCATTTCATAGAAAAAGAGCTGGAGGAACTCATTACCATAACTCATTAGCATATGCCACGCCCCTTGCCATCATCAGAAGTGTGTCATTAGCATAGCTGATTTACATATGCCACACCCCCTGGCATCACCTATCCTGGCTGTTTTGGACCCAATCCTGGCCATTCAGGGCCAAAATTGGGCCCATAGTAGCAAAAAGGGGCTGGAAATGGCTGAAAAGTGGCCCAAAATGGTCAGGATCAGGCCGCTGCTGAGTGGGAGAGTGATCCAGCACCCGTCAGAGGCCCAATCCGGGCTGTTTCAGCCACAATCTAGACTGAAACGGGCCCCAAAATGGCCAAGATTCAGGTGGGTGGGACCACCTGACGTGGCCTCTTTGGGGAACTGCTGGAACTGTGTTCCTGTGCGTTCCCCCTCGAAATCAGCCCTGCTCCTATCAGTCTGTTCTCTCCTTTGGACATCTGTCTAGCCCTGGGAACTGCATCTATTCAAGGAGTGCAGAGCCCTGCCTTCTTCTCAGGCCACACATTTGACTGAGCGGCTTTTCGCTGAGCCACGTCATCTTTGTGGCATCTGTTGTGTGGGGGTGTCTGGTTCCTAGCTTTGTTTGTCTGTCTTCTCAATGTCCCACCAGTTAAGATTTTTTTTTTAAAAAAATGGGTTTTCTATTGTAGCAACACACTGGCATGATTTTAAATAGATCAATTTATTTGAGTGGTAGTTTATTTGGAAGTGATTGCTTAGCATACACATCATTTCGGTAATGAGGCTGCCGGAGTTAATGTTCCCTATGCTCAGAATATGCAGCGTGGGGACACATCGTGCTTGTCTTTAGTATAAAGGTGACTGTTGTGACAGGTCTTTGGTGGCTCATATTGCATATCTGAGCCATAGAAGAACTCCACGTCTCCTTCCCTCTCTCTTCTTCCCCTCCCACAACGCCCACTTACTTTTCTTATGGCTTTGGTAGTGCCTGCCAGCCTGATAGCATTTTTTCTCTCCTTGCCTTCTTTTTCTCTTTCCACCCACAGTGTTTGGGCAGCTACCAAAGCACCAGGAACTATGGGAAATGTAGTCCTCAGGACATCACTTGTTCTAATGGTAGCAGAGAAATAGGAGGGAGAGAAAGAAAAGAGGCTACCTTCCCCTACCCTAGGATTCCCAGCTCCAAGTTGGGAAATTCCTGGAGATCTGGGGGGGTGAAACCTGGAGAAACCTGGAGAAAGTGAGGTTTGTGGAGGGAAAGGACTTTCGCATGGCATAATTCCATAGAGTTCACACGCACACACACACACACGCCAAAGTAGCCATTTTCTCCAGATGAACTGATCTCTGTGGCCTGGAGACCAGTTGTAATTCCGGGAGATCTCCAGCCACTACCTGGAGGGTGGCAACCCTACCCTACCCACACACTCTACCATTGCCTGGCCAGACACCTGGAAGGTAATGCAATTGTCCCCTACAACAAGGTGGTTGGGGAGGTGGTAGGGAGGTGCATTTGGAAGAGGGTGAGAAATTACAGGTGGAAACTGGGGCGGGGGGAAGAGAGGGCCGTCACATTGCAAACAAGTTTAGATTGCTTGGGGAAAATAAGGATTCTTCCTCAAAAACCCCCACTGTTGCATATTAGACAGGCCCCACCACTTTAAAAACATCCCACTTGATGAAGACTTCTGGAGAAAGCAAAACTTTGCATAGTGATTTGTGTCATTTGGGTTGGTCTTAAGATATTACGTTGCTTTTGCTTTTGCTTTTGGGCATTTCCTTTAAACCAGCGCAGCTATGAGAGGCACCAACTGTGGATTGAGAAATTCCTGGAGATTTCGTGTGCATTTCCCAGAATTACAACTGATCTCCATAATTCCTGAGAAAATGGCTGCTTTGAAGGCGAGACTCTATTGGCCCGATACCCCTCCTCTCCCCAAATCCTGTCCCTTCCAGGCTCCACCCCCAAATCTCCAGGAATTTCCTAACTCAAGAGTTGGCAAACATATGCATGGACAATGTGGAGCAGGCAAAAGAAGAAGAAGAAGATTGGGTGATAGTTACCATCCAGAGGGCGTCCAGGAGAGAGAGCATTGAGTGACCAGTGCATAATGTGGAGGAGCTTGGAAGGAAGTCCAGGGGTGGATGCTGGACCTGAGGGCATGCACACAACTATGCTGGAGGGGCAATCCAGATATACTGTGGAATTTATCCTGGGGCAAGATAAGATTTTCTGCCCCAAAACAATAACTTCATGAGCGGGACAAAGAACTGGCAAGCTGTCTCCGGGTTGAGACAATAAACTAGGAAAGATGTATTGTCGAAGGCTTTCACGGCCGGAGAACGATGGTTGTGGTGGGTTTTCCGGGCTGTATTGCTGTGGTCTTGGCATTGTAGTTCCTGACGTTTCGCCAGCAGCTGTGGCTGGCATCTTCAGAGGTGTAGCACCAAAAGACAGAGATCTCTCAGTGTCACCCACAACAACCATCAAACTAGGAAAGCTTCATAAAGTCTTCCTGAGTGACACTAAAGATATCAGTGATGACTGACAACCTGTGATGGATAGGTGGGTGAGGCTAGCAGAGCCCTGAATCCCCTGAAAATGGGAGAGAGGATAAGGGAAGATTGGTAGAGTGTATTAAATCAAGATG
The DNA here is from genome assembly GCF_028583425.1 of Eublepharis macularius. Taxonomy (NCBI): domain Eukaryota; kingdom Metazoa; phylum Chordata; class Lepidosauria; order Squamata; family Eublepharidae; genus Eublepharis; species Eublepharis macularius. The sequence continues at coordinate 7,146,880 of NC_072803.1, forward strand.
GGTAGCCGTGTTAGTCTGTCTGTAGCAGTGGAAAAGAGCAAGAGTCCAGTAGCAACTAGAAGACTAACAAAAATTGTGGTATGAGCTTTCGTGAGTCACAGCTCACTTCTTCAGATACTGAGGGTGTTAAGGTGATCAATTCAGGAACTCCGAGAAGACCCTGTTGTCTTAGGATCTTTGACCGTCCCCAAGGCATGGAAGCTGAAAGCTGGTCTCGCTTGACACTTCACATGCTAGTAATTGTCTATCTCTCAGCCAGGATCTGGCTTTCATTTTTCTGCTTGGCTTCGGCAGTGTTTCTGTGTCTGAAACACATACAGAGAAGGGGCTTTATGGCACAGCCATGTTCATAAGCCTTCTTAATATCGTGAAAGCAAGCCTGACTGCTAACTACAGGGTGCTCTCAATTATTATGAAGGGGGTGGGCAAGCATATGGCAACTGCTTGCTGCTGGAATGGAGAGAAGCTCTTCATAACCCTTCTCCCTGACTGGTTGGGCTACACAAGGCTAAATCGGCCCCAGCAAGGATCCCACACTCCATTCGAAAACTTAATGTGTGTAATCATGTCTCCCCACTTAAAAAAAGAAAGAAAAGCAAATACGTTTCTGAGGATCATATTTAGCTCCAATAAATGGGTAGGGTCTCATCATGCCTAGCTCCACGGAGCTTTCTTGCATTGTGGAGAATTCTTTTTTTCCCCCTTTTTTGCCCCTGTCAGTCCACCAGGGAGGGTTTCTTCCAACTGCTGAAGTGCCCTCAGGCATTTCTGTCTTACTCCCAAACATACAGTCTCCAATTCCATTAACCTCGTTCTGCAAATAATGCTCAAGTGGGATGCAGATGACAAGCTGACGCCGGGGAGTAGGAGGCTGTCATTCTGCAAAGAGCAGAGCGCTTTATCCGGCACCTCAGCTCTGACGGACATGGAGGGGGAGATGGGGTCGTGATGAGAAGGTCCTGTAACTCTGTATGAGTGTGCGCGTGCACACAGGCACTCATGGGAGGATTCAGAGGGGCCGTCTGTGAACCGCACTGATGTAAACTGATTATTTTGGAGAGCGGAAGCCCAATTCCTACAAACAAACAGTCATTTTTCATTCATTATTTGATTTATTTACAGTGTCTTTATCCTTTTTTTTTTGTAAAAGGAAAAAAGTCAAAGCACTGTTTAATCATCAAATAAAAATATTAAGACTAGCTGGGCACAATAAAACCACAACAACAGCAAATCAACAGAGCCATAAATCAACTGAGGATAAACAGACAGCAGAATCAATGGTACAATTAAAAAGAAACAAAACCTCAGTTTTCAAAGGCCAGCAGAAACAAATGCATTCTGTGTGGAATGCTAACAATAAGAGCAAGAATTCCAAAGCCACTGAGACAGCCCAGCTCCTTGGAGAACTGCAGCCCAGAGCAGGGCCTCCCAACAGAGTTTTAAATATGCATGGAAGATGTTCCGTCTTGCAACAGAAGAGTAAGATTTGGGTCCAGATTTCCAGGCTATGAGCTTTTGAGAGTTAAAGCTCCCTGTGTTGAACTTTTGACTCTCGAAAGTCCATACTCTGGAAATCTAGTGGGTCTTTAAGACGCTACTGGACCTGGATCTTGCTCTTCTACTATAGAACATATGGCTATCCATCTGAAACCATCTTGCAATCCTTTCCCTTCACTTTTTGAATTTTGCCTAGAAATGTCACAATTGTTTCCATATATTCCTATATTAGGTTTGCTATTTGCCTGCTGGGAGCAGGGCATCTTCCACGTCCAGCACTCTGGCAGCCAGCAGGAGGGGGGGGAGGCAATATGTGATGGTATCCCATCACTTCCTGGGAAAACCTGGAAGTGATGTCAAGCCTCTCTAGGAATTGCCAGAAAATATATAGTTTTACCATAAAATTTCCTACAGTAGTGTGAGGTCACTTCCTGTTTTTTTGCAGAAGTGACATACCACCGTCATCCAACAATGCCTCCCCCGATGTTCCCTTCCCCCTGGAGCCCCACCAGTTCCAACCACTGACTGGCAACCTTATGCTATATACCAGTAGGCTGCCCGCTACTGGCTCCCCCCCTTAGAGTGGCCCACCTAGGGTTGCCAATCTCCAGGTGGGAGCTGGAGTTCTCCCCAAATTACAACTGATGTCCAAGATACAGAGATCAGTTTCCCTGGAGAAAATGGCAGCTTTGGAGAGTGGACTCTGTGACATCACATCCCTGTTTCCAAAAATCTGCCCTCCCGAGGCTCCACCTCCACATTTCCAAGAATTTCCTGACCTGGACCTGTCAACCCTAGTCCACCACAGCCTGCACCTTTTCCGTTGCAGCTCCCATCTCGTGGACTGGATTCCCTGAAGAGGGGAGGGGAGCCCCCTCACTGGAGATCCTCAGGAAGTGTTGTAAGGAGGGCATTTGATGGGCTATAAATACCAGACACCTCAGAGAGGGAGAGGTATTTAGGATTTGTTATATTATTTTGGTTTTAACTTGTAATGTGGTCATTATTACTCTACGCCACCTTGAGCCAAGAGGAAAGGTGGAGTATAAATACTGTAATGAATACAATAAAAAGAATGAATGATATTTTGCATTTCACTGTGCTCCAACTACCATTGGTATTTTTTTAACCTCTGTGCCTGTACTCATATCCTCTTAGCCCTAAAACCAAAGATCCTTGTAAACAGTGTTTCATTCTCTTAAAAAAAAATAGAGAGGTGCCAGGACTTATAATTATTATTATCAGGGCTTATTTTCTGGGAAAAGAGGTGGTGGAACTCAGGACTGCACAATGACATCACTTTGGGTCAGCTGGAAGAAGGGGGGAGTGTTTTAAAGTTTAAATTGCTCTTGTCGAAAATGGTCATATGGCCAGTAGCCCCGCCCCTGATCTCCGGCGCGGAGGGAAATCTAAACTCCCCTCTGTCTGGAGATCAGTGGGCGGGGCCACCAGCCATGTGACCATTTTCAAGAGGTGCCGGAACTCCATTCCACAGCGTTCCAGCTGAAAAAAAGCCCTGATGATGATGATGATGATTTATAAACCGCCCATCCTCAGGGTCTCCAGGCAGTGAACAACAGTTAAAATCAATAAAAACAAGAAAACAATAATTCTAAAATCAACATACAATAAACAATAATAAAATAAATTAACCAAATACAATAAGGTGCAATGGTGGGGAGAACCCCCCACCCCCACCCCAAAGGGACCACCAGGGACCACTTATGAATGTTGTAACCTCTCAGCTCAAGTCCTAAATACCCAAGAAGTGCCAGTACTCCATAAGGAGGGTAGCCTCTGGAATGGTGCGTATTTACTGGGGGAAAGCCCTGCTTGTAACTATAGAAGTGGGGAATTGAACCCAGGTTATTTGCTGTTGTTGATGGTATGTTATTTACAGTACACTTTACTCCCTCAAACTCAAGGTGGATTGCACAGCGTAATTCAATACAATCAACAGCTGGAACATTTGATAAACAATACAATAGGGTATAGATTGCAGAGTTTGAAACAATGGCCGTTTCCACACGGCTTACCTTATTCTGCAAAATAGCAAAATCTCGCACGAAATCTCACGAGAAGAAACTGTTATTGTGTCTTCTCGCTCGATAACAGCGTCTTCTCGTGAGATTTCGCTCGAGATTTCGCTATTTTGCAGAATAAGGTAAGCCGTGTGGAAACGGCCAATGTTGAAACAAAACATAAGAAATTTGATATGTGCAACCCTCTGGTCTAAGCCCATTGAAATCAATGGTGTTAGACTAGAGTTACTCTGTTTAGGATTGCACTGATAACGAACGAGAGCAACAACCTTTATTGAAGCATCTCTTTGCACCATTCCCTTACAGTACAGCTCTGTTATTTGTGTTTAAGCCCTCTTGAATATGCATTTGTTACTTTTCTTAAACCTTGGAACTGAAGGCTGCGTGCGCCAGGGATTTCCCCACTGCATCTCTTATAGATCCACATCCGTTATTGCATTATGTGCCTGCTGCCCTCCAACCATCGAAGACCTTATGCATACAGAGAATGTCTTCTGCCACAGATCCATGGCTCCTCTTTTATCTACCAATATGCCCCTGCAAACAGATGAATCCTAGGAGAAAGAGGCACCCAGTGAAGTTGGTGGGCAATTGATTTGGGCCTGGAAATTCTTCTTCACCCAAAGGATGGTTAAGCTGGATGTGATCCGGCCACCCCATGCTAACTGCTACCATCTCCACCAAGTTATAGCTAAAGTATAGCATGTTTAGGTTTTCACTTGCTCTTTAGTGAGCCAGGGAAGGCGAAGCTCGACCATGATGGATTCCTCGTGGCCCGTGTGCAGAAGTAGTAGGAAAGTTGCTGCATGCAAACTGCATAACTCCGGACCCCGTGGAGCTGAGGCGCATTCCCCGTGCTCTCAGAATGAGGGCAAGCAGGCATTCTCCTGGGCCGGCTCCCCTGCAGTGTTCTTGCAGGGATTATTTTGGTCTATCTCATTTCAGGACACAGTAACTCATAAATAAAGCTGCGGATTTAAAACAGGACTAAAATCTTATTTGAAAGGATTTGCGTTTCTCTTTCATTTCTGGGTGGTTTTTTTTTTCTTTTCCTCCCCAAATGTATTTTTTTCATATTAGCAAGTCTATTCAATCAGAACTGGGACTCAAGCTGCTCAGAGCTTCAAAGGTTCATTTTTCTGAGCAATTGGTAGGCTGAATCTTTTCCTTGCCATCTTCCTCATCCTTCTCCTCCTACTCTTAGTTTGTTGCTTTATATTCTCTCTCTCTCTCTCTCTCTCTCTCTCTCTCAGCACATTCTAATCCATACACTTTTTCACTAGATGCTGACTTCTCTTTCCTGTTATGCTAAACGAGTTTTATGCAGTTGATTGGTGATAGGCTTCGAAGGGAGGAAGAAGCAGCTTTTCTGGCAATGTAAGTCAGGAAGCCTCCAAAATGTTGCTCAGCCGGCTTTCCCCCCAGATTTTGGAGTTTTGAATTGCTTAGGCTTCTTTCCATACTGGGATCAATGCATAAGGAAGCATCCACTTAAAAAAAATGAATTATGAACAGATCCAGGTGCTGCAGCTTTTAGCTGCTTCAGTTCGCTTGCATCTCTATTCCTCTCTCTACATGAGACATCTGACACGTGAAGAACACGTGCTGGGAGATGCAATGTTAGCCGGGAAGGGTAGTTTAAAAAGACAGAGCCGGCGGCAGGGCAAAGGCTTTGCTGTACACTGGAGCTATGTGAAGGGGCTGTGAAAGGCCAGAAAGGAAACTTCAGCCCATGATAACCTCTCCAGGTCCAAGCCTGGCTCTAGAAGACAGCTCCAGCCCATTTCCATTCCTCGCTGCCCTCTGGTTGCGATCCCACCCAGTTTTAGACTGAAGAGGTGAAATTGACAGAGCCTTCAGGAGGGCAAAATTAACAAGCCCTCCGAAGAATACTCCTCGCCGGCTCGGTCTTTTAAAACTACGTTTTCCAGCTAACATGCACCAAGACGTGCATGCGCACATTTATAAAATGCTGCCAAAAAAGCCATACTTCTGATTGCATGAAGATTATTTTTGAGGTGTGTTTGACTAAGGCATAGATGCACTTGGGTTTATCCATAAGAATCTATGATGTGAGCATACATATGATTACATCAAGATTAATTTTGCAGTGTTTCGTCAATATGCATGTGGTCATTAGTAATGTAGCAAGGTGGAAAGATGAAAATGATCTGAAGGATACTGAAAATTGAAACAAATTGGGCATGGCCTAATTCCAGCATTAATTTTAAAAGTTTTTCCAGATAAATCTGAATTAAGTGGAACAAAGCACAGAGTGAGATATCAGAATAATAATGAACACAGTCGTGAGGGCCTGTGGGTTATAGCGGTTAGTTAAACTATGCCCAGGGAGCGTGTGTGTGTTATGTGCAGTCAAGTTGCTTTTAACTTTCGACAACCCTATGAATTAATAGTCCCCCAAATATCCTATCATTAACAGCCTTGCGCAGATTTTATAGATGAGAGGCTGTGGCTTCCTTTATCAAGTCAATCCTCCTCAGGTTGGTTCTTCTTTTCTTACTGCCTTCAACTTTTCCTAGCATTATTGTTTTTTCCAGTGAGTCTTGTCTTCTCTTAATGTGACCAAAGTATGATAGCCACATCTGTCTTTTGGTGCTACACCTCTGAAGATGCCAGCCACAGCTGCTGGCGAAACGTCAGGAACTACAATGCCAAGACCACGGCAATACAGCCCGGAAAACCCACAACAACCATATGACCATATGATAGCCACAGTTGAGTCATTCAGGCTTGATTTGATCTCAAAGCCAGCTATTTGTCTTTTTGGCCATCCATGGTATCGGTGCTATCTCTTCCCCAACAACACCAATAAATCAATTTTCTTCCAGTCATTGTTCAACTTTCACACCCATACATAGTAATGCGGAATACTGCATTATCTTGAACTTGGGCCGCAGCAACACTTCTTTGTCCTTAAGGACCTTTTCTAGTTCCTTCATGCCTGCCCTTCCAGGTCCCAATCTCCTCCTGATTGTTTGGTGCAAAGCACACGTGTGCACCCGAACTGTGGGGTGGCTGGGCGGGAGGGCTGCCCGCTCGGACTGCCCCGTGCTGCTGCCGCTGGCATGCACTCCCATCCAGACACGGCCGGTGGCTGGGGAGGCGCACATGCATCCTCCCAGCCCTCCTGCTCCGTTGCTCCATGTGACACCCTGGACACCTGCTGTGCCTGGCCCACGGCTGCTGCTCCCGGCCGTGGGTGCGTGCTGGCAGTGGCGGCAGCGTGGGAGGGCTGGGAGGCTGCAGTAGCTGCGGGCCAGGCATGGCAGGTGGCCGGGGCGGCACGCGGGTGGCTTCCCATCCCTCCTGCTCAGCTACCTGTGCGCTGCTGCCGCCAGCTCCGCAGCATACGCCCTTGCCCCTGGTGCCCCCTCCTGCACCTCAGCACTGGAGGCGGTTGCTGGACTTGCCTCAATGGAGGTGCCGGCCCTGGTTGCAGCCTTCCTTTTGGTGGACAATTGAACAAAGAACAGAAAATTTTTTAACAATTTCCATTTCTCCATTGTCACCCTTAAAGTTATATACCTCCTCAGGAGGTATCACTTTTGTCTTCTTGAGGTAATCCTGCTTTGGCACGTCCTCCTTTAACCTTCATCAGCAGATGTTTCAAGTCTTCCCTGCCAGTAGTGTGGCGTCGTCTGCATATCTCAAATTGTTAATGTTCCTTCCACCAATTTTCACTCCAGTTTCATCTAAATTTAATCCAGCTTTCCTTATGACCTATTCTGCAAACAGGTTGAAAAGATAGGAAGATAATATATATCCTTGTCTGACACCTCTGGCACCTCTGGCAATTGGAAATCATTCTGTTTTCCCATATTCTGTCCTAACAATAACCTTTTGTCCAGAGTACAGATTGCTCATCAACACAATCAGATGCTGTGGCACACCCATTTTTTTTTACACCATCCGTAACTTTTCATGCTCCACACAGTCAAAACCTTTACTATAATCTATGAAACACAACCTGACCTTCTTCTGAAAAATTCTCTGGTATATTCCAGTAACCAATGTAAATTTTCAATGTAATCACTAACGCCTCTTCCGTTTCTTGCACATCTGGTATTCCTCACTCCATCTATGGTGATAGTCTTTGTTATCCCCATAATTAACCTCTTAAAATGAAACACACAGAGTGACCTTATACCAGCCGTTCTCTCTCAGCCTAATGTACCTCACAGGGTTGTTCTGAGGACGAGGGAGCCGCATCTTCTGCTCTGAGCTCCGTCAAAGAAGGGCAGGATAAAAATCTGATGAATAAATTGGCATATCCTAAAAAGAACGCTCAAGATTACAGCTGTGTCATTGCAAAGCAAGTCCATAGCAATGCAAGCAATGCAAGTTCAAATGCCAACCCTTCCATAGAGATTACTAAGTGATCATGGGCCAATCAGAAGCACTCATCCTACCCTACCTCACAAGGTTATTGAGAGCATAAAATGGGGAGAATAATGTATGCCATTCTTGTAGGAAGGTCTGGGTCAGAAGCAACTGTGTGTAGTTTTTGCGAGAACTTCTATCTGATGGAAGCTGTCGCCGACTCCCCATATCCCTCAAGAGTATTCCTAGGTCTTTTCCTATCTAAAAGTCGCCTATTGGTGACTTACGTTTTGTATCTACTTACTCCTGTTTCTATAGCTCCATCCAATTTTCCATGAAGAAAGAGTTATGAGGATACTGAAGAGTTGGCCCAATGTTCCTTGCAAGCAGTGCTGTTTGCGTAACAATTTTGTTTCGAAACGACACAATTTTTATATTTGCAAACAGCATGGAACTCCCATATGACATTGGCTAAAAGGACATGTCGCTGCTCCATGCAGCTTATACAAACAATGGCAGCAACAATGAGGAGAGAGGGGAGAGAAGGGAAACAGGATGGTTATGTACAAATGCACTTATTCCTTTTTAATTTTTTTAAAAAAGTTATTTATTCGTGCAAAGCAAAAAGAAGGGAAAGAAGCACCCAGATGGTGGGAATTCTATACATAGATCTAGATGGGTAGCCATGTTCATCTATCTGTAGCAGTAGAAAAGAGCAAGAGTGCAGTAGCACCTGTAAGACTTAACAAAATTTGTGGTAAGGTATGAGCTTTCAAGAGTCACAGCGTGACTCATGAAAGCTCATACCCTACCACAAATTTTATTAGCCTTATAGGTAGACATGGGGATGAACCAAAAAAAATTAACGAACCAGCGGTTCGTGGTTCAGTGCCACCACTGAACCTGAACTAACAAACTGCAACGAACATTTCCTGCGGAAGAACCGGTTTGAGGTTTGTGGGTGTCAGAACAGCCCCCATTGGACTTAGAGAGCCCATATTCACAGGGGGTGCTTAGCAGGCTCTCCTCCAGCCAGCATCCAAGTTTGGTCAAGATTGCAATAGGGATCTTGGAGTTATACCCTCTCCAATCTGAGGCCCCCAGGAAACTCCCATTTGATACAATTAGAGCCACCAGTTGACATTGGCCCAGTGTACAAGGGATTGGCCATCAGAACTGCCTATCATGGTTTGCAGGGATGAGATTGGAGTGCCCATGGCTACAGAACACCCCCCTTCCCCCTCCCTCCCCCCAGGTGTCTTCTCCTATGTAACCAATTGTAACCAATTTGCAGCTCCACGGTTGGAAGGAAGACCTGCCGATCAAGGTATGCTGGGCTTCGATTTGGCTTTCCAGGGTGACAGAAGGAGTGCAGACAGAGTTCAGGCATTCCCCAGCTCTGTTTCCAAGGGAATTGATTGATGGTGCCTGACTGTCTGGCTTCACGAACCGCAGACGAATGCAACAAACCAGGCTTTCCAACTAATGCTGGTTCATTGGCCATGGACCCTCACGAACCGCCGGTTCGCGAACAGACAATCAGGTGGTTCGTGGGTTTTTTGGTTTGTGATGCGGTTCGTGCTCATGTCTACTTATAGGTCTTAAAATATCTAAAAATAAGTCCATATGCAATTGTCATCTATCTATGATACATTCAAATGCTGATAAGGTTATAAATTCCTGAATCCAATGAATTACACGAAGAAGGCCTTTTTTGTCTTTCCAGTGCTATATTATACATCTTTTAGCAATTGTAAGCGCACAGAGGGTCCATTTCCATTACCCATTGGTTAGGTTCCATGAGACAGGCAGATAGTGTAGAAGTACCTAAACATCCTCAAAAACAAATGTGTATTCTAACACAAAATTAATATGAGTAATGAATGACTTCCTCCCAAAAGGACAAAATAACTGGACATGCCCAAAGTGTATGCTTAAGAGTAAGTTACAACACCAACAACTGGACACTGTATTTAATCCTTTATTAAAAAGATGTTGTGGCACCCAATATACCCTAAACATAATTATTTGCTGGATAAGACAAAACTTAAGGCCCATAGAAGCAACAGGTATAAGGCTTAAAGCCATGCCCCATTTCTTTTGCATAATTGGATGAGAAATATTTTCTGTCTAGGTCAAGGAAGTTAAGCCAAAGGTACTGGGCAAAAGAGGGGTTTTGAGGAAAGTTTGAGAAAAGACAGGAGGAGCTTTGGGGAGAGAATCTCCAGTCGAAATGATGGACATCTCTGACTTTGTATAAGGCAACATCTTGTCAGGCCCTTCATCTTCCACAGTCAGTCTTGCACCATCCTGGGTCTCAAACTGAGGTTTCCTCCATTATCTACTACCTGATCCTTTTATTTGGAAACATCATGGATTGAACCAGGGACCTTGAATTTGCCAAGCAGATGTTCTACCACTGAGCCACAGTCCCTGCCCTTCACTGGCTACAGTGAATAAATCATAGCAGAAACTTGAACTTTTCATTCAAACCAGAGCTGACATGGAATTCATTACAAAACAAAAGTCCAGTGGCAACTTAAAGTCTAACCATATATATGCATTGTATCTGAGGAAGTGAGCTATAACTCACAAAAGCTCATCCAGGAATAAATATTGGCAGTCTTTAAGATGTCAGAATTTGGGGGGCCTGAAGAATGTACTCCAAAAAATTCAGGTTCCCAAAACTTTGGGATAAGGAAAATCATGCCTTACGCTAAACCCAGATCTGAAATGTGCACATTTTTGAAGTGTACACAGGGCTCATTTCGAGGGGGAATGTGCAGGAACACAGTTCCAGCAGTTCCCCAAAGAGGTCACATGTTAGGTGGCCCCACCCACCTGACTCTTGGCCATTTTGGGCCCGTTTCAGCCTGGATTGGGGACGAAACAGCCCGGATCGGGCCTCTGACGGGTGGTAGACCACTCTCCCACTCAGCAGCGGCCCGATCCTGACCATTTTGGGCCCCTTTTCAGCCATTTTCAGCCCCCTTTTGCCATTTTGGGCCTAATTTCAGCACTGAATGGCCAGGATTGGCTCCAAAACAGCCAGGATAGGTGATGTCCGGGGGTCTGGCATATGCAAATCAGTTATGCTAATGACACACTTCCGGTGATGGCAAGGGGCGTGGCATATGCTAATGAGTCATGCTAATGAGTTATGCTAATGAGTTCCTCCAGCTCTTTTTCTACGAAATGACCCCTGAGTGTATACCTCTAGTTGCAAACATGCATGAAGGAGTGAACCTCGAGGGTATACTAATCAATGGCAAAGAGATCCACCGATGTAAATGCATGTATTGAAATGTTCAAGGTTTATATCCGCTTGCACCACATCCTCATCACTAACCATTCTTGGTTTCAAACCACATTGACGAAAACATCAATGGGAGTCTCCCAAGCAGAAAACTGGGCTCGGGTGCATTTAATTTTCCTTTGAAACGCTCCATTTTTTAATATTTAATAGGTTCACCTTCTGCCCCCTGGACGCCTGCACACAAGAGCCCTGCAGAAATGGAAATTTTCCTGCTGATTGCTTTGCTGTCCTGAAATTTAGATTTCATAAAAACTAATCATCTTCATTAGCATAATTTGGGCGGATTCATTCCGTATCTCAGTGACACGGTTGATTATTTATAGGGCCCAGCAGCTGATTACAATTAACTTTGATTAATGGAAGGCTTTATAAAAAGAATGCAGGAATAACGGAGGACCCTTTTCTTCCTACCTCTGCCGTAATTTATAATGCAAATCAGGGTTGGTTGGGAGGGGGCTGGTGGAAAATAAATTGTACCAGATCATAAAACATGAAAGAGAAGCACAAAATGGGCAAGAACAAAATACATACTGGGCCCCCACTTTCCACTAGTGCCAGTTGGTAATCTTCCACTTCCCATGTGGCAGGTTGAGAAATGCTGATTTACACCTGTCAATGTGATTCTGTATCTTGTTCACTTTTTCTTCTCCCCTCTCCTGCTCTGAACAATGCTGAATGCTAAGCTAATGGGAGCGGGGGGGGGGGGCGGGAAGCAGGTTTCTTTAATTTATGTAGATGCATGCACAATGCCAATATTTATGTAGGTGGTGCGTGATGGTGGGAGGGGGTGGTGGAAGAGAAATTGTCTGTTTTAGGAGGTGTCCGAGAAGAAACAGATGGTTCGGTCACCAGGGGATTTTACCCCAGCGAGCAGCCCTGCTAAGTGAGACAAATATTTGCAAGAACACTGAATACAGGAAAGATGAAGGAGCTGAGAGCAGAGCATGCTAAGAGCCAGGCAATATCCAGAGGGACTGGGTGGCCAATCCAGGCCACCGTCCCACACACCTTCTCACAGCTGCAGGCAAACTGACTTCCCCATCTCAGCTGTGGTGCAAGGAGAGAATAAAACCGATTGCTATGGGGTCTGATGTTTCTTCAGGAAGAAAACCGGGGAGGGGGGCTCAGAAAGGACTAGTCTGTAGCACATTCCTTCTCTTTCATATGCTTCACTCCCACCCAAATAAAGTGAGCCTGTAGCTCATCCAATCTATTCACCAAAACCTCTCTCTCACCACTGAAATTCAGCAGGAGTTCAATGACATCTTTAAAATTAACAACATTTATTCTGGCACAAGCATGTTGTGAGTCAGAGCTCACTTCATCAGATGCGTGAAGCAAACCTCCCTGAGGTAGACAGATTCTATTTATTCATCTGCAGCATTTGTCTGTCACCTTCCTCCCCAAAGGAAGTTCCTGAAGCAGCTCACTGAAAGATAACACAATGCGATTTGCTACATTCATCAAATAAGACAGATCAACAAAGCAAACAGATCCCAGACTCGTCCTGATCGATTGAGGACCAATCTAAACTATTACAAGTGTCTCTAGGCATTTGCACCCTTTCGAAGTAGTGAGTTCCCAGCCGGGATCTCCTCTAAACTGTGCCACCAGGGCTGTTTCCACACGGCTTACCTTATTCTGCAAAATAGCAACATCTCGCTCGAAATCTCGCAAGAAGACGCTGTTATCACGCGAGAAGACACTATTATCGCATGAGAAGACGCGATAACAGTGTCTTCTCGCGAGATTTTGAGCGAGATTTCGCTATTTTGCAGAATAAGGTAAGCCGTGTGGAAACGGCCCAGGTGCCCAATTCTGCTTGGGTAGGGTTGCCAGCTTCAAGTTGGGAAATTCCTTGAGATCTGGGGGGTGAAACCTGGAGAAACCTGGAGAAAGTGAGATTTGGGGAGGGAAAGGACTTCGGCATGGCATAATACAATGGAATCCACCCTACAAAGCAGCCATTTTCTCCAGGTGAACTGATCTCTGTGGCCTGGAGACAAGTTGTAATTCTGGGAGATCTCCCACCACTACCTGGAGGCTGGCAACCCTATGGTTGGGGCCACTGTGGTACAAGGGAGAATGGGATTCTGCCCTCCTCCCTGACATTTTTCTGACCTGAAACAGTGCCAGAGGGAGTGCATGGGCAAATAACACCCCATGGTACTGTTTCACATTAGAAAAAGGCTTGGGGGCTGCAGAAGAGCCCCTCCCCCTGTGCCGTGGTGGTCCTAAGTACCAGAAGTGCAGTTTAAAGATGTTCCCAGCTGGGAACTCACTACTACAAAATGGCAGGTGTCCCCTGGGATGCTCATATTGTCTAGTTTGGCCCTTTAAAAAGGCCATAGGCTAAGAGCCCTAGGGTTACCGGATCCCCTTACCCTCTTGGTGGGAGAGAAGGGACCCGGCACTCACCTTTTTCTTTCTTCACACATGTGAGCTCCTAGGGGCAGCGCAATGATGTCAGTTCCAGGAAGTGATATAATTACGCAGGGCCTGGGAACACAGGGACTGTGCAGAGCCAGGAAATGACTTCACACTGCCCTGGGAGTGCTCGGCAGGCCTGTTCCCTGGCTTTTCCACCTGCCAGCCAGGTGAGTTGTGGCAGGGGACAGAGGGGACCTGGCAGCCCTTTTGCTCACATCTCTGTCATTGCCCAGGCATTAAGTACCTGCAGGGCTTTTTTTCTGGGAAAAGAGGTGGTGGAACTCAGTTGCCCTCCACGCTGCTTGGCGGCATGGAGAGCAATCTCAACTCCCCTCTGTCTGGAGATCAGGGGGAGGGGCCACCAGCCATGTGACCATTTTCAAGAGGTGCTGGAACTCCGTTCCACTGCATTCTAGCTGAAAAAAAGCCCTGAGTACCTGCAAGGAAAGAAAAGGAAGATAAACTGATTCCAGACCAAATTTCACTGCTGCTAGCTTGTTGCGAACAAGCTTTTGTTCACTCTTCCCCGCTCCAACTAGCTTAAAGCTACACAAAATTAAAAGGTAGGACATAAAACCACTCCCAAAGTTTGATCTTCACAAGGAGCAGAATAAGATGGTAGAATCCTGAGGGGGGAAATGCCATTTTGAGCATGTGAAGGTGCCTTCTACTGAGTCAGACGTTTGGTTCCTCAGGGCCAGTATTGTTTACCCTGACTAGATGCACCAGTCCAGGGTCTCAGGCAGAGGACTTTCACATCACCTATTACTTGATCTGTATATGCACAACACACATCATTTATGCAACTAATACATGTTTAATGCTGATATAGTGAAGATGTGGGGGAAATTAAGTGCTAGGAATTCGAAAATGGGGCAGAACTAATGATGCCCAAGAATGCTTTGCATAAGAGAGACTCAAAAGAGGAATTCTGGGATTGAAACTGGACCCACCTCTAAATTAAACCACTTTAACAGCAGCAGCAGCAGCAACAACAACTGTGCTTAAATACCACTCTTCTAGATAGATTAGTGCCCCACCCAGAGCAGGGAACAAAGTCAATGTTATTCTTATCCCCACAATACAGCTGGGGAGCTGGGGCTGAGAGAAGTGGCTTACCCAAGGCCCCCTACTGAGCTCAGGGCAGTAGCGGGATTCAAACTAACAAAGTGCTGGTTCACAACCCGACCACTTAACTACTGTGCTACAGCAGCTTTCATAATAACTGTGCTTATATACCACTCTTCTAGACAGATTAGTGCCCCACTCGGACCAGTAAACAAAGTCAGTGATATTATTATCCCCACAATACAACTGGGGAGCTGGGCTGAGAGGAGGGGCTCACCCAAGGCCCCCTACTGAGCTCAGGGCAGTAGTGGGATTTGAATCAGCAGCATGCCATAAGAACATAAGAGAAGCCATGTTGGATCAGGCCAATAGCCCATCCATCCAACACTCTATGTCATACAATGGCCAAAACCCAGGTGTCCTCAGGAGGTCTGCCAGTGGGGAAGGGACATTAGAAGCCCTCCCACTGATTGCCTCCCCCAAACTCCAAGAATACAGAGCATCACTGCCCTAGGCAGTTCCATCTATACCTTGTGGGTAATTCAAATGTTGATTCAAAGTCCAACCACTATGCTACTCATCTCCAGGGCTTTTTTTCAGGGGGAACGTGGGGGAACGGAGTTCCGGAACCTCTTGAAAATGGTCACATGGCTGGTGGCCCCGCCCCCTGATCTCCAGACAGAGGGGAGTTTAGAGTGCCCTCTGCGCTGCTGAGCAGCATGGAGGGCAATCTAAACTCCCCTCTGTCTGGAGATCAGGGGGTGGGGCCACCAGCCATGTGACCATTTTCTCCAAGGGCAACCCACTGAGTTCCACCACCTCTTTTCCCAGAAAAAAGCCCTGCTCATCGCAGTGTGCAAACCTAACCCTGGGCCTTTTTGAGCACCTCCACCACCACTTAGACCTTCTTCCACCTGGGCTTCTGCAGCTCCACCATTTCCCAATTGTTTCCCTCGAGGCCTGCCGCTTTCCCCCGATCGCTCACACCCCCTTTCCGCTCACATCTCCATCTTCCTCAGAAAGAGCCTGCGCCACCTCCAGAATGCATTTATTTAATTGCAGAACTTATCCCCTCTCTTTCCACCGTAAAAATCCCCCTTCAGGCAGCTTACATATGGCTAACTGACAGCATCAAAGTGCTGTTTAAAACAATACACACTTTTCTCCCTCAAAAAGGCTTCAAATATATGAAAGAGCAGTCATTCAGATAAACAGGGAAATAACGAAAGCCTCTAAAATGGAGTCGCTCTGAATGCCGTTTGCTGCTTAATGCCATTACAGCAGTGAAGAAGGAAAGTGCAAAAACCTTCTCCAAACTGAACGGAAGGGATGGGAGAGGCATATGATCGAAAGACAAGTTTCCTTTCCCAAATAAAAAGGTCCCAAGCTCATCCTTGGCAAAGTCCCGCTTTGGATCTTTCCTCTTTCTGCCCTGGCGTTTTACTACCTCTGATCACCACCGCTGCCACTTCACAAGGGAAGGGGTTACTTATTCCTGTTGCCTGGCAACCGCTGCACATGGACCCTTTCTAAACCATTCGGCCTCCGTGCCACCTCAGTAGCCTGCCAGCTGGGATGGGAGGAACCTCAGAAGGTCTTCTTCAGCAAACTGTGTGGCAGCTCATGCCAAATGAGACCTGGATGCAGCAACGTTCCATTTGTACATCTTGCTTGCCAGATTTGTGTCTCGCATTGCGATCAGAAGGCAGAAAGGCAAACGAGCATTCAAAAATGTGCACACAGCTATCTGGGGCAACTCAGATACAACTTACCGAATTGCTCACAACTTCTATACTCAATTTTCAAACCAATTCACACAGTTATTTAGATGTTTTATACCCTGCTTTTCTCTCCTCTGGGGACCCAGAGTGGCTCACAGCTTTGCCTCCTGTTAGCTTTCTTCACTGCCTGAGTAGAAAGGCAGCATACAAATGTATTAAAATAAATATTTATTTATTTTAGTTCACTTTATTTATAAATTTAGTTCACTTTATTTATACCCCACCTTTCTCCCCAACAGGGTCCAAAGTGGCTGAATAGGCCTGGATTGCACCTAGGGTTGGGAAATTCCAAGGTGGGAAATTCCAAGTTGGGAAATTCCTGGAGATCTGGGGTGTGAAACCTGGAGAAAGTGGGGTTTGGGGAGGGAAAGGACCTTGACATGGCATAATTCCATAGAGTCCACCCCCCAAAGTAGCCATTTTCTCCAGGTGAACTGATCTGTGTGACCTGGAGACCAGTTGCAATTCCAGGAGATCTCCAGCCACTACCTGGAGGCTGGCAACACTAATTGCACCCGAATTGGGCCACTGCGGAGCGTAGCAGTACTCCCACACTCTGCAGTGGCCTGGGCTGAATCAGCCTGATCCGGGCCCAATTCAGCCTGGATCTGGCCCGATTCTGCCTGATTAAGGCTCCTGTGGCGTGCCGGAGCACTTCCAGGGTGGCCCGCAGTCCACACGATGTTGTCACTTCCCAGAAGTGACATCATCGCACAGGCTGGGAGTATGCACGTGCACTTTGCATGCATGTGGCTGGGGAATACCAGGTAGGTGTTGGGCTTCCCACCTTCCACCCAGGGGGCGGGGGGACCTGGCAACCCTAGAAATCACCAAAACAGAAGCCGGAAAGGATAAGGCATCTAGAGAAGTCCTGAGAACAAGCTAGCAGTGATGGTGCAAAACCTTCCCTAACGCTCCTGAAGAAGGTTCTTGGGGCAATTAAGGGCCAGGGCTAGATCAGGCCTGGCTCTTCAGAGTCTACAGTGATGGAGAGGATGGATTTCAAGCCCTTGCCTTGTGACAGTTTACTAAACAAGGAGGAAGGTTGAATGAAGGCTGAACAGAAGCACTGCAAAACTGTCGTGTGGGTGTTGCAAAAATGAACATTTTCTTTAAATTGCAAGAAATGGATGGAATGGTTTGAGCTCTTGAGATTCCCTGGCCTGGTCTTGGAATGCCTGTCCTCTCCCCCATCCCCAAGAATCCCACTGTGCTCCTTCCCCCCAATAGTTTATCTGCTGTCAAATACTGGCAGATTTGCTCCGGTGTGATGATGACTATATTACTCTGCCTCCCCAGGCTCTGAGGATCCTCTAAGCCAGGTACTTACTCAGCATGGGCACTGCCTGTAATTCCATCTCCCCCAGTGGGCTGATAGCTCTTTTATCTTTGGTCATGTTCAACATCTCCAAATCTTCCCTCTGCTGTTTAGCAACTGGCCTCCAAGGATCATTTTGAGCTTCGTACTGAGAAACTAACTGCTGCTCCCTTCCCTAGAAGGAAGGAAGGAAGGAAGGAAGGAAGGAAGGAAGGAAGGAAGGAAGGAAGGAAGGAAGGAAGGAAGGAAGGAAGGAAGGAAGGAAGGAAGGAAGGAAGGAAGGAAGGAAGGGAGCTTGATTAGCTACAGATTTGATCACGAACCCAAACAGAGCTTTGTATCACTAGAATTTGCCAGCATGCATGGCTGTCAAATGTGTCAGCAGAGTAAGTAAATAAAGCACCATGGAGTCACGCTGTGCTGATTAAAAAAGCTAAAAAAGTTTATTTAGGAACTACATACTTGAGAGTAAAGGGGAGAGATAGAAATAGGTCCTCACTATCTGACTACATCTTAGAGAAGAGAGAGGCCAGGAGAGAGAAGAAGCAGGATATTGCCCTGTTTAGCCCAATAGGAGACAAGACAAGGAAATGACCCCCAGGAAACAAGAGAGATGCTGCTCTCTCTGTCCTAACTAAGCGATCCTTGCTGCCCCCTGTGTGGAAGGCTCTTCTTCTCCTCTTCCTTCCTTCTTGTACACCAGGCATTGCCATTCTCAACAGAATCAGAGGACTGTCAGGGGCCTGTAGAGTTCCTCTCATTGAAGCAAGATGCCATAAATAAGTTTGAAAAGAGTCCAGATGCATCTGATGAAGAGAACTGTGATTCTCGAAAGTTTATGCTACAGTAAAGTAGCATAAACTGCTACAGTAAAGTAGCAGTCTTAAAGGTGCTACAGGACTCTCTTCAATTTTGCTACTACAGACTAACACAGCTGAGCTAACTCCTCTGGACCTATAAATAAGGTTGCCAAGTTCCCACCAGGAGACACCTGTCCCGGCGAGATACAATCCACAAGTTCAAAGTCTTTTTAACAATTTTAAAGTGCAAAGTGCTTGATGCGATAACAGTGAATCCTAACAGATAAAAATACAATGTATCAACACCAGCACACACAAATTTCTTGTTGTTTTTCACCAGAAGTATCTCTGGCCAGACCTGGTTTAATGCCACTCCACTAACTGAATGATAGTTTGTTTTATAGTCCACCTTTCTCGCTGAGACTCAGGGCAGATGACAAAATCGAGCAATGCAATAGGAACAGTATAAGTCATGACATTAAAAAATGTAAAAAAGTCTTACTCAAATTATAAAACAATGCACTAAAAACAAGAAACGTGTGCGATAAACAGTTCCATAAACTATAGCCCTTGTTCCTTTGTACAATTCTATTTTACGACAGTCCGAGTCCATGTATAGAAATGTCCTCCTGATCGATTCTGTTTTCCACATTCTTTGCAGAATGATAAAATGGTAAATGATAAAAGCGGAGAAGCCTTCCTGGCCTCCTCAGACAGGCCGTCCCATGAAGTAGAAGACAAAGCCGAGAATGTTCGGATATGGTGGCAGCAGCTGCTGATCTTATCCATTTGCAGGGTGGCAACTTCAGAAGAGTTTGCTTAGTTGCAACGTGGCATATCAGTAGACGTGGTCAGGGGTCATTTCGTAGAAAAAGAGCTGGAGGAACTCATTAGCATAACTCATTCGCATATGCCACACCCCTTGACATCACTGGAAGTGTGTCATTAGCATAACTGATTTTCATATGCCACACCCCCTGGCATCACCAATCCTGGCTGTTTTGGACCCAATCCTGGCCATTCAAGGCTGAAATTGGGCCCAAAATGGCAAAAAGGGGTTGAAAATGGCCAAAAAGGGGCCCAAAATGGTAAGGATCAGTCCACTGCTGAGCAGGAGAGTGATCCACCACCCGTCAGAGGCCCGATCTGGGCTGTTTTGGCCCCAATCCACGATGAAACAAGCCCAAAATGGCCGAGAGTCAGGTAGGTGGGACCATCTGACATGTGACCTCTTTGGGGAACTGCCGGAACTGCGTTCCTGCATGTTACCCCTCGAAATGAGCCCCGGGCGTGGTCCTTTAGATATGTGAGTCCTAGGCAATGAAGGGCTTTATAGCTGATAGTTCATACTGAGTCTAAAACTGCAGAACAGGTATAATATACATACTTCTCCAAGTTCCCAATAAAGATTGAGCTGCGGTGTTCCGTACCAGCTAAAATTTCCAGGTTGTTTCCAAGGGCAGACCCATACAGAGTGCCTTAGAGTAGTCTAGCCTTGAGGTTACAGTGGAAAGGATCCACATGGCCAGATGAATGAGGTCAAGGAATGGAGCCATCTTCCAGGATAAATAAAGATGGTAGAAAGCATTTTTTTTTACCCCAGAATTAACTTGCTTCTCCAGTTGGGTCTCATATGACCGCTAGACTGAACCTGATCAAATGTTGGAAACACAGTGCCCCCTGAGACTTCTGTCCTCCCAACCAGTATCACTTCTGTTTTGTCAGGATTCAGTTTTGACTTGGTAACTTTTAAGTTGATTGGCAATTAATTGGATCTGGTGAGGTGCTGATTTTGCTTTTCTGTGATGGCTAATAGGTTATAGAGGCTAACACTTATGGTTTGTATAGCATTATCAGTGTTCAGAACCTTTCACATAAATAATTTCAGCAATACCACACCCCTGTAAGGTAGATCACTATGATTATCTTTATTGCTGGTAGAGAGAGCATCAAAGGCCATCAAGTAGCAGAGGCAAGATTTGAACTGGGGGCCTCTTGTCACAGCTCATCCTCTAGCAAGCAGACATGGAATGAATTATGCAGAATAAGCCAATGTAGGCAAATGAAATGTCCTTCATTTGTCTATTTTTTTATACTGTTCAGCTTTACTTGGTCCAAATCTGGCTTACTTTGGTACTGAATGTTGCTTTCGGGTTTTAAGTGCAAAGCCTATCTGAGACTCTTTCGATGGGGGTGGGGGACGCTTGTATACCACATATTATCTCACTGATCTCCCAGTAAAGTTCTCTCTCTCAGTGCTTGATCTGCCGCAGTAAATATTCATTCTATATTAATTTTAATTCTGCCTGGGATCAATAATTTATGCAGCTGCATCTTTTTACAATTTTCCCTCCCTTGCTCTCTGTTGCAAGGAGAAAGGGATGAAGACAACAAGGTAATATTTCATTGTTTGCATGCCAAAGGAGAGTTCACACACGCCGAGAAGTCTCCAGATAGGTCAGCTATGGGACCAATTTGACCATGCACAGGTTCGAGGATGCGCAAGATACTAAGTTTGCAAAGTTCATGCTAGCTGATGCTTCTGCCACAGGATGAGCTACACCAGTAGAAAAGGTGCAGCTAGAAGCGATGTGCAGAATTACCAATGGGTCACAGCATCCCGAAGGTGTAGCCCCAGCCTACAGCTGCACATATGAAACTTCCTCAACAATGAGTATTGGTCTATCTCACCAGCTCTCTGGGATCTTGGTCACATAAAATTCTATACCATCACCTAAGATCCTTCAACTGGAAGTGCTGGGGCCAAACCTGGGACTTTCAACATGCCAAGCTGCCTTATCTAAAGTCAGACCGTTGTGCCTATCTAGTTCACGTTTGTCTTTTCTGGCTGTCTGGGGTCTTTGCCAGTATCTGCTGAGATCCTTTAACTGGACTGATGCTGGGACAATCTGCATTCATAGTGGGTGTTGTGCCTCCAAAATGGGCTGAAGGAGAGAATTGGAGGAGGGAGAGGGAACGTCTAATCACCTACTAGCAAAACCATCTCCTCTCTTGCAGACAGACTCCAGCCCTAACTTCCCAAGGGCAAGAGAGCCAGTTTGGTGTAGTGGTCAAGAGTGGCAGGACTCTAATCTGGAGAGCCAGGTTTGATTCCCCACTCCTCCACTTGAAGCCAGCTGGGTGAACTTGGAGCAGTCACAGCTCTCTGGAGCTCTCTCAGCCCCACCCACCTCACAGGGTGTTTTGTTGTGGGGATAATAATGGCAGGGGCAGATCTACGGTTGCCAGCGCCCAGGGGAACCGTTGTCAGGCTCTATGTGTGCGTGCTATGTGCGCATATGCTCCTGGCGTTGCGTGATGACATCACTCTCGTGATGTCATCATGCTGGGGCGCCCCCACCCCCACAGCAAGCCGGCTGTCCCAGCACGCCATGGAGCTGGCGGCGGCGCGAGTGGCTCATAGGCTGCCCGTGCCGTTCACCTGCCCCACAGGACAAGGGGCAGCCAACTTGCCACACACCCCTTGTCCTGGGGAAAGGCGAACGGTGCAGGCAGCCTCCCAGCCACCAGCGCTGCCTTTTGCCTTTCCCACAAGCCGGCCACTCCTTGTCCTGTGGGAAAGGCAAAAGGCAGCACGGGTGGCTGGAAGGCCGCCCGCGCCGTTCACCTTTCCCCAGGTGAGCTCCCGGGGCTGGTAGCGCATTCCTGGGGCTGGCAACTGAGCCCGGCGCCCCCTCTTTGGTGGCGCCAGGGGCATACTACCCCCCCTGCCCCCCCCGTCAATCTGGCCCTGAATAATGGCATACTTTGTAAACCTCTCTGAGTGGGCATTAAGTTGTCCTGAAGGGCGGTATATAAATTGAATGTTGTTGTTGTTGTTGTTGTTGTTGTTGTTGTTGTTGTTGTTGTTGTTAAGCCCATCTGAAAGACTTTGTCCTACCTTCTCCCAGGCCTCGATTATCTGGTGCCCTGAAACCAAGCCTAGAGTACTGAAAAACTGGCATCCCCGGTAAGTCATCTGGGAAGAGTTCATAGCTATCCCAGACTGACTACTGATGTGTGATGAAGAGCTCTAAAAGTATCTGTCTGGTGCTACTGCATGATGAAGATATGGTGGGTGAAACTCAAGCTGCGCCTTCTGAGATGATGTTCTTTGTCTCACTTGCCAGATTGGCCTAGCTGAAGTCCATCATAGCTACAACTATTGGAAATTGGAACCGGTGAGGTTTCAGCCCCCCAAAGGAAGGATAGGACAGGAGAAGAAGCAGAAACGGGGGTGGGGAAGAGGACAGTAGCCTCCAGATTGGCCACTGAGGAGCAAGGCTCTAGCATAAGCCAGCCTCCTCCTCCGCTGAGCTGTGCAAATCCTGGAGGCACCCTTGGGAGACGGGCAGGCGCCGCCAAGCATGAAGGCTGCAGCTCTCGTTCTCCTTCACTCTGGGCTGCTTGTCGGCTTGGCTTGTCTATTAGTGTGATGGATTCTGCCCCAGTGGCCAAACCCCAGCTTGTAAATCCAAACATACAGATTTCCTGACAGAGGCATGCTGCTTTCTTTGTAGTGGCCAAACGCAAGAGATTAAGAACAGCGGCTGGGTTGTTTTTTCATATGTATGACACTTAAAGTTGTGAGATAGCGGCATCGTGCAGTCTCACCGGCTGTTCCCTGGGGTTCTGTTTGAGCTGGAGGGCTGTGAGCTAGGAGATGAGAAAAGAGGGAGAAAGAGGAGAGGCAGCACGCTAAAGGATTCTTTCTGATGGGGAGAGGTGGCGGCTCAGTGGTAGACCATGTACGCGGCACGCAGAAGG
This sequence comes from Eublepharis macularius, assembly GCF_028583425.1. Taxonomy (NCBI): domain Eukaryota; kingdom Metazoa; phylum Chordata; class Lepidosauria; order Squamata; family Eublepharidae; genus Eublepharis; species Eublepharis macularius. The sequence continues at coordinate 7,170,240 of NC_072803.1, forward strand.
TCTCCGCTTCAGTCTCCAGCATCTCCTGTTAATGAATTGGGCAGCAGGTGATGTGAAAGAGCTCAGCCTGAGACCCTGGAGAGCCACTGGCAATTTGAGCAGACGATTCTAATCTAGAAGGTAACGTCGTTTGTTCTTGCAACCTGGGAGCCACAGCTGGCCCCCTCATACACTGGGAGTAAAGTGCCAGACTGGCGCCACCCCACAACACTTCTGGGAGCCCATATCCTCTTCTAGCTAGGTGCTAATCAGCAGGGAAGACTAAAAAGCAGTCACTGATGCCACCCACAAGCCAAGTCCCTTGTGGCAGGCTTGTGTGCCCCCCCCCTTTCAGGAGCAGCAATGCAAATGCAAGTAAGACAGAGACCCACAGTCTCTTTTCACGGTTACTTCTTTTACAAGTTCTCCATGGAGCCATCCCGTGCTCTGCGCAGACACACCTGTGCACACATTATTACATCACCTCGGGGATTGACTTCTATTAAAAAAGCAACAGCATGCAAATAGGATCAGAAAGTCGCCTCTGGAGGAGGGTAAGCTCCTGCCTTACTCCCAAACTTTTTTCCCCGTGCAAAAACAGCGGGGAGGGGAGACATTTCCCCATTTCTGCTGCTCCACATGGAGGTTTTGTGTGCACATGCTTCTCCCACCCTCCATGGGTTTTGCACAGGGGCGGGGGGAAGCTTGGGAGAAAGGCAAGAGCTATTCCTGCCTTGGTAACCATTTTCTGAGCCCATTTACACTCTTGGATCCATGGAGAACTCACAGAGAACTCGTAAAAGAAGTAACGTGTGGAGAGACCGCTGGTCTCTCTGTGGATTATGGAAAGTTTAGTGGACAGCTCATTTCCTTGGCGCTTCCTCATTGAACATTGTAAATGGGAAGCATAAGCCACTGTGAGCAATAAGACAGGGCAGGATGTTATTAAAATGTAAAGAAAAAGCATAACAAACACATCCACAATTCATAATTGTTGAGGGAAGGGGGTTCCAAGGCAGAGAGCAGCAGACCCTTCTGGCCGACAGGAGCTGCAGCGTCTCTCATCGGAGAAATGAATGGTCTTCCCCACCCCTCCATCCCCAGTGCAGAAATGAGTTCCAAGCACAACTGATCTGCAGGATTGCTTTATTCCACACATACCTAGCAGGGAACTGGATTTCGGCAGCTTTATCATTCCTTGTTGCCTGGAGTCGAAGCCGCCACATACAGCCACAGTTGAAGAGGAGCTGCTGAGCAAGACACCCCACCCAGAACACTGTTTTTTACCACTCAAGACGTTTTTTTAAAAAAGCGCATTCTTAATTTATGCCAGAGCAATTTCCATTTCATGAATGAGAGCTTATTATAATAATGGGGGGGAAATGAGAGATTTTTAATCATTCTTAAAAACAGCTATTAACAGTGTGCAGGGCCAGATATGTAAAGGGGGCAATGAGGGGGAAAATGAAGGAGAAGAGAATGATGTAAACGGCTTTGGGTTACAATCAGGGAGAAAGGCAGGATATAAATGAAGCAAAATTAAATAAAATAAAAAATAGGGATGCTCCAACACCGACCAATTTAGCTTGCATGCTGTTCACGGGTCACATGCAGGGAACTGATTTTTCGATGATGATCAGTTCAACTGCTTGTTGACCGGTTTGTGGCTGTTTGTCCGATTGTTTTGCTGTATTCTTTCCTGACCATGCGGTACAGTGCAGTTTGCTTTTTGCACGTGCATGGTTTCACCCAACTCGATTAATTTCCTACTACCCCTTCCCCCACCCCCATCCTTGCTCCACTCAGCAGGCAATGGTTTAAGTAGACAATTAAATCCGTTACAAACCATATAAATCAGTCATTAATAAATGTTGCATTTTAAATCTTATCCTTCAGTGTTCAGCTAAGGACTCCCAAGTGACACTTAAAAACTACCATTCGGCACTGTCTTTGCACATGCGCAGTTATAAACCCAAGGCAAACCTACTCAGCAGGTTTTGTGACTATTCGGCCTGAACTGAAGGAGATGGGTGATCAGCTCACATCCAATCTACAAACACAGTAAGCTCGACTATTAAATACATTTGTAGTGAAATTCACAGCAACCAATGCTATGTGCTATGTGCCATCAAGTCGCCTCCGACCCATGGCGACCCTATGAATGAAAGACCTCCAAAACGTCCCATCATCAAGAGACTTGCTCAGATCCTGCAAACTGGAGAACGTGGCTTCCCCTGTGGAGTCAAGCCATCTCTTTTCCTACTGCCTTCCACTTTTCCTAGCATTATTGACTTTTCCAGAGAATCTTGTCTTCTCGTGATGTGACCAAAGTACGATAGCCTCAGTTTTGTCATTTTAGCTTCTAGGGAGAATTCAGGCTTGATTTGATTTAGTACCCACTTATGGGTCTTTTTGGCCATCCGCGGTATCCGCAAAACTCTCCTCCAATACCACATTTCAAATGAATCAATTTTCTTCCTGTCAGCTTTCTTCAGTGAGCTTCATCTTCAGTTGGAAGGGCCAGATTCATCCAGGTTATGATTAAGAGTGTTGTGAACCTCACAACAAACAGTAAAACATATTATATTAGACAGACACAATCATTCCTTAGTTGATTCTTGGATCTGTTTGCCTTGTCACCATCTGATTCAAGAAGCTGTTGGACAGCTTTCAGGCTACCCAGTAGCAGCAGAATTTCCACTTCATTTCCTTCACAGGTAGCTTTTGTATCCACACAGTAGATTAAATCAGTTCTCATCCAAGGTCCTAGATGGTTGAGTCAGGTAATTAAATGATGCAAGGGGAATACTACAACTCCCATAGGGCTGTGCAAAAATGTGCATACACAAAATGTTTGTTGGAAGAGGAGGATCCAGTGCTGTCTCTCTCCTCACGTTTCAGAGAGGGATACACCAAAGAGTTAGAAAGATAGAGAGGTCAGGGCACTCTGTTTACTGTTTACTATTGTTTCCTGCTCTGACTGTCAACATGCAGATTGCTATTCTCAAGATTTCCTCCTCCTGACTTCCTCCCTCTCACTCCATCTTTTCCTGGCTTTCTTCCAGGCAACACCTCTCTCCTTCTCCTCCCTCCATCTTGGCAGCATGGATGCAGGCCTTGCCCTGCCATCCGTGTCCATCCTTAGACTAGATAGCTAGTTAGGATCTGTCTCTCCTTTCCTATCAGAGTATGGAGTTCCTGCAATAAAGAACTCTTATTTCTTTTCTAAATATAAACCGACTGCATGCTTTTGTTATTTTCACTCCTGCACAAACACCAGCCAGCAGAACAAGCTCACAACCACCTATAATCACGCTTCCTATGCCACACGATAGACTCAGCTAACGGCCTTTAATTAGGTTTATGGGGCCTACATAAAGATTTATTTATCAATAATGATGGCAGCATTGACACTTGGGTGTGTGTGGCAACACATGTGCATGTAATACTTGCAAATGCATTGCATTGTACTGTTTTAATACAAGGAAAGTGTTGGGGGTTTAGCAAGTGCCATCCCTTCTGTCATGAAAGACTTATGCTGACGTTTGTTTAACTAATGAAAACTAATTTAAATAGGGCCATTTAGATGTCAAGTTGTTCTCCCGAATAGTTCTGCCAAAGAAAAGGGAGGGGGTTAGACTCAATGAGGTGGCCCTAAGACTGACTATTGTGTGATCAGTTTTACTGGGGTGCAATTAACACTTCTGCACATACTGAAAGATCAGTTACAGTGTCCAGTTGCAGTTAGACCAAAGAGATGTAGGAGTCAGAAAGAGAAAAAAGAAACAAGATGGAGTTTAGTTAGCCATTCACGGTTTTCTTCCCAATATAACCTCTTTACTTTTATGTGCAGTGAACTTTTTATAGAAGCTAAAACACACAAGTGTCTGCGCTGCTTATTTCTGCTGTGTATCATTTACTCTGCTACAAAGTCCCAACAAAAAGTAACCCAACAAAGCTGAGCTGCTCACTAACAGCAGAACAACCCAATCAAAAATTTGACTCCCTACTTGTGAGTAGAGATGGGCACAAACAGAAAAAAAACTGAACATGATGTTCGTTGTCATCCATGAACAGGGACTCACGAACAGCCATGAACATGGCCCTGCTCACAAACATGTTCGTGGTTGGCTGTTCATGGGGGGCAGCAGGCTCTCCTCCAGCCATCATCCAAGTCAAGATCCCTACTGCACCTCTCCCAGAAACCTGACTTGAGCAGGCACCAGGAAAAGTACCAATAGTAAATAATAGCCTGGCCCAGAGCCTGGCAGCCGCCCTGGAACTTGAAGGGGTAGATCCCTATCCCACCACACAAAGAAAATTCAAGCTCCAATGCATTCTCTCTATCAAAATGCCAACTGCAACTGTCTCTCTCCCTCTCCACTGTCTGCAAAGTCCGAGCTGGGAGCCCCCCTCCCCCCTGCTCTTTGCTCCCTTTTTGTAACAAATTTGGAGCTCCACACTTGAAAGGAAGACCTGCCTATCAAGCTAAATTGGGCTTAGATTGGCGTTTCCAGGGCAACAGCAGGAGTTCAGACAGAGTTCAGACAATCCCTGCCTAAGTTGCCAAGGGAATTGATTGCAGGTGCCAGACTGTCTGGCTTGGCGAACAGCAACGAATGAGGCTTGCAACAACCACCTGTTCATTTAGAATGGGGCCTCATGAACAGCTTGTTCACGAACAGCAGATTGGGCTGTTCGTGGCTTTTTTTTGTTCGTATTGCTGTTTGTGCCCATATCTTCTTGTGAGCGGCCAAGAGAATGTGAGTTGAACTGACTGGTGTTCATGTTCAAGCACTTCTTGCCAAGATGCCCACTGTCCATCCCCTCTGCAACTTGCACACGAGCCCCAGTTGGATCTGTTGTAACCTCACCTAGTGAGGAATGCTGGCTATGACTATACATCCAGGGGCCTTGAATCCAAACTTTCATGGATGTCTGGTATAGGATAAGTCTTGCATAGCAGAAAGGCCAGAGAAACATATGCGACCTGACTTCTCTAAACACTTCCAGGTCAGGATTTCTTGCTGTCTAAGGAACAGGAAAATGCTATGGTTGCCTCTCTCTCGCTACTAGAAACAGACCTGCTCTTGCTTCACCCAACTTCATTTTCACCTCGTATTGCCCTCAGGAGCAGTCTGATTTATGGAGCTGTCTTATTTTAAATCAACTATTGGTCCCTCTGGTTCAATGTTGCTTAATCCATCTGGCTGCTCTCCAGAAGGTGAGTCAAGGAAGGGTCTCACTGGAGATGCGACGGACTGTAGCTAGTACCATCTGATGCAAAGTCAGTGTTCTGTCATGCCCCTCCCAATATGGGGCAAGTTGGTGTCAGTAATATAACTCTGGGGACCCTTTAGTGATGGCGACACATGAATACCCTATTGTTTATATCTGATTACTAGCAACCAAGTTCATTGTATGAACAACAGGCTTAGGAAGGGTGCAGTGCCATGGCACTGTGTCAGGATAAAAAGTGAGTCGTTGGCAATGTGGCTTGCCTTTTATATATTATATATGTTTTTAATGAATTATTGCATATGCAGATTGAATTGATTGTATTTATACTGTATTTTAATTTTTTCATAAACTTTATTAAAATTTCCAAGGCATTTGTAAAACACACAGTTAAAAAAAGAAAGAAACAGGAAAAAGGAAAAAAGAAACAAAGAAATTTTAAAAAACAGAAGAGCAGATGAAAAAGTAAAAGAAAAAAAATTAAATAGTAGGGATACATACCAATTTTCCATTTTAAGCAATCAAAAGATAATACTTATTCTACACTAACTTTAACTAAATGTTTTAATGGGTTTTTTGTATAGAAATTTTATTTAAAAGAAAAGATAAGATATAACAATAGAAATTGCATAAAAAGAAACTTATACAAACAGTACATTGAGATTAGTTAAGACTTATATTAACTTCAACGAATAGTAGGTTTAGGATTGGTTTACAACTTAAACAAGCACTACATTTGAAATTAAACTGATAGAAAAATACAGTCAAAAATTTTAATAACAGAACTTAATCATAAAGTAGCTCTCCTTCTTCTCCTTGTTTCTTATTAGAGGTGGGCACAGATTGGAAAACGGACCAAAATTTAATATGAACCGGGCTGACTTGGCTTTCATGAACCGGTCATGGGACATTTGTTTTCCATGAACCCCACAGACTTTTCACCAGTCCATTGGCCCATGGTCCATTAAAGCCTCCCCGTCCAACTGGCAAGCTGTGCTGGGAGAGCTTTAACATATAAATCCCCCTTTGCTCCAGCTGACTGGTGGGCCCGCCAGACAGCTGGAGCAAGTGGGGGTTAAAGTGCTCCCAGTGCCAGCCCGGACTGACGAAATAGTCACTTCATGAACCAGTGCTGGACCATGAAAAGTTCATGGTCTGTGGTCGATGAAATACCATACACCATGGACCCACACCCCCTTGAGTTTTTCCTAGTCCATGCCCATCTTTATTATTTATACAAACTTTAATTTCAACTTGATTAGTCATTTTCCTGTATTTTATCCTCTTATTTTTATACTGAGTGACCATAATTAATCTTAGTTCTGGCCTACGTAGTCAAAGAAATCTTTCCATTTCCCCAAACTCCAGCTATTGGTCTATTATGTACATAAGTAGTTAATTTGGCCATTGATGCATATTCATAGAATGAAATGTGTTTAATGTTGGAATGTTTAGTGCCCGCCACCTCGGGTACCCTATTTGAGTGGATAGACAGCCTAGAAATGTTTTCAAACAAATAAATAAAAATAAAATAATCCAGCCAATTTTTGTCTGAAAAGTCCTCCCAGTAGGGCTTTTCTTCTGGGAAAAGAGGTAGTGGAACTCAGTGGATTGCCCTTGGAGACGACGGTCACATGGCTGGTGGCCCCACCCCCGATCTTCAGACAGAGGGGAGTTTAGATTGCCCTCCGTGCCACTCCAGCACCGCTCAAGCGCTGCTCCAATCTCAACTCCCCTCTGTCTGGAGATCAGGGGGCAGGGCCACCAGCCATGTCACCATTCTCAAGACGTTCCGGAACTCCGTTCCACCACGTTCCAGCTGGAAAAAAGCCCTGCCTCCCAGGAAATACTGAGAGAAGTGATTCTAGCAAAGTTCAGCCCCTCCCAGCCCTAACTCACCATTAGCAAACAATAAATGACTATTGGTTTGTATCTCTCATGGTGTGGTTGAATGTTCTGCAGGTTTAATAAAGACAGTTTCCCCCACACACTCATTGCTGAAATAGCCTTTCCTTTTCCTTCTTTCCATGCAAAGAAACGGCTCCTTTCTTCCTTATTTATAGACGTCGTAACTGCATTAGCCTAATTGATCTATTAGGGCTGTCCTATTTATGGATTTAATCACCCTTCACTCCCCAGTTAGGCCTTGATCCAAAAGCCAATTAAAATCAATAAAAGGATTTCAATGGGTTTTCTATTTGCCTGCTAATGACTGAAGATTTTAATACCTATGTGTGTGTGCGCATGCACGTGTGCGCGCGTGTGTAATCTGATTCTATGCATATATAGTGCATTTTTTTCCTATTGAGGTCATTTGATACCATGGCAATCAATGAAGAGTGAAAGGGTGGAGAAACAAGGGAAGAGAAATCAACTAATTAATGAGAGAAGTACTAGAATAACAAAAATATGGCAGTGTATTGCATTTTATCGGATTTTTTAAAATTCAGCTGATAATTCTGTGAGAGGCACTCGACCTGAAGGCCTTCAGACATTTACGAAGTTTAGAGCTCCTGTGGTATAGTCATTAGAGTGCTAAATTAAGAATGGGAAGACCCAAATCCAAAAACCTAGCCTGAAATATAGCTCATTGGGGGATCTTGGGCCCCTTGCCAGTTTGGTGTAGTGGTTAAGAGCAGCAGGACTCTAATCTGGAGAGCTGGGTTTGATTCCCCACTGCTCTATCTGAAGCCAGCTGGGAGATCTTGAATCAGTCACAGCTTCTCGGAGCTCTCTCAGTCCCACCCACCTCACAAGGTGATTGTCATGAGGATAATGATAACATACTTTGTAAACCGTTCTGAGTGGGTGTTAAGTTGTCCTAAAGGGCAGTATATAAATCAAATGTTGTTATTGTTATTATTCAGCCTGACCCTACCTCACAGGGTTCTTGTGTGGATAAAATGGAGGAGCCACGTATGCTAATCTGAATTTTGTGGAAGACTGAGATAAAAATACATCTATAGATAGATGAAGTTACAGGGGCGTTATTATTAATTTTTGTAGCTCCTTTGAAAGTAGGGCTGCCAAGCCCCCTTAGAGGGTAGTGAATCCCTTACCCCAAGCTCCTGCTGTCTGCCACAGTTCCAAGTGGCCACAATGGAAAAATATTTTTTAAACATTGGCATTTGAGATGTGATGGTATAACTTCTGGGAAAAGCCTAGAAGTGATAGTGGGTAGCTCTAGGAATCGCCGGAAATTCTATAGTAAAACCATTCCGGCAATTCCTAGAGCTACCTGCCATCACTGTCAGATTTTCCCAGCGGTAACATTGTTACATGTGTGATGCTGGCCCCCTCACATGTCCCCACCCCAATCCTGGCGACTGTATTTGAAAATGTAAAGGTCAAATGCAGACGGGCGGAGAAAAAATAAATACTGTGGTCGAAACAGCATAGGATATGAATGCAGGTCATGATCCCTGCTGGGCTGGAATGCAAATATTGGCAGGACGGGGAACAATTTGGGGTGGAACTCTTGGAAAATTCTCCAGGAAGATTGAGAGTGAGGGCCAAGCTACACATGACGAATGACACTTGAACAGCAAGTGTATTTCTCCCTGTTCACTTGCCCTCCACTCAATCCACTTGCCCTCCACTCAATCCACTTGCCGTTCAAGTGTCATTCGTCATGTGTAGCTTGGCCCTGAGAGACAGAGGCATCGCCTGAGCCCCGAAGTTTCACCAGGATTTCAGGCAGAACAAACTCTCTCAAGTTCCACAAGTCCCATGAAGATCCAAAAGTGAATACTGCTAATTTAAAACCGCAGGCTCTTCAGCCACGTTGCCTCCTCATAGCTGTCACTGTTTGCCATAACACGTCATCTGAGATCACCTCCCGATGGACCTGTCCTTTCTCACACTCAAAAACTGTTGGGGCAGCACTTCCCATCAAGTGAAAATGTCAGCAGAGAAAAAAAAGTGGCATATAGGCTTGGATGATGTTGTCCAAGAGATGTGGGAAACTAAAATGCCTTTTCTTGGGAAAGTAGTTGTGATAACTGTTGATAGATAGATAGATAGATAGATAGATAGATAGATAGATAGATAGATAGATAGATAGATAGATAGATAGATAGATAGATAGATAGATAGATAGATAGATAGATAGATAGATAGATAGATAGATAGATAGATAGATAGATAGATAGATAGATAGATAGATAGATAGATAGATAGATAGATAGAGGGAGGGAGGGAGGGAGGGAGGGAGGGAGGGAGGGAGGGCAGGGTGGATGGACGTAAGGGCGGGTGGATAGACAGACAGACAGACAGGAGGGAGGGAGGGCAGGGTGACGGACGGACGGACGGACGGACGGACGGACGGACGGACGGACGGACGGACGGACGGACGGACGGACGGACGGACGGACAGACAGACAGACAGACAGACAGACAGACAGACAGACAGACAGACAGACAGACAGACAGACAGATAGATAGATAGATAGATAGATAGATAGATAGATAGATAGATAGATAGATAGATCTCCATTCACAAAAATAAGGACCTTTTTCATCCAAGGTCTAATTGTCCATCTGAAAAACCCTCTCTGCTGGAAAGAAGGATCCTACGTACCTATTGTGTGAGTCAGGAGAAAAGAAAGGCATTAGATGATGCCGGAATGATGTATATCCTTGCACCAAACAGCATGAAGCCAATCAGAATATAATAGGTTTTTTTCCACTCTAAAGCAATTATGGTAAATTATAGCTTATGCCCACACTTCAGCTCAGGATGTATATGTACAGGAAGAATAACTTTTTAAAAAAAAAAGAGGGGGGCCTGACTGTTTGGAGGGCAGGGTGAATAAATCATCAAATCATGGTTTTTCAACAGAATACCAATGGCCACAGCAGGACGAGTCAGCCCCGAGGAGAAAATATGCCTGTTGAATATATCCACAGTTTTGGTGCAGCTGGCAGAAGATGGAAAATGGCCCAATTCAACCACCTGAAGCGTCGATTCTGTAAGCAAACTTAGTTCCATCATGACCTGGCATGGGGGAGCCAAACAGCATCAAAGCAAGTGGATATTCTGTAAACTGGATCTCAAATTCACTCACAACTACTCTTGTTGTGGTCTCTCCATTATGTGACTGTCTGCCCTCAAGTTTGTCACTTTCTACAGTCATATCTTCAGGAAAAGGAGGACACATCCACAGCCCCTCCTTGCCAGTCCACCCTACTGTGATGATAAGGTTCCATGAAGAGATGGATGGGAAGAAACATCCAAATAAAAGCTGAGGGAGGCAGAAGAGCTACAGGAGAGCAAGGTCTCTAAAAATAGAGTCCTCTGGTATTTATTTATTTAGTACATTTTAGTCCATCCTATCTCCAGTCAGCTCTGGGCAGTATATACCAGTCTCTCTCCATTTTGCTCTCACAACAACCCTGTGAGGTAGGTCAAGCTGAGAAAGAAAGACTGGATGGCCTGTGGCCAGCCAGCCAGCTTTACACCACAGCGGGGATTTGAACTCGTGTCTCCCAGATCTGAGTCCACTTTAATCAAATCTCCTTCTTTAGGATTCTGGGATTATTGAGGATTTAGCAGTCTGGTTTCCATATCTCCCACTAAGCCTCCTCCGACTTCCAACTGGTGTCAGCATTTCATGACTCTTGAAGCACACTCAGACCTCATCAGAATTGAGTCTTTTTCTTGTCTTTGATTTATGCAGTCCTATTTTTCTGCTTATCTGGGGATCCCTCCCCCATAAAAAACCTTTAGAAATCCATTTGATTTCTGTTGGAGGCCTGGTTTGGCTGCTTTCATAATTTGATCCAACTGATTCCTTATCATACCAGGCAATGAAGATCAAAACAGTAAAAGGAGAATTTGGGTGGAACATTGGCTAGCTCAAGAGATTTAGGTTAGAAGAAGAGAATCAATGAGGTCTACATTCTAAACCCTACCAATGTGTGTTCTTGAGCAGTCACAATTAGACATGGGTACGAACCAAAAAAAATTAACAAACCTGTGGTTTGTGGTTTGGTGCCGCCGATGAACCCGAACAAACGAACCGTAATGAACATTACCCATTACCGAATCGGTTCGTGGTTCATGGTTCATGGGCATCAGAACGGCCCCCATTGGACTTAGAGAGCCCATATTCACAGGGAGTGTTTAGCAGGCTCTCCTCCAGCCAGCACCCAAGTTTGGTCAAGATTGCAATAGGGATCTTGGAGTTATACCCTCTCCAATCCGAGGCCCCCAGGAAACTCCCACTCGATACAATTAGAGCCACCAGTTGACATTGGCCCAGTGCACAAGGGGCTGGCCATCAGAACTGCCTATCAGGGTTTGCAGGGATGAGATTGGAGTGCCCATGGCTACAGAACACCACCTCCCCCTCCCTCCCCCTGTGTGTCTTCTCCCATGTAACCAATTGTAACCAATTTGCAGCTCCATGGTTGGAAGGAAGACCTGCCGATCAAGGTAAGCTGGGCTTCAATTTGGGTTTCCAGGGTGACAGAAGGAGTGCAGACAGAGTTCAGGCATTCCCCCAGCTCCATTTCCAAGGGAATTGATTGATGGTGCCTGACTGTCTGGCTTCATGAACCGCGGGTGAACACAATGAACCAGGCTTCCAACCAACGCTGGTTCATTGGCCATGGACCCTCACGAACCGCCGGATCGCGAACGGACGATCAGGTGGTTTGTGGATTTTTGTGATTTGTAATGCAGTTTGTGCCCATGTCTAGTCACAATCTCTCAGCCTAACCTACAGCACAAGGTTATTGTGAAGGTAAAATGGGGTAAGATTCAGCTTGATACCATCCTGATCTCCTTGCTAGGGAGGGGAGGGAAATTTATTAAATACTGATGGTTCCGTTGTTGTGGGAAAAGAGTACATGGCCTATTCGAACAAGGACAAATCAATTGTGACATCCGTTTCCATAGGTGGCTGCAGCCTGCTTCATTAGACAGGAATCTTTTCAGAATTTTTATGAGGATTTCAAATTAAAATTTGCATCTGGCATATTTGTGAATTTTGCTGAGCATGTACCATGGTTAAAGTGAACCATGGTTTCATGTTAAGTATAGATTGAGCCAAATTGGTTTTATGACTTGAAATGTGCTTTCTGAAAAGTGAATTTTCAGATGTGCGTTTCATTTCAGCTGTAAAAATCTGCCTTGGGAGCCATATGATGTAGTGGTTAAAAGTGTTGGACTAAGATCTGGGAGATCCAGGTTCAAATTCCCACTCTGCCAGGCAAGCTTGCTTGGGTGACCTTGGACCAGTCACACCTTCTCTGTCTACCCTACCCCACAGGGTTGTTCTGAGGAGAACAATGTAAGCCATTGAAAAAGGCAGGGTATAAATGAAGAAAATAACTAAATGAATAATCCTGGCTTCCGCTTCTTACATGGTCTCTGAAAAGGCAAGAGTACTGTGGGGTTTACTGACCTGTTTAAAGTGTTGGAAATGAGCTGGGATGCCCGGGCTTGCTGCCGCCAGCTCATATTCGTTCATTGCATTAGACAAACGTGCTGCGCTGTCTTTAAGCACTTAAGTGGAATTAGTGTCATCGTAAACGCTCTAAAGTCGTCTCTGAGATGAGCTCAGATTTTGTTGGTGAACAAGGAACATGAAATGGGAAAAGGCAAGGCTGTTTGTCAGAGCCACGCTCTGCTAGTAAAGGAGAGCACAACAAGTCCCTGCAGGCTGAAGCACACACACACAGACACACACACACACCAGCCCTGCTGCAAAAAATGAGGCATCATTTAAATACAATGCTGGTTGAGTTAAGGAATCCACTTGAGGGACTAGCAAAATCTTGCTGCTTTAACCTCGGGTATGCAGCGGCATAGCTGCGCCGTTTAACCGAGGCAGCATGCCAGCGTCTGGTCCCAAGGGCGAGATGAGCTTGCTGCCCTCACATTTCAATCCGCCCTCATGGGATGCCTTGCCAGAGGGCAAGGAAGTATCTCATCCTCCCCTTACCCCCCACTAGAGTACCCCAATCAACTCAAAGTCTCCAGGGAGCATTGGAACCAGGTCCAAACTAGGCACGGCACTCGAGATCTGCAATCGCATTCTGCAACGTGCAAGTTAGCCTCCAAAAGCAGGGGATCGCAGGGGGGACCTAATTTGGATGGAGGTCATGAAGCAAGGAGAGGTCATACTTCCTTATCCTCCTTGGTGAAACTGTCTCCCTTCCCCCAGGCGGCTGTTTGCCTAGTAAAGGTAACAGGGTTACAACCACTAGCAGGGTCTTGGATTTCTTCTGGACTTACAATTCATCTCCCAATGACAGAGATCCATTCCCATGGAGAAAATGGCAGTTTCAGGGGGCATCACATTCCTGCTCACCTTCTTGTCCTTTTAGAACTTCACCTTCCCCAGGCACCATCCCCAAATCTCCCAAAATGTCCCCGCCCTAAGAGGAAAACCATGTAGGAAGGGGCTCCTGGGCAACAGAAATCCAAGAGGGCTGGTTTTGACTGGGGGAGTAGCATGGAAGTTATAAAACCTTTTCTAGCACTTTGGCCCCAATCCAGTGTGACAGAGAGTCAGATGACCCCCCCCCTTAAGGTCTGTCTTCTCCCATATGAACCTACCTGTCAGCTGCAGTCATCTTCATTATGATTATGATTATGATTATGATTATGATTATGATTATGATTATGATTATGATTATGATTATGATTATGATTATGATTATGATTATGATTATGATTATGATTATGATTATGATTATGATCGACCATAATCATAACTATAATAATTGAATTTATTATCTGCTCTCTCCACAAATGGGCTCAGAGCAGATTACAACATAAATAAATAAATTACAATAAAAACAGCATTAAAACCATAAAACACAATATAACAGTATATTTGGGCAGCAGCCTATATTGCTAAGCCCTCAACCGAAAACATTCCATGAGCAGGAAACAGGCAAACAATATATCAGCGGAGAACTGGAGTGAGGGGTTAGTCTTGCATCTGAAGAAGAGATCTGTGATTCTTGAAAGCTTATGCTACAGCAAAGTTGGTTAGTCTTAAAGGTACTACTGGACTCTTTTCGATCATGTCATTTATATGCATGACTTATGAATGCATGCTTAACTTGGAAAATGCATTCATTTACAAGAAATATTAAACGGGGTAGAAACAGAAAATAGTTCAAAAAGAGAACCACAAGTTCCATTTCCAGAAAGGAAGTTCTTAAAAAAATTGAAATGGGGAGGTGAGAGTTGAAACTGCAGGGATGAGAGCTAGTTTGGTGTAGTGGTTAACAGCGCGGGACTCTAAACTGGAGAACCAGGTTTGATTCCCCATTCCTCCGCTTGAAGCCAGCTGGGTGACCTTGGGGCAGTCACAGCTCTCTCAGAGCTCTCTCAGCCCCACCCACCTTACAGGGTGTTTTGTTGTGGGGATGATAATGACATATTTTGTGAACTGCTCTGAGTGGGTGTTTATGCATCCTGAAGGGCAGTATATAAATTGAACGTTGTTGTTGTTGATGTTCTCTGAAATGATCCCCAAAGTAGAAATTGGCTCCAAAGCCTCTTGGAAAGTGTTGCATTTGCTCCTTGCTTGAACACAACAGTGAAGGAGCCAGATAGACCACTGTAGGTGGAGTCTCTAAGGAAGACGATCTCATTGTGCGGCTAGGTTTCTAGGGGTGATAGTGGCCTTTGCCAGATTCTATGTTGTAGCATAAATTCCTGTTGTGAGCAGAAGACACTTTTAGAAGTTGAACTTTGAATTCAGCCTTCATGTGCATATTTTAACTCCTGTCCAGAATGTCATTTTCAAATTCCCCTTCCTGCCAGCTGACTTCTATTCCTTTACCGCCTGGAGGGGCAATAGCTATATTCCACAACTTTGCCATGGAGGTCTGGAAAAGCCTCATGTTTGGTAACAGCCTGGATGGGAGTCCACCTGCCATTGTGCTCATCCCAAGAAGTAGAGAATGATCTTGGAGCCTGAGAGCACGTTAGCGTTAAATAGTGTAATTGAGTCTCAGCCCGCTGTTTTGATTTTCCCCCGGCTGCATCTGTGTGGATTGAAATTAATCCTGTTAGCTGGCAGGAGCGACAGGGGGGGGGGGCACCAGCTGCCTGCTGCTTATCAAGAAGACTTGTGATTTCTTACTTGATATCCAACTGCTGTGGAAAGAAGCTCAGCAGTTGCATGTTCTTAGATAGTAGAGTCTAGTCCTTCCAATAAGCCCCCTCCCCCAAAAAACACCCGCTGCAAAACCTGAGAGATCAGTGCCCAATCCTGGAATCAAAATAGCTGTAGGGGTTTAGCCTCAAGCAAGAGCTCTCTCTTGAGTATCTCATCTGTGTAACAAGTTAGGAAAACAACGGTATGTATTTTTATTTCTTTATTTCTTTCAGATTTGTATTCCGCCCTCCCCGTGAGCGGGCTCAGGGCGGATAACAACATATTAAAAATACAATTTAAAATTCATGTTCATTAAAAACACATTTAAAACAAGATGGTGAACAGCCTTCACAGGGAGGATTAAGATTTATACACCCCTTTTTTCCAGGCCGGCAGAGGCCCAGCCTCAGCCATATGCCTGGCGGAACAACTCTGTCTTGCAGGCCTGGCGAAAAGATAATAGGTTCTGCCAGGCCCTGATTTCAGCAGACAGAGCGTTCCACCAGGTGGGAGCCAGGACCGAAAAAGCCCTGGCTCTAGTCGAGGCTAGGCGGGCCTCCTTGGGGCCAGGGACCACCAACAGCTGTTTGTCCCCTGATTGGAGTGTCCTCTGGGGAATATATGGGGAGAGACGGTAGAGAGATTCTCTATGGTTGCCCTTAGACTAAAGAAGATGTTTCTTTTGCAAACTAGCCAAAGCCAAAACCTGAGCATTTCCCAATAAACCATGGAAGCCACCTGACAAAATCCACAGCCTATTTGCTCCCTCCAATTCCTCTGCTTAGAAATGGTGTGAATCTCTGGTAAACATTCTCAATAGACAAATATACCATGTTTGACAGCAGCTATCACCAGCAAGCCGAACAGCTGATCGGTCCGCCATCTGCCATGAAATGCTGTCGAACAGCTATGCAGCTGCACAATAACTGGGTGGTGTTTCATTTCTTGGTTGTGCTGGAGTTTGGTTTCTTTGCTTCTGTGCAAAATGATTCCACCCAGGGAAAGGTCGTTAAATGAAGTCAGCGAAATAACACCGGGTGCGAAATAACACCGGGTGCGAAATAACACAGGGTGTGAAATAACACAGTGGTAAACAGACACCAAATGGTAAGATTCCTTTTTTTAAAAAAATACAGTGTATATTATCGCTGGCAGAGTGATTAATTTGTTCACTGTTTACTTGTACGATTGGCTGTTGAACAACATGTTTATGGGGATGGGGGGAGTTGGATTCCCACTGGGCTGAGAATGCACATTCACAACACACTGCCAGTACGGAACTGTAATGTTGGAATACCTGGAAAGTAGCCCTGCCAAACAGATCCAAATGTTCTATGAACAGCTGAACTTTTTCAAGAGAATATCAGCTTCCTTTTCTCAACCAGTGAACTGAACTGAGCTGGACTGGTGGGTTGTCATGAAAATTCATAACTACCTGATTCATTCTAGTCCAGGCTGTAATACTTAGCTATATGCCAAATTCTGCCATTCTCCCGAAAAGTTAGAAACAGAAATCAGGATACTAAGTATGCATATCCAGCCCTCAGTAGGCCAGCCACCCAAAAACTTTTAGGCACATACACAGAAGTATCGGGGATCTTAGATAATGAAGATTTGCACCATCAAGAAAGCATGGAACCGCATGATGAAACATTCTTCTTTTTATTGAAGTTGATTCATATTCACTTGTATTTTTGCAGTAGCAGAAGAAACAATAGACATCTACTGTCAATAACCCTCTTTCCTGTTATGACTGGCTAGCTAATCCATCTGCACATGAGTGGGAGTATAGGTGTACTCTTGCAAGCCTGCACAGCAAAACTGCAGAACTGTCTTGCTTCTTGCAAAACCAGCAGGAGAGAGAGAACAAAAAGCACAGAAAGAAAAGGAAGAATCAGAAGCTTCCAGATCGGTTAAAGAGAGGCATCACACAAATACACAGTTACACAGTCTGGTACTAATAAAAGGGGAAATATAGCACCCCCTACAATCCAGGCATGCTTAGTTGCCTCTATTCCAACAAGAAGTCCTCTAATGTTAAGCCCCTTCCTTTCAACGAAATCCAAAGATTGTGATGAAACATTATGAACTACTTAACCAACTGCTTTGAAGGTGCATATTCATTAACTTTCTTTCAGCTGAACTTTCACTGATCGCTGCGATCTGTCCAGATCGCCCAGCGAAACAGCCTTTTGTGTGTCGAGCATCAATGCTATTTGAATCACTTCTCTCGACTGTGTCTTGCAAATGTTTTTTAATGAGGTTGCTGTCACCCATCCAAAATGAAAACCTTCTCTTGTTCCAAGGTGATTTTGTTTGCAGTGATGAGAAAGATTTATCCACTCTGGCTGGTTCTGGGACTACGATTCTTGCACTCCTGAATTACAATTCTCTAGCAGGTTTGTAAGAATGCACGTATGCAGAAAGTAATGAGCCAGTTTAGAACACAAACTCTCTCTCTGTTTTGTGCTTGCTTGCTTGTTTTTTGCAATTTCCGATGACTTTGTAATTCCTAACCTGATTCCAAACTGAGCCAAGAGAAGTTTACCTACCACTAGTTGATTTAGTTTCCTCGACTAAAAGGTCTACATTGCTACTCTTAGGGCTAGAAGAACTACTCATAGGGCTAGAAGAACATCCTTCTTCGAGAGATCTGTGGGGAATTTTCTTTCTGATTCTGAGGATACTTACTAGATATAATAACACTAATAATGTTTGATTTATATACCATCCTTCAGGACAACTTAATACCCACTCACAGTGGTTTACAAAGTGTTATTATTATACTAGTTAGTGAGAGGGGACTCACTAGTCAGCCAAGATTCATCCCAGCTTGCCTTTTTGTAGAACCAGAGTCTGATTAAATTTATAACTAAAAGAGTTTTACTAAATTCTATATAACTATATACTAAATTCTATATAACTATAAGAAAATTTCTTTAACAGTTAGTTAGCTAGATAGATAGATAGTTAGGTAGTTTATTTACAGATTTTTTTACCCCACTTTTCTGCCCTTATAGTGTCACCACGGCTGCTAACAATTTAAAACACACAAATTAAAATCCCATCTTAAAAGCCATTAAAAGCAATACATAAATACATCATTAAAAAAATTTAAAACCAGAAGTTAAAATATAGAGAGAGAAGATAAAAACAATAGTTAAAACACTGGGGATGGACACGAAATCACTGAGGGAATGTTAAGCAAAACAAAAACGTTTTCGGCCACTAGCAGAACATGGCAACAGAAAGGGCAGACAAATCTCCTCAGGGAAAGTGTTTCAAAGTTTGGGTGCCACTACTGAAAAGCCCATCTCCTGGATTCCCACCTGCATAACTTTGGTGTATCTGAAACAGAGCCTCCAAAGATGACCGTGGTGGTCAGGTAGGTTCATAAGGGAGTAGGCAATCCTTCAGGGATCCTTCTCTCCAGGAGTGGGTGTTGGTTTTTCTGCTAACAAAAGGAAGCTCTACTTGCTCCTGTCTCTGCTACCTCACACACCTGACACCCAGGCCTGGCGCATCCATGGAGCCAGTGCCGGCAGCCGCCTCGAGCGCTGAACTCTGAAGGAGGTGCCGTGCCGGCCCCTGAAGACCCCCCCGATTCTGCAGTGGGCCGCGTCCCCACTTGCCTCTCCGCCCCTTCACCGCTGCCACGTGTCTTGGCTCAGCTCCCAGCAAGCCAGGCTCCTAGGTGGTGCAGCAGCAAGTGGGGAAGTGAGCGGGGAAGCAGGCTGCCTCCCTGCCCCTTCGCTACTGCCACCTGCCTCAGGTGAGGGGACGTTCCTGCGCGATGACATCACAAGTGATGTCATCACACAGGGCCAGAGTGCACGCGCACTTCGCGCACATACATGGGGCAAGGGGCGCAAGTAGGTATCTTGCCTCAGGCACCAGAAACCCTGGCACTGGCCCTGCTGACACCAGTTAAATCCCCCCTCCCCAACCTATGTTACAAGCAAACAATGGGGCTTTAAACACAATTTTCAAGCCCTTCGGTCAACCAGCTAAATGTTTATATGACATTTTTGTACTTTTTAGCCAATCTTTTTTATTATTATTAAATTGAAGTGTAGCTCTGAACATACAGGGAATGGCTTTGTGATTGCCATAAGGCCCCCCCCCCAGTCCTCTGCATGTCCAAGAAGCTTGCAAGAGCCACTCCTGAGCTCAGTTTCACATGGAAGTTTGTATACAGGTCCAGGCTGAGCTTAACATTCAATCTGTGTGATTCTATACACGTCTTGGGCAGATTTAAGAACTATGAAACCTCCCGGACTGTTGATTCTTCCTCGAGGTCATTTTCCAAAGCCACTAGAGGCTGGGCCACGGGACTGTTCTTGCCAATCCCCCACCAACAACTGTTCCATTCTTCTTTGCATTGATGCTCCATTATTATCTCCCCATTTTAGCTTTTCATAGCTGGGGTTGATGATTATGGCATATAGTCAAATAATGCAGGAAAGATTTGGCTTCATTTTTCTGTCTCTGTTTGCCATTCCCCCTCCCTTTAATAAAAATTGGAAATCATCAACAATTTAACATTGTTCAGAGGCATTCAGGGCTCGGTGGCTTGGCTGAGATGGTGTCCGACAACAAGAGACAGGAAGAGTTTCAGGAAATTTGCTTCTGTCTCTTGGAAGCACAAGACCGAGCAAAGTTAATCATCAGCTTGCTCATTCATATCTGGGAGGACTAAATGTGAATCTTAAAAATGGCATCTGAGATTCTTTACACCTCCCCGGTTCCCAGTTAAGCTTGCTTGCCAAGCGTGCTGGTTGGCCCACAGAGAGTGGGTCAGTCACGGAAAAAGAACAGATAAGTCTACATTCAATGCACCTGTCAGTGCTGGACCACAGGCAGCGAAGCATGTGGGGAGCTGAGTTCCAGCTGGATTAGACCTGATGCTGAATGGAGCACGGACACAGATCTCTTGGAGGGGAAAGTACAGGGAACTGAGAAATCCATCCAAAGTCAAACTGGAATGAGGATGCAGGGAGCAGACTGATGGAAAGCAGGCAGGGAAGGAGAAATGGCTTTATACGTGTTCTACCACAAGCTACAAGCACAGTATCACTTTTGATTAATGCTTTCTGGCCTGTCAAAGCATTGAATATTTTAAGCAGCAAAACATTTGCCTCAACCCTTCTGTCCAACTTAAACGTCACTCTTGAAACCTCATAGCCTACCACAAATTTTGATAGTCTCAGGGCTTTTTTTCAGTGGGAACGTGGTGGAATGGAGTTCCGGCACCTCTTAAAAATGGTCACATGGCCAGTGCTCATGCCCCCTGATCTCCAGACAAAGGGGAGTTTAGATCGCCCTCCGCACTGCTCCAGCAGCGCAGAGGGCAATCTAAACTCCCCTCTGTCTGGAGGTCAGGGGGCGGGGCCACCAGCCATGTGACCATTTTCACCAAAGGCAATTTAAACTTTAAAAAACTCCCCCCTTGTTCCAGCTAACCCAAAGTGACATCATTGTGCGGTCTTGAGTTCCACCACTGAGTTCCACCACCTCTTTTCCCAGAAAAAAAAGCCCTGGTTAGTCTTATGGGTGCTACTGGACTCTTGCTCTTTTCTACTGCTACAGTCAGACTAAGATGGCTAGCTATCTTGATTTATCTTAAAGTTATATCAGCATACCACCCAGGAACTTGAGTTACAGCACAACAACAACATTCCTATAAACAGACTATGCAAGTCCAAATCACGAAGCAGATATCTTTGCTGACCTTCGCTGCAAGTTATTAAAGTCACATTACACAATTTGGCACTGCAGTTTCCACCCTGCCCCCCCCCCCCACACACACTTATAACAAATCTTTCCATTATTGAGGCTGATGCAGAATACCACACTGAAAACATTTTTTATCTCTCACAACTTCGCCGCCCCCAGTCTACATTCAGAATACCACCTCCCTTGTCCAAGCACCATATAATAGGATATGGGTAGCAGAAATCTGAATACGAGCATAAATCTGAAATCATAAGCACCAGAAACTTGCTGGTTTTCTTTATAAAGAGAGAGAGAGAGCTACAATTGTTAGGGAATGGAATACTGGGGCTGTTCTACACTCCTGTAGAATCACAGCATCACGACATTCAGGGCTTTTTTTCAGCCGGAACACGGTGGAATGGAGTTCCGGCACCTCTTGAAAATGGTCACATGGCCGGTGGCCCCGCCCCCTGCTCTCCAGACAGAGGGGAGTTTAGATTGCCCTCCGCGCCACTGGAGCGGCGCGGAGGGCAATCTAAACTCCCCTCTGTCTGGAGATCAGGAGGCGGGGCCACCGGCCATGTGACCATTTTCGCTGAGGGTGATTTAAACTTTAAAAAACTCCCCCCTTGTTCCAGCTGACCCAGAGTGACATCATCGTGCGGTCCTGAGTTCCACCACCTCTTTTCCCTGAAAAAAAGCCCTGACTACATTCCTGAGCATTGGTTTACCGTAGGGCTATTAGCCATGCAACCCAAAGGGACCTTCTCCCTCCATATTCAAAGGACATGTGTTCCCAAGATGGTAGGAGCCAACAGTGAAAGGAGGGGTGGTGGACAATGGGCATCACCACCATTATTCTTGGAGCTCCTAATTGCAACCGGCTGTAGAATGTAGGCTAGAGGAATCCTTTCTCTGACCCATCACCTTCCAGGCCCCTCACTAGCCCTATGGCCAGAGCTAGCTAGAGTTGTGCCGCCAGCCCTCAAGCACTCCAGTGCATTCAAGCACCCATAATATTAGCTGTCCGAATGCCTCGATAGGGACAGCCGACGGACGTATTTTAATTAGCAGGAGAGTAAATTACACTGGGCTACGAGAGCCCCTGATTCCTTCTCGACAGCCTGGGAAACTGGAGAGACTTGCGTTTTCAAT
Organism: Eublepharis macularius; assembly: GCF_028583425.1. Taxonomy (NCBI): domain Eukaryota; kingdom Metazoa; phylum Chordata; class Lepidosauria; order Squamata; family Eublepharidae; genus Eublepharis; species Eublepharis macularius. The sequence goes on from NC_072803.1 coordinate 7,192,451, forward strand.
TTAAGGTTTAGTTAGATAATGCCTGTTGGTGCCAATAGATTACAGAGTGGATATTAAATCCTGCAGGATTTGCAAGAGAAGAAAGCCCACGGAATCCATAAACAGTTCAGAGGCAGGCAGCGGGCTGCGGCCGCTGTTCTAGGTACAGAGTTCCCCATCCCTAGAGTTCTTTAGGAGTGGGGACAGGGCACCCCCTCAATAGACACCAGCAAGAAAAACTTGGTTGCTTTGGGAGCAACACTAACCTAACCCAGTCCTACCACTTTTTTGACTGTTCAACTTTGAAGATTCTCTGGTTGGCACTTAAAGGAATGCCCCGTAAGATGTAGTTGGTTGAGGAGATGCTTTAACAGAGTGTTGTTTTTCTTCAAAAACCCCACCTCTCAAAAGCCCATCAGAATGCCGATGCTGTGAGTGCCCCTATTTGATGGGGGTTCTGCTGATTTCCTCTCCCTGATGAATCAGGGCCAAGCTACAAGTGACGAATGACAGTGGATTGTGTGGAGCACAAGTGGAGGGCAAGTGAACAGGGAGAAATACACTTGCTGTTCAAGAGTCATTCGTCACTTGTAGCTTGGCCCTGAGTCTCCCCTTCTTTGCCTTTGGGGGGAGATTTGGAGGCGGCTTTTTACAATGTATTGGTGAGTAGCTTGGTGTTACTTTTCACTTTTCTACCTAGGGGGTGCCAGCTGCCTGGAGAAAAAGAAACACCCTTACTCTTTAGCAGAGGCTTAATGGGCGGTTTTTTGCCAGGTAGCATTATTGACCTCCCTGCCTCCTAGTCCCTCACTCTAACCACTATACAACACTAGCTCTGAGTAGCCACACACCCATCATAAGCTTCTCATTGTTGGGAATAGAATGCTGAGTTAGATGATTTGATGCAGCAGGGCAGCTATTGAAAAAAAAATATGTGCACAGCTGTATTTAGAGATTTCCAGTGAGTACATCCTAAGTCTCCATTAAAGAGACATGACATTTTTCTCCAGCCCTGTTGGCAACCCTGTTTTTGCCCCTTTACCAAGCTCCCTAAAAGTTATGACTCTACATATGTTGAGGTGTGGGGGGTGCATCTTCAATGTAATTCACCCACTCTTGTAAATGCACACACATTAACCAAAATGCATTACCAATGTATGGCTTTCCTTCCACCCTCAATTGGCTATGTGCTAATAAATATTTGCTGAATGTGTTCTGTCTATCTAAATGTTCACTGAATGCGCTTGTGTCGCAGTTATTCCTAGTACGAGCAGATCTGTGGTGAGATGAAGCATTCTATAAGGAGTTTTTTTTAAAGGGAAACTGAGTAACGCAGAGTAGAACGGAAGCCAGTGCAAGATGGGCTTTTGTGGGGTAAAAGGATACAGCATATAAGCCCAGTCTTACATTATAGTGAGTGCATGTACATTCCATATACAGTGTTCACTTGCTTGTTCTTTATACAGGTGCTGAGCAATTCTCATCATATATTCAACACTTGTGCGACTGAGCATGTGATTGAAACTGCACGTTCTAGCTTTCTGCAAACGATGCAAAACCGAATTATTCAAAAAGGCTTCGGTATTGTAGGGAGGGGCTCTCAGATGCTTCGCTAATGTGTTAAGGACCATAGACTTCACCACAACGTTGCCTTACGTACTACCTGTTGTCTTAAATATGCGCTCCTATGAGCGACCTGTGCTTCATGTGGTCTAATGTCAGCCCTAGAATGGCTTATGTTCTGTTTCAGCATTCCTTCAACTCTGTATAGGATTCTTGTCTTTGTGAAATTGTGTTTATTTACCCTATATCATGGTTTCTGGAAATGTCCTTGATAGTCTCTGTACTAATCTCACACTGTGTAATCCGCCTTGAGTCTCAGTGAGAAAGGAGGACTATAAATGACGTAAATAAAATAAATTTATCCAACTACTGGGTAAATGCAAAGTGAAAGGGAGTTGGGTCTTTCTTCCCATCAGATGTGTGCATGTACATGCATTCACTGTAAGATGTAGACAGGACTACAAAGGAAAGCAAGGAGAGGAACCTTAAGCATAAAGTTCTCTGGAGTGGGGGTCTAGGCAGTGTGCCAGAATAGGTAAGTTGCAAGTACATCAGAATCTCCTTATTTCTCCTGGGAACGGTTGGAAAGATATTCCGCTGAATAATCACAGATCTCAGCCAGATTGGATCTGGGTTACAACAGAAGAAAATCCAGGATGCTTCTTGGACCAGACTGCAGGACTGACCTGCACTATGGACAGCATTAAGGACATGATACTAGCCAAGTAGAGGCCACTAAGGACAGCACAGCAGGAAAGAACAGGAAGTGAGATCACTTCTGGTCCAAGAGGCATTAAATGGAGGCTCTGTATAGCATCAATGAGCAGGGAATTGGCTTGGAAATTGTCCTTGTGACAAGAGCCTAGGTAGGAGAAATGTCTTTGGTGCTTCCAGTGTATATATATAAATAGAGAGTTTTATGAAGGTTGTCCAAACAAAACCTAGGCTTTACTTTTCAGAATCTGGAGCGTATTTTGTTGTTCAACAAAGCCTTGTTTTTTGATCCTCAGTTTCAACCAGACGTTGTGAGTGTTACGTGCTGTTAAGTTGCCTTCTACCTGTGGTGACCCCCATGAAGGAAAGACCTCCAAAACATCTTATCATTAACAGACTTGCTCAGATCCTGCAAACTGGAGGACGTGGCTTATTTTACTGAGTCCAGTCATCTCATTTTAGCCCTTCCTCTTTTCCTACTGCCTTCCACTTTTCCTAGCATTCTTGACTTTTCCAGAGAATCTTGTCTTCTCATGATGTGACCAAAGTACAATAACCTTAGTCTTGTCATTTTAGCTTGTAGGGAGAATTCAGGTTTGATTTGATCTAGAACCCATTTATTTGTCTTTTTGGCCATCCATGGTATCTGCAAATCTCTCCTACAGCACCACATTTCAAACAAATCAATTTTCTTTTCTGTTCTTTTTTCTTCTTCCAGATAATAATAATAATAACATTCAATTTATATACTGCCTTTCAGAACGACTTAACACCCACTCAGAGTGGTTTACAAAGAATATCATTATTATCCCCACAACAACAAACACCCTGTGAGGTGGGTGGGGCTGTGAGAGCTCCTAGAATTGCTCCAAGGTCACCCAGCTGGCTTCAAGTGGAGCAGTGGGGGGTCAAACCCGGCTCTCCAGATTAGAGTTCTGCACTCTTAACCACTACACCAAACTGGCTCTCACACCCAACTGGCTCTCAATCTTATGTCACTCAAAATATACACCAAATATTTCTGTTCTACTCTATATGTGCTGTACGGATTTTCTGATTGCGGGGGTTTCACGGTTCCCTTGCACACAGAACCCTCCCCTTCCCAAAATAAGAGATGCTACCTTGATCACTGAAGATATAAAGTATATCTAGTTTGGGGAATACACTGAGAAAAGATGGCTTGTTTGTTCACTGTCTCTTGCAGCGATGCTTGCCAGAGTCCCAAGGGTGTGAGTGTTTGCCAACTAATATTTGCAAATCATTTTGAGACGTTCTGGCAGCCTCTGCTTGGCAGGGGCAAAGGCATATCTTTTACTGACCGAAAGCACATGAGGAATGAGGGACACGGCCTGGTTAGAAAAGCCTTGGGGACCATCCACAGGCGGTGTAGATGGCTGATGAGGGCCTATAAGATTACTCGATTTAATTTAAAAGGGGGAATCCATATAAATTAATTACTACAAGTGTCTGGGCATGTGTGCTCCTGCTCGACCCCTTTCCTTGAAGGTTAGGAGAAGTATTAACCTCCTGCTCCTTGCGAGAGCCCTCGCTTCTGTTTATAGAGATCGGGGTTAATAGAGAGGTCTTTAAAATGAATCCTCTTAGAGGAAAGATGGAGTTGTAAATGAGGTTGTTCTCGACTGTGTTTAATATTTCCTGATCCTTTGGATTTGGGGTGAAGCCACCTGAGATTGAAAGGAGGGGAGGAAGTGAGCTGGATTTTGGCACACTCACTGGAAATCTCTAAATACAGCCGTGCACTTTTTTTAATAGCTGCCCTGCTGCATTAAGTCATCAAACTCAACATTCCCAACAGTGGCCAGCTAGGTACCCCTGAGAAGCTTATGACAAGAGTGTAACTACTCAGAGACAGTGGTGTATAGTGGTTAGAATGTGGAACTAGGAACTGGGAGGTCCAAGTTCAAATCCCCACCCTACCATAAGAAGTTGCTGGGCGAACTTATTCCGATCACACACTCTCAGCCTACCTCACAGGGTTTTTGCAAAGATGAAACGGAGGAGAGAATGGCGTAAGCTGATTTGGGTGTCCACCGGGAAGAAAGAGGAGATTGCAAATTAAGTTCATAAATAAATAAATATTAGCAATGAAGGCACCTGCCAACCCTGGTTGTCTGAAGCCAGCATCTTGTCCTTGGAGGTATACTACTTCTGAACATGGAGGTTTCACTTAACTCCCTTGGCTAATATCCATTAATAACATCCATGAGTTTGTGCAATCCCTTTGAAACCCAGGCAAGGTACCAGCCATTGGTATGACTTGTGGCAATGAGTTCCATAGGCTTTGTTTGGAACTTAGCCGGTTCGAAGACATGCTCCAAATTGTGCAGTATATTTATTGTCATAGTTGTTCAAAAGTGATGGTGGGAAAGCCAAGAGCTGAAAACAGTCAGCAGGGAGGCAGCAAAGCTTGGGTAGTCTTGCTATTTGCCTGATGTCTGTGGGCAAATTCCTGCCAATGCTCTACTGTTCTTGCTGGTGCTCAGTTGAGCACAGGGGGAGTCATGGGGTAGCATGACTATTAGAAGCAATGCACCAAGGTCACTTCCAGCAGGAATCTAGAAGTGATGTCAGAAACGATCTAGGAATCTTCCCAATATCTATTGTTTTTTCCATAGAGATCAGACGAAATCCTAGAGTGTTAATCCTAGAGTAGTAATGTCACTTCCAGGTTCCAGCCAGAAGTGATGGCTACACATCGCCAACTTCCTTTTTCCCAAGCCTCATCCCCTCACGGTCTCCAAGGGCTTCCAAGCATGTGCCTGGCAAGCCACTCTAAGCTGGAGGCAGACCTTCGATAGTCTATCAAACCCCAGAGACCCAAAATCTGAAATCCTGTTTTAACATAACCAGGCCTGATCCCGAATCTGAGCGCCTCCTCCTCTGCCAATAGCAAGTAATGGAACAAAATGTCTGTGAGCTACAAAACACTTTCTTGGATTTTGTAGCTCATAAGAGAAATTATCCTCCATTATAGAGTAGCAGCAGACTAGGTAAAAAGGTGAATGTGAATCGCAGTAGAACAGTGACATCTGTTGGGTACTTTTGTCTGTGCTTTACTCCCTATAAACATTATGCAACTTCCTTACATTGAGTCAGACTTTGCCTAATACTACTTGACTAATGTGGTTCACAGTGACTCACCTTGGAAGCAAGCACAGACTCTTTTTGAGATGTTTTTGACTGAACAGGCCAAAGATTTAGGGATGCCAAGCTCCAGGTGCGGCCTTGAGGTCTCCTGAAATTACATCTGATCTCCAGACAAACAGAGATAATTCCCCCTGAAGAAAATGGCTGCTTTGGAAAATGGACTGCCTGCATTATACCCCACTGAGGTCCCTCCCCTTGCCAAACCCTCCCCACTGCAGAATCCACCTCTTAAACTTCAGACATTTCCCAATCCCAAATTGGCAACGCCACAAAGCTTGAGCCTGGCTCTTTCTGCATCTGCTATGATTGCTCCCCGTGGGCAGCAACACCTAACAGAACCTCAAATGCAAAGGAATTGGACTTGGAGAGATGCATTGTGAGGTTTTGCAGATTATCAAATGCAACTGGCTAGTTCACGCCCGAGGAAACGTCCAACACAGACTCCACTGCCAGACTTGCTGCGGGGCAGGCCATTTATGAGAACCAGGGGTTCCAGGTGGATGGTGTATTGGTAGTGGAGAGAGCCCTCAAGTCAGAGTTGAGTTATGGTGACCCCTGGTGGGGTTTTCATTGCGAGAGACTAAAAGAGGCGGTTTGCCATTGCCTGCCTCTACCACCCTGGTCTTCGTCGGAGGTCTCCCATCCAATTACTAACCAAGGCCAACCCTGTTTATCTTCTGAGATCTGATGAGATCAGGCTCAGTTGGGCTATCCAGGTCAGGGTAGATGGTGTATTAAGGCCCCCCATTAAGTGATATATTTTTCCGAACATTATGGGAATTCAAGCCATTGAGAACATGCCACCCAATGGAAGGCACTGTTTGAGCTAACCAGAGTGGCAGAGTGGTTAGAACAGTAGACTAGGAGAGGGGAGATCCAGGTTCAAGGCTAGGTAGAATCCTATTGGCCACTTGTGTCAGCTGATTTCTGCTGAACTGGTAGCTGCAATACCACCTCCTGTCCATTAGCACTGGTGGCGCTGTAATGCAGAAGAAAGCAGGTGAACAGCTTCCCCCGTCCCTTGTATTTGGCAACCTATGTCAGTGGCCCAGGCAGGAAGATGCTTGACCCATCACCACATTCGTTGGACTGGTGCCAGTCCAACTGACTGAGAGCCAGTTTGGTGTAGTGGTGAGAGCCAAAACTGAGAGCCCAGTTTTGGCTCTCAGCAGTTCAGTCTATGGCAACATTCAAAAAGACCTTGCTTATGTGGACTTCTACACGCTGAGCCAGTTGTATACCTGCCAGCAATGAAGAGTTTAATTTCTTGGCAACATCTGCAGGAGCCACTGATAGTTTTTGATATAGCTGGAAGGAATATTCTTACATGTGCAACACACCCACCCCCCAAAATGTGTCCATTTATACTTGGATCTGAACACTAAATTTGCATCTTGAGTGTAATATTACCTCAGTATTTTGAAATCCAAGGTCTTGGGATTTGGGGGCATCTTTAGGTAACTTAGAGAGATGTCAGATCTCAAAAGCTGGCAGCCACCAGCTTTACTCAACAGCACTGCAGGTCATCCAACAGATATGGATTGCCACCATATGTCATACAGGATTGGTGCATTAGGGCCCTCTTCCCTGAAGTATAATTGTTTATCAGTTTGCAAATAACAAAATCAATTACCATAAGATGTCCAATACAAATGTCAAAGACTTCGTCTGAAACATTCAGAGAGTATCTGGGAAAGATTTGATACGAACCATCTCTGAGAAGAAATTTTAAGAAAAAATTGTGGAGCAATTTGGTTTCACCTTTACTTACTGAAGGTTCGGCAGGAGGGCCCTGCCCTGGTCTGAAATTCAGTGGTGTAGCATGGAGGGGGGGGGGCAGAGGGGCAGCTGACCCAGGCACAAAATTATTGGGGGGGCACCGTGGCTGCTGGCTGAGGAGTGCGCCAAGTGAGCAGCGGTGGAGCAGGCAGCTGCGATGACAGGTAAGGGGTGGTGAGGCGAGCAGCCCCAAATCAGGGGAGCGCTCACAGAGGGAGGCATGCCCTACACAATGCCATCACTTCCCAGAAGAGATGTTATCATGTGGGGGCCTGGGACCATGTGTGCGGTGCCACCAGGGACAGCCTGCGCCACGTCTGTGGGAGCTGGGGGGCCACCCATGCCACCCTGGCTGCCTGCCACGCCAATGGGGCAGCTGGCTTGCTGGGCGCCGAACTGGCCCTCCATGACTGCTGGCCGAGGAGTGCACCAAGTGGGCAGCGGTGGCATGGGCGGCTGTGACAAGCAGCCGCAGCAGAGGGGGGGCAAGTGTCCCAAAACCAGGGGAGCGCTTACTGGGGGGGGCATGCCCTGTGCAATGCCATCACTTCCCAGAAGTGATGTTATTGCATGGGGCCCAGGGAGCACACACACGGTGCTTACAGGCACCACCTCCTGCCAGGAGTTGCCCCGGGCGCTTGCAACCCATGCTATGCCACTGCTGAAATTGACCAGGAGGCCACATAGATCGCCCTTTCTCCCAGCCTGCACTCACTAAATTGTATATGCAAGTCGTTGGTGAGAATCTCTGGAAAGCAGGACTTTTGCCCCAGGCCAATCCTGGAGTTTGTTTTGATTCCTCCCCAGAAGCGTACAGCTTCTTTTGCTTGCGTTTCAGGGAGCTGTAAGAAAAGCATTAGCAGCCATTTTAGGAAGAAGAGAACATTCTCTGTGATTGCTTTTTAATCACAGCCATAACAGTAACGGATGCAGCAAGTGGAATGGATGAGGAAGAGCCAATAAGTTTGCATGGAGGATAAATGAGGAGAATTTATCGCTGGCTGCACTTCCGCACCACTGTCTCGGGCCTCTGCCTTGGAAGACGACTGACCCCTCACATCGTTATTGGCAAAAATTTAAAATTGGACTAATATTTTGTTTAAGCAGCTGGTAAAGAATCAGACAATGGATCTCTTGCTCACTTCCTTGTAGGATGAAATTGTGAAGGATGTTGCGAGGATCTCCGCAGCCTCTGCAGGAAATATCGATCGCTCGATTTGCAGTCCTCTCTCTCCTCCTCATTTTCCTGGCTTTCGACTTGGTGCGATGGTTAATGCAAAATTTTAAACACTTCCCGACAACAGCTTCCAAAGTAGGTTAAAGTCAGTGATTTAAAATGCCTTAAATAAAAACGGAAATAATTTGCTGTTTGCAAAGCGTGCGGCTTTCACTACAGCACAAGCTGCTTTCCTGGATTTTTAAAAAAAATATCTCAGGACTGGGATTCAAAGAACGGTGTGGTTTGTTTTGTGACTCCTGAGGGAGATTTGGCACTGTGTTAACAAACAGTGGCACATCACCCCCTGGAATATACTGCAAGGGAGAAAAGCCCTCCCCATAGGGGAGTTGCCAAAGTCCAGGTAGGGCCTGGAGAACTCCTGGTATTACAACTGCTCTCCAGAGTGCAAAGATCAGTTCTCTTGGAGAAAATGGCCACTTTAGAAGGTGAACTCTAAAATGGCATTATACTGCTCTGAGGTTCTGCCCCTCCCCATACCACACCTTCCCCAGGTTCCACCCCTAAATCTCCTGGAATTTCCTAACCCTACTACTCAACTCTTGCTCATCCTCCATCCCTCTGCCCTCTTGTCTCTTTTCTTATTGACCTCCACAAGTTTTCTAATGGAATACATCTGGAGCTTGCTTGGCCACAAAGATTTGTGGGAAGAGTGAAAGGTAAAGGTGCAAGTACTGAGTCATACTGACCCATGGGGGGACATCACATCATGATGTTTTCTTGGTAGACTTTTTGTTACAGGGTGATTTGCCATTGCCTTCCCCAGTCATCTACACTTTACCCCCAGGAAACTGGGTACTCATTTTACCGACCTCAGAAGGATAGCAGGCTACCTGCCTCCTAATGTTGCCCAATCCCAGTTCTGAAGTCAAGAACTGTCCTTCTCCCCACCAGAATTAATCAGCAAAAGAATAGAGACAGCACTTCTAACCTAATAGTGTGCCTAACTGGGACTGTTTGGGTATCTCATGGCTGGCACTGCTATCCCCTCCACCCAGTAAAAAAACCCACAACCTGGTAAGGGGCTAAGGGGCTGTCCGGTTTTGCTTTTAGGCCAGCCACCAGAAATGCAAGTGGTAGGGCCAGATTTCATTCCTTCTACTATTTTCTTTAGTTATCAACTTCTTAGATTAATGTACACCTATGCTGTCCCACCACAGCTGGACCCTCCACAAATCGTATTAATTGTGCTTCTGGACCCACCAAAAAAGGCCCAAAACTGGACCCACCAGCAATTGCTAGACGGTGTTAGGTGTATTCTTGGATCATCCCCAGATGCCACTTAGATGTCATATTATCTTCACCACCACCACCATTCCCTATGCATTGAGACATCAGTAGCAGCCGACTAATTTCACCCGGCCCTCCAGCTCCAGGTAAAACTGCCTGACAGCTCCTGGACCATTCAGAGAATCTTGATTTGCATCCCTCAGCAGGGGAAGATTTTCATGACCTGAAGAATGATCAACTGCTCCTATATTTGCAAAGGGAGCAATTGTTAAAGATGCATCTTTGGAGACCAGTGGAAAAGCCAGCAAGTCTAGTGGTTATATGATGGTTGTTTAATAAGGTCTAGCAATAGCCAACGTTAACTCACCAAAGTATTAACTTACACAACTGTTTATGGTTCCCCATAAACCCTGCCTAAGAGCCTCCGTGGTATTCCTCTTGAGGAAGGGGCTGCCACACAGATTTCACCCTGCATTCAACTGCAGGGTGTAGCGTTGCCATTCCTTCTGCATCCTCGGTCAAGAAATACATGCACATATGTGGTGGTGGTGGAAAACGCCATTAAGTCATAGCCCACTTATGGCAGCCCTGTCGGGATTTTCATGCCAAGAGACTAACAGAGGTGCTTTGCCATTGCCTGCCTCTGCCACCCTGATCTTCCTCGGAGGTCTCCCATCCAAGTACTAACCAAGGCCAACCCTGCTTAGCTTCTGAGATCTGACAAGATCAGGGTTACCTGGGCTATCCAGGTCACAGCACATGCCCATATACATTTGCATATACCTAAAATGTCCTCATTCCAGACTGAGAAATGCATGAAATGTTACCAACACCCTACATAAAAATGGACACACCTTTCCCAAATCCACATTATCCTTTATTCTGATACTCTGTTCAGGGACACTTACAAAGCTGGATCTTAGAGAGAAAATGCTTTTAGACAAATAACGTTAACTTCCCTAAAACGTTTAAAGGCAACACTATCCATAGTAGGGAATGTTGTAAAAATAAATTCAAATTAAGAGAATATAAATCAGAATGTTTGCACATTGACCCAAGTTAGGCAAAGTCCTTGGAGACTCTTTCCTTTCCATGCCTAATTATTCTCTTCTACTCTCTCTGAAACTAGCAGTTGATGATTTCTCGAAGGTCCTGTCAAAAGCACATCTTCACTTGAATTCTTTGTCCTTCAACCAGAATGCACGGAAATAATCTGATTATCAGTTCTGAGTTCTGTACATGCCTAGATCCACTCTTGTCTTTCTCATTACAGCATCTGGTCCGAGGACGAGCCCAGGGATTGAAAAACAGAAATGGGGAAGGGGAGGGGCAGAAGATTTTCTTCTTTAGTGATAAACTGACTTGGTAGAAGCCAAGTTACCCTCCATACCACCCTGGGATCTTATCTTCTGTTTACTATTTTGCTATTTTGTTCCCAGTTCTCTCTGATGTGTTACAACAGGTTTACTTCTTCACCAGTGCTTTTTTCTCTATTAAAAAAAAAGCAGGCAAGATAAGCTTTGCAAGAGCTGGGCTGCTGAAGCAAAGGTAACCTCTTTGCAAGAGTTCAACTCCTCTCCAGGTTAATTCATCACATTTTAAGCAAGCACGTATTTGCAAACCAGCTGCAAGATCAGGAAGGACCATACCGTGTTCCAAAGCCCATTCACATTTTAGTTTTAACATTCTCCCTTTCCGTCTGACAGCAGAGACGCCGACTTGCCAAAAGTCAATTAAAGTCCATCAAGTGCTGTATGTTCCTTTGGTATCTTTCTTCTCCCTTACATAATATTTCTTTTTTTTTTTAAATGTGCATTTTTCCTAGTTTTCACCCCGCTACAAATATGTTTCAGCTTCCCTTTCTTTGGAATCGTGAATGTTTAAAAAGTGGGATGTAGAATGATGTCCTAGAGGAAACATTCACACTGCATTTTTTTAAAAAGTCTAAGGCAATGGATAAAAAGCAGACTGGAGCTTTGTTTTGCAAAGGGATTAGTAGCAAAGTAATTTTCAGCATGTGATAAGTGTAACCTCTGTTGGTCAGGTGCTTGATGTGTGTGTATTTGCATGCATTGGCGACTGAGGAGGAAGCTTACTATGGAGGAAGGTGGGGGGGACAACAAACCAAGATGGAATGCCATCCTTGCTTCTCAAGCCTTCAGAATCTGTAGGGTGCAAATCTTTTCTTGTGAAAATGTGGTGCATTTAAAAGGGCTCCATGTCACCCAGGGGAGAAGCTGGAAGCTAAGAATCTTGGGACTTGCCGGAGACAGTCCGTGACTTTCTGGCATGGTTACAAATTCTAAGGGCCTTGGGAAAAATTATTCCTACAAAAACAACCATTCTAGCCTACCATTTTGGCACCAGGTGCTGCATCACCCACACTCTAGGTTTGGGTTGCAATTCTTACATCTTTTCCCTTCCCCCTCCCCCCCCCAATCCTATTCAATGCAGAATAAGAATAAATCTCAAAACTTCACCCCTGAACAAAACAATCATCATTTTTCTTCTAGATAATAAAACAAAGCAACTGAACCAAAACATATCAGCCGGAATCATCTGAGGCTTAGGGGAGGGGGGAATAGCTAGGACATCTAATCAATCTTTTATTATCAGGAGAGATTTTCCCTCCCTCGCTCTTTAGTTTGTGAGGGTTACCCAAGGGGGAAAGGAGATGTTAATGGGATACACAGCCTTATGCCTCATTTTTTTTGACAATGAGGAATGCTTATAAAATCTGAGGGATATTTATTGATATTAAAAACAAACAGGTTTGGGGCAGTGTCTGGGTAACAAGCAAGCACCATAGTCCAAAATCTGCTAGATGCCACGCAAGGGTGGGGGAGCAAAAGGGAATGGGTAAAGATGCAGGCAACAGGTTGGTTTAAAACCTCCGATGGCAACAACAGTGTCAGGATACTGGCTCGACCGAGGAAAGCAAATCAATGCATATGTTACCTGAGCTATTGTTTCTCCTAGCAAATGACCAGAAGGCGCTAAAGCAAGCAGATATGTACATAAAAGCCGGTATGCCTCGAGGGGGGGGGATGCTAGGTGGAGCAAATTTGGGGGAGCTTTTTGCACTGGGGAACTAGGACATAGTCAATAGCACCCCCCACGGCACACTGAGGGAGAGGAAGAAGGGAGTGTGACCTCCAGACAATCACTTTCTACCTACCTAAACTACCTCATAGGGTTGTTGTACAAATAAAATGGGAGGTACCTTCCACCTTTTGTGGAAGGTGGGCTATAAACGTGAAGCAGGGAATGAGGAAGGAGATATATGGTTCACATAGAAAGAACACGTGACTGGTCAATTCATGCTAGCAAGCAGGTATGTTTGCATATGAATTTTGGGTGGGGTCTGGTGGCCTGACAGGGATCCCCAGCTTTATCTGGGGGTCTCAGTGACTCCTGGCAGCTGTGACAGAACTGGGGATATGAAGAATAACAATGCTAGGGACCATGGGGAACGTATTTGGGGAATGCTCCTCTGGAATGGCCCAGACCCTTCCATCCTTCCCCCGCAGTGCACCCCCCCCAAAGAGAGATTAGAACAGCAAGCTTAATACAGCATCAGGGGCATCCATGAATATTCTCAGTTGCTTGCCCCCTCCAGGATCACTGGCTCTTCTTCCGCATTGAAGGGATCAAGGTGCTTCGTTGGAAGTCACTCCGTTGCCTTTGTTGACGTAGAAGGGGCGGTAGTGAGACTGCAATGGAGAAGGCAGGAAGTGAATCGGGAAGCAGGCAGGTAGAGTTGCTCGCTCAGTCTTCTACAGCCCTTTCCCCAGCCTTCTCAGAGCTAAACTACACAAGACGCCCAACACGTGTTGTGTTCCCGCAAGTTTACCTGGTTGAGCTGCTAGACTCAACCATCCCTTCTCACAGAGAGGGGGAGCAGACTTAACCCCCCCCCCCAACTGTGAGAAGGGATGGTTGAGTCTAGCAGTGGCAGGGGTGGTGGCAGCCTCAACAGCTCCTTCTGCCGCTGCTAGCCACCTGTCAGCTTCGGGCTCGACTCCCTTTGGGCTCCCCTTGCTTCCTCTTTCCCTCCAGTCCTTCTGGCCCTGCTGCTGCTCTGACATGCTCCCTGTTAGCGGAGTGTAAACAGAGCAGAGAAGTGATGCTGTGCTGCTTAAAGAGGCAAAACGTTTATTTAAGAAATACATACTTGAGAGTGAAGAGGAGAGAGAGGGACAGAGTCCTTGCTATCTGACTACATCTTGTTGAAGAGTGAATAAGGCAGGAGAGAGAAGAAGCAGGATATTGCCCTGTTTAGCCCAACAGGAGACAAGACTAGGAAATGACCCCCAGGAAACGAGAGAGGTGCTGCTCTCGCTGTCCTAACTAAGGGCCAAGCTACACATGACGAATGACACTTCAACGGCAAGTGGATTGAGTGGAGGGCAAGTGAACAGGGAGAAATACACTTGCCATTCAAGTGTCATTCGTCATGTGTAGCTTGGCCCTAAGTGATCCTTGCTGCCCCCTCCATAGAAGGCACTTCTTCCCTTCTGGCTGCTGCAGTACATGAGACATAGCAATTTCCAACACCCACCCACACCCACACCCCGCACTCGAGCTCCTGGAGGAAAACCCGAGCAGAGTGGATTTTTGCAAGAGACACAAGAAGCACAGCCTGCTTTTCTTCTAGAGAGCATTAGTTCTTCACCTCCCCTCCCAACATTGTTTTAGCAACACCTTTACTAACTCAGATGTATAATCATTATGAAGGGTCTCTTCTCTGCAGTGGGCGGCTGGCAAGAACGGCCCCTCCCCTTTCCTGCTGCTTCTCTCCAAATACCTGCTCTTCATGGCTGCCGGCAACATAAAACGCATTTGCTTTACAGCGCCAATTTTGTCCCTAATTAAAGAGGGAAATAAGCTCCCCTTTAAATAACCCTCAACGGGCTGGTGGGACTGGCTGCCTAAAGCTGTGCCGCTGGCTGTGAGAATTCCTATTTACAGGCCTTTTCCTAAGAATGTGGATTACTCAAATACATATTTAAAGCGGCTTTAAAAGCTGGATTATTGGCCTAGCAGACCATAAAAGCTCCTGCCGAGACTCTGCAGTCCAATGGAAGTGCATCTATTCTGGGACTTTTAATACTCTTTATTTATCAGTCTGATTGTTTGCTTTTGGGGGACAACTGGTGAATATAAATGCAATTTAAAGACCAAGTGGCTCTAGCTACTAAATAGACATGCGTGATGTACCCACACATAGTATGGGCAGGCCAGAGAAGGGGGCATTTTCCAAGCCCCTGGCTTGTTTAAAGAACCCTCCCACCAGACCCACATTATGGTTTTCACTTAGCAGAAGCCCATTCGGAGGCAGCAGGCAGCCTCTTCAGGCTGAAGGGGCACCATGCCAACTGAAAATGCAGAGTTTACAGTTGCATCCAAAGCACAGCCTCAGCTCAGGGTCAAAGGGTGATGTTATTCCCGATCCAGCTTTAGAAAGTAGGGGAAGTTCATTTCCCAATCGATCACCAATACATCAGTCAGAATAGAAAAGAGCAAGCATCCAGTAGCACCTATACGACTAACAAAATTGGTGGTAGGGTATATGAGCTTTCGTGAGTCACAGCTAGAGATGGGCACGATCCGCATTACTATCGGGAAAAAAAACCCACGATAATGGCGATCGCGCGATCATGAATCGATGGATCGTGCTTGTCCACGGCCAATGATGCAGCAGTCAGGAGGGGCCTTGATCAGGGCTTGATCAGGGCGATCGTGCTCGGATCGGGAAGCCAGACACTCAGGCGCCAATAATCTATTCCCAGGGAAATGGAGCCAGGGGAATGCCTGAGCTGTGTTTGCCCTCCTTCTGTCGCCCTGGAAACCCGAATGGAAGCCCAGCTTTCCTTGATCAGCAGGGCTTCCTTCCAACCATGGAGCAGCAAAGCAGTTACCAGTTGGGAGAAACCACCCAAGAGAGGGAGGAGGGAGGGGGTGTTCTGTAGCCATGAGCACTCCAATCTCATCCCTGCAAACCCTGATAGGCAGCTCTGATGGCCAAACACAGATGAGCGGCCAGACCCCCCACCCCCTGAGGGGAGGCGGCTCGTCGCTGTCTCCCCGTGCCCGCTGGGCCCGGCAGCTGCTGCCACCACGCATCTTCCCACATCGCTGGGAATAGCAGCGCGGCCTGCTTTGACCTCCACGATCCACGATCCATGGATCGGACACGGGAGATAATCGGTGTGGATCGTTAATTCGGGATCGTCGCCGGCGCTGATCCACGATCAGCTGGATCGGTAATTTTTTTTGGATCATGCCCACCTTTAGTCACAGCTCACTTCTTCAGATGGTATCTGCTATCCGAAGAAGTGAGCTGTGACACACAAAAGCTCATACTCTTCCACCAATGTTGTTAGTCTTATAGGTACTACTGGACTCTTGATCTTTTCTACTGCTATAGACAGACTAACACCCATCTTGACCTATCAGTCAGAGTGAAGAGGAAAGGGTGTGGTATAGTGGAAAGTCATCTGCTAGCACTAGTCCCAGTCAAGGTTTCAGATAAGGTTGCCAACCTTCAGGCGTCGCATGGAGATCTCCTGGAATTAAACAGATCTGCAGACATAAAGGCATACACTTCCCCGGAGGGGGGGGGATGGCTGTTTTGGAGAGTGGTCTTTATGACATCATAGTCTGGTTTCCAAACTCCAGCCTCCCTAGATTCTGCTCCCAAAATCTCCAGGAATTTCCCAACCAGAGTTGGCAACCCTAGGTCCAAAACAGAATGCAATCTCTGCCACACGCAGGCCGCAGTAATCAGGCACACTCTTGCAGATATGCTCAGAGCATATTGGAGTGATTCGGGACTTTAAAGGACATCCCAGTTTGGGGAGGGCTTATAGCACACTGCCATAGTCTCATCTGGTTCCCAAGATAATGAAATATGCAGACGATCAGTCTTCTATCTCTAAATGTCATACTGTTAAGTATTTGTTTAAAAAATCAAGATCTTCCTCATCAATAGAGCTTAGCCAGATCTCTTTTCTTCATCCTCTTTAATCACTTTCCCTACATCCCAAGACCACTATGGGCCAAGCTACACATGACGAGTGACACTTGAACAGCAAGTGTATTTCTCCCTGTTCACTTGCCCTCCACTCAATCCACTTGCCGTTCAAGTGTCATTCGTCATGTGTAGCTTGGCCCTGTGTATTCATGAAGTAGACTTCTTCCTCAATTGATGCGTAAGTAGAGGAGCGTTACTGACTAGCATTGCCCTACCTACAGCTCTCTCCCCCTTGAGTACTCTGGTCACAGGGGTTTTTTTTGTTGTTATTGGTTTTTAGAGAACCACTTTAATGACTGAGGGCCAAGCTACAAGTGACGAACGACACTTGAACGGCAAGTGTATTTCTCCCTGTTCACTTGCCCTCCACTCGATCCACTTGCCGTTCAAGTGTCATTCGTCACTTGTAGCTTGGCCCTCAGTGAGGGATGGTGAACTAGTATTGTGACCCCTCATCCCTGCTAGCAAGTTCTGTTTCCTAGAATGCCACATTGCACTCTCAGAGGAGCTGATCTGCCCCTCTTAGGGTTTCGTCTATGAGTTTAAATTTCCCAGACCTGTCCTGTAAGAACTTTGGAGCCAGGAATGTGTCCACATAGCTTCTCTCTCTAGACTCAAGGAAGGAAGGAAGGAAGGAAGGAAGGAAGGAAGGAAGGAAGGAAGGAAGGAAGGAAGGAAGGAAGGAAGGAAGGAAGGAAGGAAGGAAGGAAGGAAGGAAGGAAGGAAGGAATCATAGAATCATAGAGTTGGAAGGGGCCATACAGACCTTCTAGTCCAACCCCCTGCCCAGTGCAGGATCAGCCTAAAGCATCTCTGACAAGTATTCATCCAGCCTCTTCTTGAAAACTGCCAGTGAGGGGGAGCTCACCACCTCCCTAGGCAGCTGATTCCACTTTTGAACTACTCTGACCGTGAAAAAGGTTTTCCTAATATCCAGCCGGTACCTTTGTGCATGTAGTTTTAGCCCATTGCTTCGCATCCTATCCTCTGCTGCCAACTGGAACAGCTCCCTGCCCTCCTCCAAATGACAGCCTTTCAAATATTTAAAGAGAGCAATCATGTCCCCCCTCACCTCCTCTTCTCCAAACTAAACATTCCCAAGGCCCTCAGTCTTTCCTCGTAGGGCTCAGTCTCAAGGAAGGGAGGGAGGGAGGAAGGAAGGAAGGAAAAGAAAGCAACAAAGGGGGAGAGGAAGGGAGGGAGGGAGGGGGGAGGGGGGAGGAGAAGTCTAGACACATTTAAGGCCATTTTTGTGGAAGACGTGTGAAGTGCAAGCTCCATCACTTACCAGCATGCTTTGCTTGGAGGACTTCCATGTTTGTGGCTGTGCCTTAGCGCTTTGGTGCCTCACTATGGAAGGGTAAGCTGAAGAGATACAAGGCAGCTGTGATTATCCTTAAATGCCATTTCTGGTACCCAGTCCTCAGCTTTCCACACCTCATTCCAATGCAAAATCCCTCCTCCCCCTCCCCACCAAATCGGTCCAAAGGCACAGCAATCTCAGCAACCATGGGGCCCTCTGGAACAAACGCTCCCCAAAGAGAGAAAAGAAAGAGGGAAAGGAGGAAAGGAACATCAAAGCACGCACAAAAGCCCTGAAGTACCATTCTTATAGAGGCTCCCATCGGACTGCTTGCTGAAATCACCAGGTGAACTCTGGCCAATTGGGGGGAACTGATATGGCATCTTGGTCCCATTGCCCGCTGGAAAATAGAAGAAGCAACATTAAATTCAGGCGGGCTAAATCACTGTCGGCATTTCTCCATCGGCTGCCCTTTTTGGCACATGTTTCTGAGCCTCTGCACTAAGACTGCAGACCACAGTCTCGGCAACGGGTCCCACCTTTGGCCCAAGGGCAAGACTGCCCCACAATACAGGAGCAAGCTGGTGGGAAGTGCTGGTTTCCTTCTGGAGAAAGTGATGGGAAGCAGCAAGTCCAAATTTAGCAGCAATTTTTCAGATAACAGCAGAAGTCAACATGAGAAATTCATAGAAACCAGAAAATGATGGAAATCAAACCCTGCCCATTTACTTGACTTCCACTGGCATATACCCAGATGCCAAGTTCTCCTCAAATTTGCCAGGATCCCCCATTAAGCACTCCCTGGCCCCAATCCCTCAGAGATGTTCTAGTTTGCACAGCTGGCGTTGTAAGGAATGTTTACAGATTCTGAGCTTTGTGTCATCTATTGCTTGAGAACGCCTTTCCCTTGTCCTATTTATCTCTTTCTTTCTTAAGTTTTGCTGAACTGCAGTGATGAGTTCACCCACACATTAAAGGCTGGTTAACACTGCTTGAAGAGCACTTTCTGACAATTCATCTCTGCCACCTTCTAGTTAAATGCCTGGCTTTTCATAATTAGCATCCAATCTGCAGACAGCTCTACAGAGGAACTGGCTATACAAGTTTTCCTGTTAAGCTGCACTAAAGACGAGCTTCCAAAATTCCACTCCTCTAAATTTCAGAGTTCCAGATTAGCAGGTCCTGAAATCTATATAGCACGTGTTGCAGCCCACCCTTTCTTCAAAGAATTCAGGGTGGTATACAGCTTTCATTTCTGCCGTCACAACAACCCTGTGAGGTAGGTTAGGCTGAGAGGGAGTGATTGGACTAAGGTCAGCCAGAAAGTTTTGTGGGTAGAGTAAGGGTGTCAATCCAGATTTCCTGGAATTTAGCGCAATGTTCAAAACACTGCATCATGCTGGTGCCACTGAAATGAATCTAACACATTGAGACTTCTCCATTGCTTTGTCCATCATTTCTGAACTGAATAGAGAGAGCCAGTGTGGAATATTGGCTTCATTTATACCCAGGCTTTCTCCTCAATCAACAACAATAGCAACGACAACATTCGATTTATATACCGCCCTTCAGGACAACTTAATGCCCACTCAGAGCGGTTTACAAAGTATGCCATTATTATCCCCACAACAATCACCTTGTGAGGTGGGTGGGGCTGAGAGAGCTCCAAGAGAGCTGTGACTGACCCAAGGTCACCCAGCTGAAGTGGACAAGTGGGGAATCAAACCTGGCTCTCCAGATTAGAGTCCTGCTGCTCTTAACCACTACACCAAACTGGCTTTCAATTCACCTCTGCCAATGAGGACCAAAAGTAGCTCCCCTTGTTCTCCATTATCCCATTTTATCCTCCTATCAACCTTGTGAGACATTTTAGGCTGAGACTATGTGACTGGCCCAGGTCACCTAGCTAGTTTCCATGGCAGAGTGGAGATTCAAACCTGCATTGCCTAGTCTGGCTCTCTCTGTACCAGCTGGAAAGAAAGCAAAGCCCCAGAGCTGTTGGGCCGTATCTCCATGCTAGGGAAATTTTTGCCTGCCTAATTTATGTAAGTCAGGCTGCTGTTCAAAGCACAGGAGCAGGGCTTAGAAAATGGTGGCAGGCCTAAAAGGTAGACGCTGGTTTGAGGAGTGAGAGAAGGGAGAGGAGGAGGGTACCTTTCAGCGAGAAGGCAGAGTTCCCGGAGGCAATCGTTTCCTCGCTCTGAATGGTAGAATATTCCCATGCCCGGGTGTTGTAATTGCCTCCTGTACAAGAGAAGCCAGTTCAGGAATTAGTCTGTGCCCATCAAAATGGGCGGATTCAGGACCCGCCTAGCGTTACTATTGCAACAATCCTCCACAAGCAGAGAAGATGTCCAGAATGAGCTGAGTTTATTCTCATCCCTCACCCTCAATTGCACAACCATCTACAGAAGAAGCAGCCCTAGCCCCTAGGAAGACACACTGGACTTTGTTCTAACTGAAAGAAGGGAAGGAAGGAAAGGAAGAGAAAATGAGACAGCGGGAAAGGATAGAAGGAAGGGAAATGTCAGGGGACAAAAAGGAAGGAAGGGGAATGGCATCGAATCAGACAGTATTTAGGGTTGCCAACGTCCAGGCGGGGTCTGGAGATTTTTCTGGCATTACAACTGATCTCCAAACAATATAGATCAGTTTCCCTGAAGAAAATGGCAGCTTTGGGGGGGTGGACTGTACGGCATTATACCCTGCTGTATTCCCTTCCATCCCCAAGCTCGACCCTCCTACTCCATCCCCAAACCTCCAAGAATCTACCAACTCAGATTTGGCAACCCTAGTATTTGTCTATACTCTCCATTTGTTTGTAATCTTATCTTTCTCTTCTATCTAAGAAGCAAACTAGCATATTAAATTCCATAAAATTTGCACAAAAACGGAGCCTCCCATTGCATACTTCCCCCCCCCCTTTGTATAAAATGTGTCCATTAGCATAAACTCTGGGGCCAACATGACCCATTGAGTTGAGAAGAGCTGAGCCTGGAGAAGAAGGAGGCAATCTGGCCCATCCCATTCTTAATACACTGGTGGGGACTCTCTTTGTCTGAGCCACATGATATCCACAAACAAATGTCTGGCCTCAACCTATGCCAAGAGATATGTAGAGGCAGGGCTTTTTTTCAGCGGGAACGCAGTGGAATGGAGTTCCAGCACCTCTTGTGACCAGTGGCCCTGCCCCCCAATCTCCAGATAGAGATCAGTTCCCCTGGAGGAAATGGCCGTTTTCTAAGGGGGCCTGTGTGTTTCTTCCTCATTTCCCTCTTGGGAGTTCCACCACCTCTTTTCCTGGAAAAAAAAGCCCTGAGAGACCGAGACGCTACCTGCGGATCTCTAGGAAAGGAAGGTTTTAGGAGATCACAAGAAAATGACGTATTATCATATCAGAACATGACCAGAAGTTTACTGGGGGTGGGAGCATCCTTTTAGTATATTAAATAAAAATTAATGTTTGCAGCTATGGCACATCTCCACTTTTTCATGAGTATTTCTGAAATCAATACATACAGAATGGTTCCTTTTTAAAGAACAGATGGCAAGCCAAAAATGCCATCTTCTAGCGATCCAGTTTCCTAGAGGAATTAACAGGTTGCTCGCAGGCCTGGAGAAAAATGGGTAGCTGAAACTTTTCAAGGTGTGGAGGTAAATAACATCACTTTCTAAATAATATTCTTCTAAGTATCTATTAAAGGGACAGGACATTCCCCCCCCTCCAGGCCATCCTAGAAGCAGCCAAGGCTCGCTCACCACCACCTTTCTGCCAGACAAAACCATACAGGGCAAAATTCTTTCTTATTTACATAAATTGAAATGTTGTACTCCGCCCTGAGCCCGCCTGGCAGGGAGGGTGGACTAAAAATCTAATATAATAAGTAAATAAAGTTCAAGAGGACTGTAATAATAATAACAATAATAACAGCTCATTTGTGTACTGCTTTTCTGGACAGATTAGCACCCACTCAAAGTGGTGAACCAAGTCAGTGTTATTATCTTCACAAGGCAGCTGGGGAGCTGGGGCTGAGAGATGTGGCTTCCCTGATGAGTTCATGGCAGGAGAACCTGTGGACCCACAAAGTGCTGCACTACTGCCCAATTACTTAACCACTACACTATACCAGAGAAGCATGAAAGAGCCATACATATTAGCTTCCACCAGGATATCTCTAATTTCAGTATTTGCTCAAGATCAGAATATTCAAGATAGCCCTTCTCAAAAAGCTCATCTTTCAATGGTACTTCGAGCCCTTCCATTCCTTGATTTTCTTTTTTGCTACTGCCTTCTTCACTTTTGCCCTTGTCCTCTTTTGGCCAAGGCACAACCTAATCTGAAAGGCTGTGGTGACCCAGTGCTGAGATATTGTTCACAAAAATCATGCATGTCTCCACCACCAATCAAATCGAACAGCAGTGATGGCAAATAAGGTCAGTGAGGGCAAATGAGGTGAAAGAAACTGGTACTAAAAAAAGAAAGAAAGAAAAACATCAGCCAGGTGGACATGAAGGCACTCGACAACACTGAAGGAATGTTTTTAAAAACAGGTGAAGGGACTTCTCAATATGCACAAAACCAAGTATGAATCTAGGCAGAGTGGTTTTGAGGAAGCTCAGATCTGTACCTTTCGGAGTCAAGAACATGGAAAATCTCTTCAGACTGTCTGGTTGGTTCCAGTCAGAGTAGTTGTTCATCATGAAACGGTGATCCCCTGGGAGAGCAGAAAAAAGATTTCAGTCAGCTTCATGACATCAAATGAAAAAACAACAACCAGATTCTCTTCAAATGAGGAAAGAAAAGGCTTATTTGAAGAAGAGACAACTGTGGCTATACCACAGGCAGTGCCTGGATACATGCTGTAAACCACCTCGAGCACTAAACATGGTGGAGAGGCATTCCTCAGATGCAAACACTTATCTTTGCCCTAAATGTTTACATGTTCTCTGCAGGATCATAAGATGAACTACATGTGTAATAACCAGAACGAGTAGAGATTTCACATCATACCATGTTTATTTTCAGTGATGCCAATCCCTTGTAGACCACGTGCTTATTCAAAGAGCTCCCTCCCATTTCCATAATAATTCTAGCACTCAAAGGGAAGAGTTGATCTATCCCTCTCTTCCAGCCACCACTGACTGCAGCAACTTAAGAGAACAAAGATGACGTCAGCTTGGTACATTTGGAACTGAAGATTATCTTATTGGATCACAATGCCCAGAAACAAACAATGATAGCGAACAGGTACTTCCATGGAAGTAGATCAAAATGGGTAGCAGTGTTAGTCTGCCTGTAGCAGTAGAAAAGAGCAAGAGTCCAGTAGCACCTATAAGACTAACAACATTTGCGGTAGGGTATGATTGCTTCTGCAATCACTCCACTCTCCAGGATATAATGGACTCACATTCTAGCTGTATCTGAAGAAGTGAGCCGTTGTTCACAAAAGCTCATACCCTACCACATTTTTTTTTTAGTCTTATAGGTGCTACTAGACTCTTGCTCAGGTTCCTCCATATTCAGAGAGCATATCTCTGGGTCTCAGATGCTGGGACAAACCAACCAGAGTTGAACATCTTTCTGCCTGGCTGTGAGTAATTCAGGAGCATCTAGCTAACCCTGGTTGAAAAAAGAATGCTGTACTAAATGGAACTTGGATCTGATTCATCAGAGACTCCTTAAGTTCTTAAAGGAGATCGAATTCCATCTGAAAATGGAAGCCTGAAGCCAAAGGTGGTCGTTAGTAATTGGCTAAAGAGATCAGGTGCTGGACTGAGTATGAAGAGAAATGGTTGTAACGGTGAGACTCGTCATCACCACATGAAGAACTAGAAAGGAAAGGTCACTTGTTCTATCTTAGGAGCACATGTGGTTGTATCCTAAGTGGGTTTACAAGCAGAAATCCCACTGATAAAGAAGAGGCCTCAAATCATGAAAACTGGCATTTTACAACCTAACCTGTATTTTATGACCACCTACTAATGTCCATTATCAATCACAGCAGAGTTTTCTGTTCCATCCAGGTGCATTTTCCAACTCATGCTGAAGGAGACAGCCACTTATCTAGGCTCTTGGAAGCTACCCACAGACTCGGCCAGCTGTGAAAATTGCATCATGGTCCTCTTAAAATGAGACACCAACTATGGAACCAGCTATTAAATGCCATTTTTACTGGGGAGGGGAGAGTTTTGCTGAGGGGGACAAGGGATGCAATCATTTTTCTCCTTTGGCCGAAATGTCACCTAGATAACAACAACAACAAAAATCCTATTCTGCTTTTAGTCACCTTAAAGCTCTTCAGTATCTTGCTAAGCCCCCCCCACACACACACACACACCCCGTGTATAAAACACCTTGCAGATCTTTGCGTACTTAGCCAAGGTAAACATTTTTGTAGTTTTATTAGGAAATGATAAGATGCATTGTGCAGGGCAAAGGGAAAGGTGATTCAAACACTTCATCAAAGACAACATGGGATGTTCCTTTAAGAACAACAACGGTGATTTATACACCACCGTTGAAGTTTTTTCACAACTCGTCATATAAATCATCTCAGCAATCCTTGCAACAACAACCTTGCAAGGCAGATCAGTGACAGATACTGCCATGTGACAGATAAAGCATGGAGGTTTGGACAATAGTATTTATTTATGTATTCATTTACTTCATTTATAGTCCTCCTCTCTCACTAAGACTCAAGGTGGATTACGTAGTATGAATCAATGCAATCAACATCCCAACATTTCAATATACAAGTAATGGGTATATACAGGGCTCATTTTGAGGGGGAACGTGCAGGAGCGCAGTTCCGGTAGTTCTCTAAAGAGGTCACATGTCAGGTGGCCCCACCCACCTGATTTTTGGCCATTTTGGGCCCGTTTTGGCCTGGATTGAGCTCAAAATGGCCAGGATCGGGCCTAAAACAGCTGGGACTGGGCCCAAAACAGCCAGGATCAGGCCTCTGATGGGGGTGGATCACTCTCCTGCTCAGCAGCGGCCGAATTCTGACCATTTTGGGGCCCTTTGCAGCCATTTTCAGCCCTTTTTTGCCATTTTGGGCCCAATTTTGGATCCAAAACAGCCAGGATAGGTGAGGTCAGGGGGTGTGGTGTATGCAAATAAGTTATGCTAATAACACATTTCTGGTGGTGTCAAGGAGCGTGGCACATGCTAATGAGTTATGCTAATGAGTTCCTGCAGCTCTTTTTCTATGAAATGACCCCTGGGTATATATGCAATTTGCAAGAGAAGGAAGGAAGGAAGGGTTAACAATGTTGAAAAAGAGCATAAAAAAATTGGTGACTGATATATTAAACAGCATAGGAACTACCCAATAGGATCATACTTATAGCAATAGTAGTGAAGTCTATGGTCCCTCACTGTTTACAATAATAATAGTGAAGTCTGTAGCTTTCTTACCAGGGGGCTGATAAAACCGGGATCATTACAAACATAAGCTCTCAGGGGCCACAGACTACCCTTTTCTCTCCGTATGGTACAAAGCCACTCACTATCTTTGCATTCTATGTGATGGCACCTTCTCACCCTGCTAACGTCTTTCTCCAAATCCATCTTTACACTATGAGTACTAGACAAACTGGCCTGTGATATGAGTGCAAACCACACCCTGGATTGCATTCATCCCTTTCTATATTTAATTTGCTTCTTTGTATCAAGCTATCTCATTGAAGTGTCCCTATCTGTCTGCAGCACTTTAGATGTGCTTGAAGCCTAGAGAGCTTTGCAAGACCTTTGCCAAGGAATAAATAGAGGCATGTTTGATACGGATCTTAATGAAATGATAAGGATCTCAGGTTTCCACAGCAACCTTCATCAAGAGCAGCATCAAAGGATTCCCCCCACTTCTCTGACCTTGTCGCAATCCTCATCTTCTCCACACAATGGGAAAGGTGATGGCGCCATTACTCAACTCTGCCCCATCATACCTCTTGCCCCAGGCAAAGTGCTTTCTATCCCGAGGGCAGAGATGAGCTATCTTGGCCTTAATCTGGTTCTCAGCACCAGAGCTGCCAAGATTTAATTCATTTTTGCTTCCAAAGCTCTTTGGGAGGTGGAGAAATATTATCACCATTTTTGCAGATAAGTATCTGAGACATGAAACAGATGAAGGTCTCCTCATCACTACAATCTTTTTGCTGGAGATATGATGTGGAGCAGCTGTCAGGAAGCTGCATGTGACCCAGAATTACACCAGTTATTAGCCACAATGACGGCAGCTGCACTTGCCTCAAAAGAAAGAACAGCGGAAAAGCACCCGTGCCATGTCCCGGTTGGAATGCTCCAGATTCCATGCCAACCTGTGGTGCTGACAACTGAACACTAGAGCACTTCTAGAGTGCCAAAGCAGTAGCTCTTCACCCAACAAGTTAAACTTATAGAACTTACCACTAGAGATGGGCACAAACCAGGAAAATACCAAACCGTGTGGTTTGTGGTTTGTCGTGTTTCATGAACCACGAACTTTCACGAACTTGCTCCTATCGTGAACCAGTTCATTTGGTTCATGAAAACTTTCAGGGCAGCAGAAGGTCTGCAGAAAGCCCCACCCTCTGTTGCCCAGGAAAGTGATCCGTGCCAGGCTGTCTGCAGTGACAAACCAAAAAATGAACCAAGCAAACCAGCCTAAAGTTCATGGTGGTTTGTCAGAAATGGGCTCTGACGAACCACCTGTTCATGAACCATGAGCTGGCCTGGTTAGTGATGAACTTTGGTTCATATTTTGGTTTGTGCTCATCTCTACTCACCACCACAAAAAGAAACTGGTAGAAACTTGCCTAGATGGCTGTAGAAAATCATTAGCAGACTCATTTGCAGAATCTGTCAACAGCTATTAGACATGATAGCTAAGTGGAACTTCACTATTCAAGGCAGTATATCTTTGAATGACAGTAGCTGTGGATACGCACAACAGGGAAAGTCCATCTTGCTCGTGGACTTGGAGAGACACGTGGCAGGCTGCTTTTCAGAGCAGAATGTGAATGGGTTAATCGTCTGATCCAGCAAGGCAATTCTTATGGCATTCGGTACATGAACACATGCCTTATTCCAAGTCAGGCCTTTGGTCTGTCTAGCCCAATATTTTCTACACCAACAGGCTACAGCCCTGTTGACAAGTTACAGTAAACACATGTACAATCCATGTAGAGTTTGCACTTGATTTGTCTTTACATGTGTGTTGAGTAATTCCCATGTTGTATTCAATGCACATACAGCAGAACGTCTGATTGAAACCATACATTTATTCAAGTTCTGCTCCTCAGTTTCATTTATAAAGTGAATGCGCATTGGCTCTTTCTTACAAATAGATGTGTACGTATGTTTACTGTAAAGTGAACAGAGCTTGTGACTCGCTAAGATCTAATGCAGACAATGGTCTTTTCCA
This sequence comes from Eublepharis macularius, assembly GCF_028583425.1. Lineage (NCBI taxonomy): Eukaryota > Metazoa > Chordata > Lepidosauria > Squamata > Eublepharidae > Eublepharis > Eublepharis macularius. Next base: position 7,219,864 of record NC_072803.1, read on the forward strand.
ATGTCCACTATCTCTTTAAACTGAAATTCCAGCAACAGAATCGGAGACTTTCTGTATGCTAAGGATGCCCTCTACAGCTGATCTATGGCTCCTCTGGCTAAAAAGGCAGGGAGTCATAACTGTAGATTTGTTTTTCATGAATATTTGGAGCTTCCTTCTAGGAAGTCAGAAGGGACATCTAGCCCACACTTGTCTATTTCAACTAATAATGACTTGTCAAGCACAAAACCCTGCAACCTGATCTCTTTTAGCTGGAGATGTGAGAGCATTAACCTGGGCACTTTTGTATGCAAAACATATGCTGTATTTCTGAAAAATGGCCTCTCTTCCTAGTGTGTGTATTATGTGCCGTCACATTGCCTCCAACCTATGGTGACCCTATGAATGAAAAACCTCCAAAATGTCCTATCATTAACCAACTTGCTCAGATCCTGCAAACTGGAGGACGTGGCTTCCTTTATTCAGTCCACCCATCTCTCTCCGAGTCTTCCTCTTTTCCGACTGCTAATATTGACTTTTCCAGAGACTCTTGTCTTCCCATAATGTGATCAAAGTACGATAGCCTCAGTTTTGTCCTTTTAGCTTCTAGGGTGAATTCAGACTTGGTGTGATCTAAAACCTACTTATTTGTCTTTTTGGCTGTCCATGGTATCCGCAAAACTCTCCTCTAGCACCACATTTCAAATGCATCCGTTTTCTTCCTGTCACTGTTCAACTTTCACATCCATACATAGTAATGGAGAATAACATCATTTGGACTATCTTGATGGTGATGGAGGAATTCCTGAAGGCAAGCTACTGGGCAGCAGCAGTAGTGGAATGTCACACTGGCGGAGGAATCTTCAGAGACAACGGCAGAGTCACTTCAGCTAACCCTGGTTAGTACTGCGCAGAAGAAGGCAATGGTAAACCACTTCTGCTGATCTCTTACCTTGAAAACCCTATGATGATACAATCCAAAATGAAGCTCTTCCTAGTACACAAAGGTTAATCTCAGAAGTAAAGAAGCCCTTTCTCAGATGGGGTAGGGCAACTGGGTCTGGTTCTAAACTGGATTAGGACACCCAAGGCGCCTTGGTTTCCTTACCATTCTCCATATGGTTCCTCTCAATGAAGTTCCTACTGAGGTCCGCTTTGCAGATCTTCTCAACATGTCTCATGCATACGTTCAGGAGGTCATCCCTAAGGAGCCCCATAGATGGGCTCATATTCTCTCCCTCTAGTAGGATGCTGTAAGTTGGCAGAGACGGTGGGATGGTATAGCTCCTCATCATTGCTCCAAATTCCTGCCAGGCACAGAAATAAAGAGAAGCTGGGGGTGAAGGCTGCCAAGTACTGATCAGATGAAGATATGCTTGAAAGGGTATGTTCATTGGCTAAGGCAATCTCAAGGGATCAAAACAGCTCGACTGGCACTGAGAATTGGCACCATGGGGAACCTTCCAAAATATGCAGCTTGGTAGAGAGGGTCAACTGCCAGCCTTAAACACTTGCCCCATCCTCTCCCACCAAGAATGGAAATCACCCCAGAGGATTCTTTGATGTCACAGGGGTCTGGAGCAATCTCATGCTGGAGAGCGCATCTGAAGGAAGCAGAGATTACTCTTCCACTCTCCTTCAATCTTACTGTGCAGAAGGGGGGGCGTGTATCAATAAATGGGGTGGCAGGCTTATTGGGGAGGCCACGAGAGGCCACATTGCTCAGAGGTCCCCCAAACCTGCAGTTGGTCCTGTTGAGTGGCTCCAGGACCCTGGATAGTTCCTTGCCACGGCTAACTGATGAAGAATAAGGGCCAAGCTACACATGACGAATGACACTTGAACGGAAAGTGGATTGAGTGGAGGGCAAGTGAACAGGGAGAAATACACTTGCCATTCAAGTGTAATTCGTCATGTGTAGCTTGGCCCTAATTCAGTAAATCACTGCAAATATGCATAACTGGCATGATTCCTTGGGACACAGGTTTGAGTAGTATGTATCCTACCACTCCACTCAGCAAACTACCCAGACACAAACCCTGCAGCACCCCCAGACTTACCCCCTTCACCATCAGAGTCTGTCCCAGCACTCGGGGCCAAGCTACACATGACGAATGACACTTGAACAGCAAGTGTATTTCTCCCTGTTCACTTGCCCTCCACTCAATCCACTTGCCGTTCAAGTGTCATTCATCATGTGTAGCTTGGCCCTCGGTCTCCCATTCCTCATCAGGAGGTCACAGTTGAGACCTCTGTCTAGTTTGGCAGCCTGGACATAGAGCCCTTCTGAACAGCTGGGATGGTGAAGGCTTAGCTGGGACTTTTAACACCGTGGCACAACAAGCAAGGAAGGAAACAAGCTGCCTTCCAGCAGTGGGGGCGGAGGATAGAGGGGGGGGAGTGATCTGGGCAATCTCAAGGCAGCCAGGAACAGCCCAAACTTGGGAATTCCCGGGCCAATGGTGGAGCCCATGAAGCCTGCTGGGGAAGGAGAAATGGGGCCAGGAGACCACGCCAAGGAAGAAGAGGTGGAAAGCCTCCAGGCAAAGGCAGAGGTCCTCATGGAGCAGAGAACTGGCATAGTGGCAGCAACCCCCCCCTCTCCATTCTGAGGCCCAGCAAGTCATTTCTCCATGGAAATGATTGTGCAAGCAGAAGGTAGTAGGAGGAGACCCCCCCCCACACACACACACGGCTAGAAGTGAGCAACAACACAGATAAGACCTCTCAAATGTTGACGCCTTCCTCCAGCCAAAGGAGCCTTCCAGCTTTTGCTGAAGGAAGAACTGCTGAAGTTGGCAAAAGGCATTGCTTCAGCTGGAGAAGGGCGTTGAAGTTTCGTAAGGGGAGAGATAGGGGATATGCCATTATTTCTGGTGCTGAGCATGGATTCTTCTTCCCATACAGGTATCTTCACCTTCTTCATTCCATTGCTCAAGGTGAAATGTGACGTACTGCAAGGGAGGTATGCTGGGTTTTAGCGTACTATCTTGAATTACGCATGCAAATATTTTTGTATTCTTTTCACTTCGAAAATAATAAATCGTTCCAGTTTCGGATGTTACTAAAGAAACGTCTCTAGAAGAATTTGGAATAGGCTCTGAGGGATATTCAGGTATCTTAATTTAAAATTATTTTTGCTTAGGGTGAAAGTTTGAGATATTGCATAGAACGTATGTTTTGACGTTGTCTCCCCGTGCTCTTATTTTGAATCATGCATGTAAATATTTTGGGCTCTTTCCATTTTGGAAATAATAAATTGTTAGAGTTAGATGTTGTTAGATGTTGTTAAAGCAAAATTTCTCTACATACTCAGATGGGTTTTCTTGTATTATAGTTTTAACATTTTCAATTTTATTAATTATTGCTTTAATTGACATATTTTGTCCTTATGGCATTTTATAATAGATCCCCTGAAGAAGCTCAAGACAAAACATGTAGGGATAAAAAAAACTTTTAAAAAAACTCTTCCATCTTGCACCTGGTTGTTTCTTTTTCTGTCTTTTAGATGGAGGCACCAGGGATTGAACTTAGGACTTCCAGCCTGCCAAGCAGATACTCTTCCACAGAGCCATTGGCTTGCATTGTGCAGCTCTCTGATTTCATTCTCTGGGGCAGTGGAGCAAACAGCCTGCTTACCTGCAAGAAGAGCACCGAATCGCTGATCTGGCTTATCTGCTCCCTGGTCTCTTTATCCTCTTGCAGTAGTTTGGCTCTGTCTTCCAGCTCCTCCACAATCTCTCTGATGTTCTCCACGGCGACCTTCTCCCTGTGGTCTAGGCCACCCTTGATTTCATCTCTCTGCTTCTCCAGGTCACGGATCAGCTCCTTGAAATGCTGTTCCACCGTGGCTTTCTCATTGGTAGTAAAGTTCTAAACAGAGACCAAAACAGGAAGAGACTACTTGGAAACAATTTGCTACTATGATCCGGACATTCTAGTCTTGTTTACCTGCATAGCTGGAGTTGACCTTCAAAAAAAAAAACGATAAGGGAGAAAACCAGGGCTTTTTTTCAGCAGGAATGCAGGGAATGGAGTTCCGGCACCTCTTAAAAATGGTCACATCTCCAAACAGAGGGGAGTTTAGATTGCCCTCTGTGCTGCTGTGCGGTGTGGAGGGCAATCTAAACTCCCCTCTGTCTGAAGATCAGGGGGCAGGGCCACTGGCCATGTGACCATTTTCACTGAGGACAATTTAAACTTTAAAAAACTCCCCCCTTGTTCCAGCTGACCCAAAGTGACGTCATTGTGCGGTCTTAAGTTCCACCGCTGAGTTCCACCACCTCTTTTCCCAGAAAAAAAGCCCTGGAGAAAACTATGCTTAAACCCTTTTTCCTGATTTGCTAGTCTTCTACAGGAAGGGGGCATTTCTGTATGGAAAAGCATCCAACATGCAGTTTGGAATGATAAGCTCAGCAAGAACTAACCATGTCATCTTATGTTTTAGAAAGCCCAAAAGGAGTAGCTGTTAATTGGGCGTTTGTGATCTCTGTGCTAAATATCGCCTGCCAAGGGCTAATTTTGTGACTCTGCACTGGAATAAGTGGGGGGGAAAGAACACTGTCACGATGTCTGGGATTGTTAAGAGTAAACAAAGTAAGCAAGAAGCCTCAAAGGGTGTTCACTGGCATGATGATCTCACCTGTGGCAAAGGTGCAATCCGTCTCCCTGCTGTGACCACATCACTTTATGAGAGGACAGCGTCTCAGACTTCTTTGAATCTAACAAAGTTAGTGGCTTCTACTGAGAGCATTTCCACCCACACACAAATTCTCAACTCAGTTGTCAACTCTGAGTTCCCTGACAGCTGCCTGGAGCTCTGAGCAAAGAAACCACAAGCAGATATTGGTTTAAGGCCTGTTGAGTCATTAGGACAATTAGAAAAAAACCAGAAACATTAGGATTATTCAAAGTATCTTTTTTGTACACTCTCTGCAGCATGCATGTTCAGACAAAACTGATATGATGCTGCCCTGGGAGGCCAGCTTCTAAAATAGCAACTCCTGGGGTATGAGGCCAACCAAGATGATGATATAATTGGTAGAACTTGCCTTACTTAGTACAAAAGACCATTGAGTTTCTTAAGGTTGCTGTCTCCAGATTGGGAAATTCTTGGAGATTTGGGCTAGAACATAGGGAAGGTGGGGTTTGGGAATGGAAGGGACCTCGGCTGGGTATAATGCATAGAGTCCAGCCTCCAAAGCAGCCTTTTCCTCCAAGATCTCTGCCCTCTGGAAATCAGTTATAATTCTTAGGGATCTCCAGGCCTCACCTGGCGGAAGGTGGGAAGTTAGTCCAGGGCAAAGCTGAGGGGAACTGGAATAGTTTGATACCTCTTTAAGAGGTAGGTGTCAATGCGTACAGACAATAACTACTTTATTGGTGAACAGAGAGGTGCCAAGCAAGCCTACCTGAATCATGGAACATCCAAGAAATCATAAAGGAAAGAAAAAGGCACTTGTTCGTTTCTCCGGGTGAGAGGAGAACATTTACATCCCTGCTTCAAACCAACATGTTCCGTTTGTCCAAATGGCTGGGCAACGCCTCAAACCGTTTGCTAATCAAAGGTTTGGACAACTCGAAGTGCAATTAAGATTATATTAACACGGGACACGGTGAATTCAGATAGCGAAAGTTTGCATGCTGCAAGTTCTCTGGGGATTTGGAAAGCGCACAGGCTTTGCCGTTTTTGCCTGACATAATTTCTGCAATGCCTTCAGACCTTCAGGGACGAGCCCTGGCGGGGAAGATAAGCAGGCATCTTTGGCAAACCCAGAAGACGAAACGTAATGCTCATGATAGACTTCTGAGTGGGGGACTGTTGTGTTTGGTGGGCTTTCTGCCAAGTTTTTTTTCCCCCTTTCCCTCTCTCTGAGGCATTGGATGCCTGTGGTTGGTCAGGCTCTACAGAGATGTGCGAAAAGAAAGTGAGCAAGAGGTGAGAATGTGCAAAAAAAAAAGAGAGAAGAACAGGGAACATGACAAGAGAAAACTGGAGAGAAAAGAGCAAGGAAGGGAGGTAGGCGAGATGATGAAGGAGGAAACCATCTGAGACATATGGAAAGTGAAGGGTGGCGGAGGGGGGGGAGGCTGGAAAAGGAGAGGGCGGGAGGGAGGGGCTAGCCATTCTCACCTTGATGCGGTCCCTCTCTTTCTGCCATTTATCCACCTCATCTTCAATCTCTATGATCTTGAGTTGCAGCTGCTCTTTTTGCAGAGAAAGCTCCGTCTGCGGGAGGGAGGGAAGAAGCCAATGAAATCACAACGCAGGAGGCGAACTTCAAAGCGCTTGACTTCTGCTTTTGTCCCCAGTCCACCTTGCCTGTGAGTTGCGTGTTCCTGGCAACACTTCAGTAGCAGCCTTGGAACTGGCAACAGCCCACGCCTCCTTATCTCCATTGCGGTCAAACGATCCCAGCTCCTTAACCAACTCCTTTATCAACTAGCAGGGCAGGGGGGTAGGGTTGCCAACTCCAGATTGGGGAATTCCTAGAGATTTGGGGGTAACGTTTGAGGAGGGCAGGATTTGGGGAGAGAAGGATCCTCAGCAGGGTAAGATTCCATAGAGTCAACTCTCCAAAGCAACCATTTTTTCCAGGGAAGCTGATCTCTGTAGTCTGTGGACAGCAGTTCTAATTTCAGGAGATCTCCAGACCCCATCTGGAGGCTGGCAACTCTAGGAACAGTCACATTGACTTCCAGTAATAGCTTGGGAAAGGACAGGGAGTTGAACGATGCTTACTTTCATCATGATGAAGTCATTTGCTGGAGGGGGACAGAGAAGCCATTTTCAAAATCCAGCTGCGTTTGAGGCAAAGAGCCCAGCCCAGGGTGTGTACACCTTTCTCTCTCTCCTTCTCTCTCCTCTCTCCCTCCCTTCCTCTCTCCCTCCCTCTGTGCAACAATAACAGTTTTTCATGTAATTATGGGATGACATCGCCAGGTGTTGCAACAGGCAATATGACGCCCTCGGCAAAAGTGTTGTTCAGACATGACCAAGGACTCGTTTGTTCTGAGCCTAGCCTTTCAGCGCTATGATCAAGGCCATGTGAAGCCTGGAGAGGAGAAAGGGGTGGTATGCCAAGCTCAGCTTGGGCTCGGTGAGACAGCAGGGACCTCCCTTCCTCCTTCAGTGGTGTTCTTTGTCCAAGCACAAAGGAAACGATATGAGTGATGCAAATATAAGATGGTGGACTGCCTATGATTTCAGGGGCACCTGGAATTCAGAGCATGAAACCTGCCTAAGGGCATTTTTGCACAGGAGCAAATCTGGTAGGTGGGGCTGGCATCAGCTGTTAGCAGGGGAGCAACTTCAGTGTTGCACCAATGCATCCATGCACCAATGCTGAGCCACTGCTCATGAATATCTTAAAATCACACATGCTATTCATTCATTCATTCATTCATTCATTTCTACCCTGCCTTTCTCTCCAATGGGAGCCCAAAATGGCTTGACTCATTCTCCTCTTCTCCATTTTATCATCACAACAACCCTGTGAGGTAGGTTAGGCTGAGAGTGTCACTGGCCCAAGCTCACCCGGATCTCCCAGATCCAAGCCCAACATTCTAATCACTATGCCATGCAGTTCCATTTGCTTGCTAAATTTCAAACTGATCAGTCTCTAGATTTCCTTTCCTGACATTTCCAATAATGGGTGATTTTGGAAATGAACATGTTTTAATGTCCAGTTAATTTATACATGTCCCCTTTGGGTGCATTTTACTGCTGTGCTTTCTAATGCAAAAGCATTATTATTCAAGCAGGCGAGAATGTGTTGAGGAAAATGCTCGTACAATCCTATCGGCAGTGGATCTCAAACACAGATAAATCTCTCCATTCCCAATGTTAATAAATACAGAACTGAAGAGATGTGCCCAGCCTTATCAGTTCTCTTGTATGGACTCATAATAAAATACTTATTATGATTTCTTTTACACCAGATTCCCAAGGGCTTAGGGCAAGACACTCTTGATCCCTTTTTATCCTTCCGACACAACCGTGCAAGGTAATTTAGGTGGAGGCTTAACCATTTTCCGAAAGCCACCCAACAGGCTTCATGGTTGAGTGGGGCTTTCCTCCTCACTGGAAGTCCTAGACTTTGTCCATCCAGTGTAACTCTCCAGGGCCGATTCCAGACGGCCCCCCGCCTCACGAAACGTCGCGCGACATCGCGCAAAACTCGAGCGAGAAAACACAATATTTTGCGTTTTCTGCGCGACGACGCACGACGACGCGCGATGTTTCGCGAGGCGGGGGGCTGTCTGGAATCGGCCCAGCTCTGTCGTGGATCAGTGTTAAAATTAGCGCCCGTGCCTTCCAATCCTGTGGGCTCACATCTCCCACAGCCTGTGGCCTTAAGTGGCAACTGGAGTAAAGGATCTGTTCCTCTAAGAGCATATCTCCATTTCCTGCATAAAGGAGTTCAGCTCTGCACGTCACGCATTACGGAGTACATGGTTGGAGCCAACATCTCCACTCTGTGCCTTGCGTAGCAGTTGCATGAGGGTTGTGGGTTCTCCTCAGTTCCTTCACCTGCAGTGCCTGATTTGGATCCCAACTGCAGCACACAGGGAGGAGGAGCTTTGGCTTCCACCCCCAGCACCATTTGGGGGCCCAGATACGGCCCTAGGGCGCACTATTTGAACTGTTAAGGAAATCTATGAATATATATGTGTGTGTGCGTTTCTCCAGTGCGCCAAGGCTGGTTCCAGGTTTGGGGGGAGTCCCAGGCAGGGAGTCCTGGATACCCCAGGAGAGCCTGATCTTGTCAGATCTCAGAAGCTAAGTAGGGTTGGCCTTGCTTAGCAATTGGATGGGAGGCCTTCAACAAAGACCTTCAAATATTTATTTATTTATTTATTATTTATTATTTACTATTTATTATTTATTTATTTCGACTTTTATTCCACCCTCCCTGCACAAGCAGGCTCAGGGCAGATTACATGAATAAAACATTTATAATAAACTTGCACCTTAAAACAGTTTTAAAACCAACAAAGCACAGCGATAGCAATATCAAATTTAAAATATACAGATAGCAGCCACCAGCTAGTCGGAGGCAATCAATCTGCCACTTAAACCTGCCATTTAAAAACTGGATGGTGGGTGCCTCTAATAGGGAGGGATCCGATCTTCCCTTCTCCTGCTCTATTCAGGCCGGGGGAGGCCTAGCCTAGCCTCAGCCATACGCCGGGCGGAACATCTCTGCCTTACAGGCCCAGTGGAAGGATAGTAAATCCTTGCAGAGACCGGCAATGGCAACCCATCTCTGTTAGTCGCTTGCCATGAAAACCGCACCAGGGGTCGCCATAAGTCAACTATGACTTGAGGGCAGGGTTTCTTCAGGCAGGGAGTGCTCAGAGGCTCCGTATGCTCGCTCTCACGCCACAGCCGCCACTGCCCCTGTGCTGCCCATGCCGGCAGGGACAAGGGGCGCCGCGGCGGCAGAGGCAGTGGCGAGAGAGAGCTGCCCGCTCTCTACGCCCTCCCCGGCGCATGTGACATCATCACGTGGGCGCCTTTGTTCCTGCGTGACTCCCGGAAGTGGCGTCATCACACACACCAGGAGTGCGCGTGCTCACAACAGCAAGAGGACCAAGGAGGTAGGAGCCAGCATCCCGGTCTCCCGCTGGGAGACTTGAGGGACCTGGCAACCCTAATAGTGGCTGCAGCTAGGAGTGTCGCTGCCATGTCCGTCAGGCAAGCTGATGCTTTCTGCACCACTCACATGCCCTTCTCCAACAGCGCTAGGCAGTATATGCAGCTGGGAGCAGAAGTGACAACGCACTCACAAGCAGGCAGTTGGGAGGGTGTGAGTGTGAGCATCAGGGGAGGTGTGTGACTATGGAATCAGCAGCAGCAAGCCCCACCAGAGGCCTCCCTGTGAGTTTCTGCAGGCCCTGCACTGGGCCAAAAAATACACTCTCCCCCAGGAGTCCTGGGCCAAGCCTGTTGCAGGCCAGGAAAATGGCACAGTGCGGAGGGGGAGGACTGAAGCCCTTTGCTTCTCATGCCGCAGTCACAATTTGAATCAAGCACCGTGCACATGGAAACGGAAGAGAACCTGCAACTCTCATGGTTTCCCCACAAAGAATCTCAGAAATATGGTGCTGTGAGGACGCCAGCTGTCTCATGAAAGTTAAGAACATACAAGCTGCCCTGCTAGCTCAGATCAATAGTCGTTCTATTTTTATTTTTAATGTATTCATTTGCATTATTTATAGTCCAGCTTTCTTGCTGAGACTCTATATAGATTATTCAGTGTAAACTGATACAATCAAGGGGGTGGGACCTCCAGTAAGCAATGTGAAAGGTCTAGGATTGCGAAATCTGAAACCAAGCAGAAGTCTGAGACACAGTTGACACAAAGTATAAATATTAACATGACATGTCAAATGATGCAGAAATTACATCATAGGATGGACACATGCAGCAACAGATAATATGTACTATACACAGTGGTATAGTCCACAGTCCCTGTGTTCCTGAGCCATTCTCTTATGGTAAAAAGGTAAAGGTAGTCTTCTGTGCAAGCACCGAGTCATTACTCAGCCATGGGGGGATGTCGCATCACGACATTTTCTTGGCAGACTTTTTGTTATGGGGTGGTTTGCTATTGCCTTCCCCAGTCATCTACACTTTACCCTCAGGAAACTGGGTACTCATTTTACCGACCTCAGAAGGATGGAAGGCTGAGTCAGCCTTGAGCTGGCTACCTGAACCCGGCTTCCACCAGGATCAAACTCAGGTCATATACCATTCTCTTATGGTATAGCCCTATTATCTATGTAAGAATGCCCTCCTGAATAATTCAGTTTTGCATAGTTTTCGGAATGCCAGGAGAGTGGGAGCCCTCCTGACCTCATTAAGCAGGCCGTTCCATGGGGTGGGGGCCACAACGGAGAATGTGCCTGTGCAGGCATTGTTGGTCTGCCCATTTGCAGAGTGACACCAGCTGAAGGTCCTGCTCAGGTGAGCAAAGCTGTCATGGAGGACCAAAGGAGGAGTAGCCAACCAGCAGCCTTGGAGAACCAAGCAACAGGGCATAGAGGCCAAGACCTTCTTCCCCTGATGTAATCTTCCAGCACTGCTGTTCAAAGGTTTACTGCCTCTGAATATGGAGGTTCTCTTTAGTCAGCATGGCTAGTAACCACTGATAGACTTTTTCTCCATGAATCTGTCCAATGCCTACGTGCTAGTGGCCATCACAATATCCTCTGGCAGCAAATGCCACTATTTATTTACTCACTGAGTGAAGAAGCACTCTTATTGCTCTTCAGTTTTATTGCATGACTCTGCGTCCTACTATTATGGGAGAGCATAACGTTACAAACTTACTTTTAATTAGAGCTGATTCACATTCACTTACATTCTTGTAGCAGCAGAAGAAACAAACAGAAAACTAATCTCAAGGACACTGTACCCTATTACAAGTGGCCCGCTAATCCGCTGCACACAAGTGGAATTATGCATGTGCCCCTTGGCACACTTGCACAGGTGAACTCTGCAAAAAGAGTCTTGCTTCTTATAAGACTAGAAGGAGAGAGAGAACAAAGGCACAGAAAGAACAAAGGTACAGGAAAGAGAAGAAAGAGTCATATTGAGGCTTCCAGTCCAAACAAAGAGAAGCATCACGCAAACACACAGTCTGCTTCTAATGTAAATGGAAAACTAGCACACGCACACCCAGTTGTCCAGCCATGCTGAGTCACCTCTATTTCAATAGGATGCTCACACTGCATTTCCATCTTCAACATCATCATCTCTTCCTCTCACTCCTCATTCTCTTTGAGGTCAAAGTTGAAACCAAGTCTTCTTGCCCAACGGGTGGGTGACTACTGCTAGCTACTGCTAGTGACCCCCCCCCCAGAAAAGCCCCAGTCTTCCCAAGGAACCTCCTCACGCATAAGCTGAGGCTACATCAATGACACAGCAACCACACTGAAAGAGAAAGTGAGTGAACTGGTTGCTGCTACCTTTGCTAGTTCATCGGGCAAGTCAATGGCAGCAGCAAGCAGCTGCACTCCCTGTCACCTGTCAAGAACTTCTAGAATGATGGCTACAAGAGATCCACAGCTCCCCGAAGCCAGAAGATGCTTCTGAGAATTTGGCATCAAGGTATGGAGAATGAGATGATGAAAGGCATATATAGGCAATGGAATGAGATCGGCGAAGAGCAGCAGGCCCGCAAGGTATTCTCAGCTGAATGGTGGCCTCAAGGAAATATTGAGGACATGGTCCCCAACCAGGGCATGTGGTATTCTGGCACAAAGCAGACCCACCCCACCCCACCACTTAGGGACATGAGATACCGAGTGGTCACTCTAAGAAGAGGAAGGCGCTCAGGGAGCCAAAGCAGACTCAGAGCGAGTCTGGCATTTCAGGGCTAGAACTAAGGCAATGTCTTGTGAATTGGGGACAGAATGTGACAAGTTAGGGAGAGAACTGGGCAAAATATGGTGGGTGATCTGGAGTCAACTGGATTTCAAAAATGTCTGGTAAATCTCTCATTAGACAAATCAGTAAAACATTGGCTGGTTGACAGCTCTATGAATGCACGGGATAGGTAGAGCTTGAAAGATGACATGAAAGTGGTGGAGAGAGAAGAGAAAGGGGAAAAGGTAATTTCATTTTTATGGTGCTTGTCATCAAGATGGATTCCAAAGGGATTTCTAGACCTTTAGTTACCAACTCATTGCATCAAACGTAATCCCTTCAATCGGCTTTGTTTCACGATTTGAAAGAAGGACGCGACGTCAACATCAATTTCCATGGAACAGCATAGGACAACGGGGGTGATTGCAAATGGAAATTTCAGAGGTAATTTAGGGTAGCCCAAATCTAAAAAACATCACTACCCAAACGTGCCTTTGCCCAAAGATTGATGAGAAAGATCAAGAGGATGCTTTTGACACAACATGTTCCAAACTGGAGCAATGAGAAGGGGGCAGGTGGAGGCAGAACTGCGAGCAGTCAGGCAGGTAATGGAATACACCAAAGAGGCCTGATTTATTAAAAGGGTGGGAGAGGTGTGCTTGCTCATATATTAAAGGTATTCGCAAAAAGGTTGGAGGAAGTAATTTTTGACAAAATGGAAAGAAAGGAGTAAATCAGGAGCTCGCTCCAATGAAAGGACACGGGGCTCTCCACAAACCAATTTTACAGGCCCCCATAAAGGAAGAAACATACATAGAGAAGCTGTTTATCTTGTCCTAACCTATAATCCTTTGCAGTAAAAAAAAAATAGGATTTTGTTCCTCACACTTCCAGAATATTTCACATTTCCCTCCACGGCCAAAGCACGTCTATTTTAGGTCCAAGGAAGCATTCATTGTAGTATAAGTCCCATATGGTTATTACTTTGAGAAAATTCTGTGCCAGACTGCGGGTGCTCTGCTAGTGTGTGGATTCTACTCTGAAATTTATTAGTCGAAATGTTTGATTAGGAGGACAATGCAGCTGCCAGTGTGAGGGAGAAAGATGAGAAACAAGAAGCAGCATCCACCGAGAGAGAGAGCCAGTTTGGTGTAGTGGTTAAGAGCGTGGGACTCTAATCTGGAGAACCGGGTTTGATTCCCAATCCCCACTCCTCTGCTTGTAGCCCGCGGGGCGACTTTGGGGCGGTCACAGTGTCTAAGAGCTCTCTCAGCTCCACCCACCTCACAGGGTGTTTGTTGCTGTGGGGATAATAATAGCATACTTCGTAAACCGCTCTGAGTGGGTGTTAAGTCATCCTGAAGGGCAGTATATAAATCAAATGTTGTTATTATTATATTATTATATTATTAAGACTTCTGTTACTTTAGCTGCCATCACATCTTCCCAAGGAACCTTGGGAAACAGAATTCTGGGATCAAACACGGGCTAAGCATTTTTAACAGATTTCTCAAAGGACAATTTCAAGGATTTTTTTTTTAAATGAAAGTTTATGACTCTCAAGATGGAAACAGGGCCAAAGGAAAATGAAGGCACTATGATAATCGAAGACAGCGAGAGGAGACAAAAACAGAATCCAGCCCTATTAATTACTACGTAGAGCAATTCATCTGTCTATCTCTTGAGAACATGTTATTTTAAAAAGGACACCGGGATGATCTCTTGTGACTTGCCTCATGATGGCGTGGTGATGGCTTGTCTTCATGCAAAAAGGGTTGGGCAGCTAAGTGACGATTAGGCGAAAGCACCATCCCAGCATGCTCAGGGGCAAACAGAAGATTCTGGCCATCAAGGAGCGTAGATAGTAGCATCAGGCCCACAGACAGGACAGCGCCTACCCTCAGAAGAGAGCCTGTGGCTTCTGGGGGGCATATCTGCCAATCCCCTCCCTGTGTCTGTGTGTCAGTTATTTTTGAAGCGCAGTGCCTGCAAAGGCCCTGGAGAAAAAGACAGGGCCATCAATTGACTAAAGGGAACCACCTCAGAATACCAGCGCTGGGAAGCAACACCAGGGGAAGGAAGGCCTCTACATACTGTTCGTTGGCTCTCTGGAGTGGCTGGTTAACCACTAGGGATGCCAGTCTCCCGATGGGGGCAGGTGATCCCCCACTCCCAGCCTCTGCCCCCCACACACACCCCACTCACTGGGGAATGGGCCCAGGAAGCAAAATTGGTTAAAATTGGCCCCTGTGAAGGGCGGGAGCATGATGCCACTTCCAAAAGTGATGCCATCACTCGTGCTGGGAGTGTATGCACGCTTTGCATGTGCAAGAATGGAACACACAGGTAAGTGCCAGGTCCTCTCTCCCTGTTGGGGACCTGGCAACCCTATTTACCACAGTGTGAAACAGGTTACTGGACTACACGGACCACTGGTCTGGTCAAGAAGAGCACCGCATGTCTTATATTTTAAAAATTCGTGCCAGACATTTTTAAAAAAGAAACTTGGTTGTCTGAGTGCTTAATTTGGACATTCCTAACCTGAAGGACCCTGCAGCTGCAAACACAAAACTACGGTTGCCATGATTCTGTGCAACTTCTAGGGTTGCCAGCCCCAGGTGGGGAAATTCCTGGAGATTTGAGGGTAGAGCCGGGGGAAGGTGGAGTTTGGGAAGGGAGGGACCTCAGCAGGGTATAATACCGTGGAGCCCACCCTCCAAAACAGCCATTTCTTTCCAGGGGAACTGATTTCTTTAGACGAGTTATAATTCCAGGATTTCGCCAGGACCCACCAGGTGCTTGGAAACCCAAAAAATTATTGGGCAATTTTATGTATTCATTTTTTCTATCATGGAACTAAAAGTGATATACATTGTGGGGGCGGGGGAGTGCTAGGTGATCTCCCATCTGGACTTCGACCAGACTTACTGGCCTTCAGCGTTGCCCACCCAGAGACCATTGCTCTGGGCCCAGGCTGTGGCAAATGTGAATGTGGAGTTTCCAGTTGGTGCATCAAAGAAGACTTTGTCCTTTGATTATATGCATTGTGGTGGGAAGAATAAGAGCAAAATGCACAGGTGTATCTTCTTTTGTTACGGTGTCACACAATGGGCAGATCTGCACCTGCAGAACATCTCTCTGCTACGCAGTCCTGAAGAACCCAAGAATCCCTTTCCAGTCAGCTAATGGCAGAGTTGTCAACTCCAGGTTGGGACATTCCTGGAGATTTGAGGGTGGAACCTGGGAGGGAGGGGAGAGACCTCAGCAAGGTCTGCTTTCTTGAGTAAGTGAGTGAGAGAAAGAGCAAGCAAGCAAGCAGACGGATGCTACTCGGGCCTGGCACTGGCTCTGCAAAGGAGGTTTAGCTGCTTTGAGTTCATTTTGCTTTTTTTCATTTGTGAGTGAGAGAGAGAGAGAGAGCTGGGGCCCAGCACGGGCTCTGCAGAGGAGGGTAAGCTTTTGAGAGTCAACTCTCGGTGTTGCTGGACTTGAATCTTGATTTACTCCAGGAAAACTTATCTCTGTAATTCTAGGAGAACTCCAGGCACCTACCTTAGCTGTTGGCCATCCTCACTTATCATTCAGGCTCTGGAGTACATTGCAGAGCAGTTTTTCAAGACTTTTCCTCTGCAAGAGCATTAAAGCAGCCCTCTGGCCTGTCTGAGCCAGAGAGGAGAATAACTTATTGCACACGCAAGGACTCAATGCATGCCAAGAGCACAATAATATGATATAGCCTTCTGGGATTCTACCACTCCAAACTCTGTATGGGGGGGGGTCATGTGTACAAAAGTTGCGTTGCAGGTAAAAGTTTCAAAAATGTGGAGGGCTGCCATGTCAGGATGTGTTTGCCAAGAGAAAATAATGAATTTCCCCTTTAACAGAGGCTCAATGTGTGGAAATGGGCAGTTGAAGCTTTTCAAGGCACAGAAGGAAATAACATCACCAGGTATGTAACATCCCATGAAATCTCTGTTAAGAAGCAGGACTTTTTTCTCCAGCTTGTTTGAACAGATGTTTGAACAGATGTTTGGACGTGCCCTAGGCTGGCTCCAGGGTTCTGGGGTCCATTGAACAAGGTATCTTCCTTAACCTGGCTGGAAGAAGTGGGGCCTGCAAGATGCTTTCCAAAATGAGAATTGCAGCAGTATTGGGGAAGGGGTCCTTTCAGGGTTTGGGGGGCTCAGCAAACTGATGAGTTCATCATCCTCTTGAGCTACATAAGCCTCTCAAGTGGGGGGCTGCACAGCATGGTTTGCGAGTTCATCAGGGCTTTTTGAATTTTGGATCAAGATGGGTAGCCATGTTAGTCTGTCTGTAGCAGTAGAAAAGCACAACAGTCCAGTAGCACCTATAAAGGTAAAGGTTGCAAGCTCTGAGTCATTACTGACCCATGGGGGGACGTTGCATCATGACGTTTTCTTGGCAGACTTTTTTTACGGGGTGGTTTGCCATTGCCTTCCTCAGTCATCTACACTTCACCCCGAGGAAACTGGGTACTCATTTTATCGACCTCGGTAGGATGGAAGGCTGAGTCAACCTTAAGCTGGCTACCTGAACCCAGCTTCCTCCAGGATCAAACTCAGGTCATGAGCAGAGCTTGGGCTATAGTACTGCAGCTTACCACTCTGTGCCACGGAGCTCCTTACAGTAGTAGCAGCACCTTATAGTAGCACCTATAAGACTAACAACATTTGTGATAGGGTATGAGCTTTCGTGAGTCACAGCTCACTTCTTCAAATGGTATCTTCAAATGGTATTTGAAGAAGACTAATACATTTTGTTAGTCTTATAAGTGCTACTGGACTCTTGTTCTTTTCTACTTTTTTGGATTTTAGGTTTATTTTGTTTGGTTTGTTTTTGTAAAATGTTTTTACTCAATTTGGCCTCTTTTATCATTGAAACCATGTAATGTCTTATACTATAAGTCTTTTGGGGGGACAGAAATATTTAGAAAACATGTAATAAATCAGTCTGAGCCCACAGGATAGAACGGAATAGAAATCTAATAAAATACATCTTGATCTGGCTCAGGAGAGAATCTGCTTGAATAGTTTTGACAGGGAGCTGGCAAGGTTAAAAGTGAGCCAGAGTTTTAATTTATAAACCTCAGAATCTGAGAGGAGTGAATCAAGAGCCCAAGGTAACTGCTGGTCAAGGAGGTGGGAAAAAGCAACAAGAAATCGCTTGCCGACCAAAGTTTCGGACACTCGCTCAACCTCATTCCAACACGTTGCAAGAGTGCTGGCCAAACCCAACTGCTACAGTGAGAATGACGTTCTTGAGATCAGAGGTGGTTGCCTCATGAACTGTTATTATGTGACTCTGTTGTGCAAGGAAGCAAGTTGACCGCAATGGTGTAATACGTCCCAACGGCACCAAAGATGGTATCTTTTGGGAACTCCTATCTCAAATACACTGGCATAGCATTCAGCTCTGTTGTGTTTTAAAGCAGATTAATTCTGATATATATATTTGAGACTATGTTCTCCCTGTGTCCCATTGTGGTCTCCCATTGACCCTGTGAAGGATAACCATCAGAGGTGCTCCACATTAGATGACCAAGCATATGTAAAAAGGTGCCCTCTTACTGAGATGGATCCAGCCATTCTCAATGGAACTTTCTTCCTACTTAAGTGGTTTTTCCTCCAACGGAAGAGCCACTTAAGTTGGAGGAAGGCTTCTTAGACTCATGGAAGACTTTGATCGTGAGCCAAAAGGAAAGGTGGGGTATCCATATTTTAATAAATGAATAAACTTTGCTCAATAGAATGGAAGTATCGGGGTAGAATCCACCCCACTATAACTATTGGAACACTTTCATCTGCTAGGGAATTAAGGCCTGAGTTGTATGCATCGTTCATAAAACAATAGTTCTTGTTGGCCAAGGTAAAGCTGACATGTGACTGATAGACTAGATCCAGACTGGTACATTGGTTAGATCATTGGATTAAGCTTGGAAAAGATCTGGGTTTGAATTCCTCCTCTTTGTGACACTTGCTGGACCAGGTGACCCGGGGCAAGTGTTCTTTCTTGGTCTAACCTAACTCCCAGGACTGTGGAACACTGCTCCAGATTCGGCAGAGGAAGAGCAACATAGAAATGTACCCTTAAATAAACCATTTTGACCGATTGTTGCCTACACATAGGACTGCGTGGACAGAATATATCCCATTTTTTAAAACTGAGTTCAACTTTTGAAAATGTGGGAAATGTTTACTCAAGCATTCGCTCTTCCAAGAGTTATCAGCCGGATGCTACAAGAAAGATTCTGCAGAAGGGTGCAATGGAAATAATAATAACCGCTTGTTGATAGCATCTGTCTATCTACGTTTCTATCCCGCCCTTCCTCTGAGAAGCTCAGAGCAGCAACTTGTTCAGCCTTCTAGCTTGAACAAATGTATGAAGCCACTTTCATGAATTAAGGGAGTTGCGGTGGCTCCGCGGTACAGCATCTGCTTAGCATACAGATGGCCAGCGATTCACTCCCCTGTATCTCCAGATAAAGGTCAGGGTATAGTAGATAATGTGAAAGATCTCTGCCAAGTGATCGTCCTCACACATTACAAAAACGTGAGTTTTCTTTGGAGGAAATCAACTCAAAAACCCGAGTTTTCTTTGGAGGAAACCGAACTCACATGTTTAACATGTGACTGTAAGCTTACCTTTAAAAATGGGGGGGGGGCACAAAGCATCTTTCACACATACCTCCCCCTCTGTAAGCTTTCAATAGCTGAGAAAGGCGAGGGAGGGAGCTATTTAAATTACTGATGAATCTTCACATCTGCCAAGGATCTTCCTGTATCAGCTAATCACACCTGGGCAGATGTGCGGAATCTGTAATGCAAATAGCCCCCCCCCATACAAGCCTTTCTAGGCTAGTTAAAGCATGTGGGGGGGAGGTGAAAGAAGGAGATAAAGTCTCTCCTCCTGTCTCCACATGAGCATGGGAGATGATTTCCACACACTCCGTGCACACTGTTTTAAAGGTAAACTTACAGTCACACGTTAAACATGAGGTGGGTTGGAGTTTCATCCAAAAAAACCTCGAGTTTGAGTAACATGTGAGGAGGTCCCCTGGACCCCTGAAGAATTGCTGCCTGTCTGAGACCCAAGCTACAAGAGACAAATTGCACAAGGAGGAGCACGTGAAGGGAGTTGCAATGTTAGCCAGGAAGCTGAATTCTCAAAGAGATCAGAAGGCTCAGTTAGTTTCCCCTGTTTACAGAGCCACTGAGATCACTGCTCAGAAGGTTTGTTTATTTCCTCTTGGCCTCCTAGAAGGGGAGGGGAAACTGACAGAGCCTTTGGGAGGCCAAGAGGAAATTAACACACCCTCTGAGCAGCATCTCCCTGGCTCTGTAGAGAGGGGAAATTGACAAAGCCTTCCGATCTCTTTTAAAACTCAGCTTCTCAGCTAACATTGTGATTCCCTTCACGTGCTCCTCCTCGTGTAATTTGTCTCTTGTAGCTTGGCTCTGAATAGACATTAGAGAATAATGACTTTGATGGAACACTGGTCTGCTTCAGTTTGAGGCAGGTTCATGTGTGCTCACCTTATTCTATAGCTGTGACCATTCACATTCGTCCTTAGCTACCCTTCCCTCCCTTCCCTTTATTTATTACAGGGATTGTATGACAAGTTTTTTCTTTGGAGCTAGCGAACTTTTCTGGGAGTCACCTCGGACAGAGGAAGCCTCAGCTTGTGAGGAGCCGGCCTGCTTTTTATGAGTTTCCTTTGGCTGTTCCCTACTTCTCACCACACTTTCTTCCAGGCAGAGTTCCTCTGGAAAGTAACAAGGGGTCAAGCCAACAGTTCCGCAGGGCCTATAAAACGGAGATGTTCCGCCAGGCCTTCGGCTGAGTGCCAGCGGGTGTCCTCCTTCTTCCATCTAAGACCACCACTTCTTCTGGGGCTTCCCTCGGCCATCTTCTACGCCCGTTTACGGACTCCCAATATTTGTTTAAATAGCCTGCTCCTGGACTATTTGAATGACTTTTTAAAAATTGTTATTGAGTTTATGTTTTTGTGACTTTGCATGTATTTTTTGAATGTTGTTAGCTGCCCTGAGCCCATCTGTGGGGAGGGCGGGGTATAAATCAAATAAATAAATAAATAAATAAATAAACCCAGAAGTTGTGTACCTTCTGACCAGCAGGCCAAGATCCACACTCAGAGGCATGCATGGAAAGAGGAGAACCCATTATATGTGCCAGGAGGTTTCTGGGTGATTATATGCCTGGGGTTTTTTGTCCCCCTACAGATAATAATTCCTTTCCTGGCAAGCAATAAGTCCCTATTTGATGTATGCACACCCTTGGAGTCTTGTTTGTACTCCGTGGGGAAACTTGCAACCAAATCACAACTCTCCAAAATACCCAGGGGAACACCCAGGGGCCCTCTCAAACATGATGCTTTTCAAAAGCTGGCTCTTTTCTTTGAACAGGTTTCATCCGCAAACCACTTTGTTTAAATTAGAAAGATCCAGTTCCAGTCACTGACAGTTCTGAGGCACTTGATTAAACCTCACGAAAGGGCGTTACAAAAAAAAAATTAAGAAGAAAAGACGAGGAAAATCAAAGCGCTAGTCCCTATCAGATGAGATTTGACGTGAGGTGAGGGCTGGACAAGGCTTTCTTTGTTATTGACAGACCTGAAGTTGTCAGATATTTCTGCGGCTTTATCGTTTTTGAAAAGAAAGGGAGGGGGGGAGGAAGCAATCCTGCAAAACAGGCTGTTGGAAACAACGATCTTGGTTTTAGAAGCATGTACCTGATTCCCTGAAGCCTCTCCAGAATTCTCTTTGTGAAAGTCTCTTTGCCCTGTGTTAGCTGAGAGGAAGTGTGCTTGAACATTCCGTAGCAGTGAAAAAGAATTTCAAACAGTAGTCACTGAGCTGACAGAGACTTCTAGTTGGATTTTAATGGAGAGGGGGATTATCCTGTTTCTTTAAATGCGTGAGTCTGAAAGCAAATAGGAGAGCAATTTTAAGTGGGTCTTGTCAGAATCTTACTCGGGTCTATTCGATTCGGGTTACTTCCAGGAAAATGTTTTTAGAGTATCACTGTTAGAGAGGAGATTGGGGGAAGCAACTCAAGAGCAAGGGTGGAGAACAACCCAGAGGAAGAAACAGTGGACCAGTTATGTCACACCTCTCAGAATCTCTCTACATTGCCTACAGTGGAGGAATGATTGACAAAAGTTTTGGAGTTTGCGTTAATGGCAAAACTTACTGCATTGGTTAGAGAAAGGACATTAGTTAACTTCTTGACTGAATGGAAACCATTAATAGACTTTTTGCATGAAATGGATAACAAGGATTTGATGACATCTGTATTTATGAATTAAGAAACATGAACAATAGAAAAAAGAGGGGTTTTGTGACTAACTTAGAATAAGTGTAACTCTAGACATGATATATACTTGTTGCGGAGAAAATAGGAACTCAACCTGTAGTGTAATCTAGGAGTTTTGTTGTTGTTGTTGTTTTCTTTTCCCTTTTCCTTTTAATTATATAGATATATGTATTGTTAGTGTGTCATGTTTAGAATTGTGTGTTTTTTCTTATTCTCTATGTTTATTGTTTATTATGTTATGGTGTATAGTTTATAGTTTAAATAAAGAAAAAATTAAAAAAGAAAAGAATCTCTCTACATGTGTCAGGAGATGCAATGGTAGCTGGGAAGGGTAGTTTAAAAAGGCAGAGCCGGCAGCAGGGCAAAGGCTTTGCTATGCACCAGAGCTGTGTGAAGGGGCTGTGAAATGCCAGAAAGGAAACTTCAGCCCAGTATAACCTTTCCAGGTCCAAACCCAGCTCTGGAGGGCAGTTGCAGCTCATTTCCATTCCTCGCTGCCCTCTGGTTGTGATCCTACACAGTTTAAGACTGGGGAGGTGAAATTGACAGAGCCTTTGGAGAAGATGAAATTAACAAACCCTCTGAGGAGGGATCTCTGTCAGCTCTGTCTTTTAAAACTACGCTTCCTGGCTAACATTGCATCTCCCTACACTTGATGAACACGAGCCAAGGCATCTCATGTAGAGAGACTCTCGATGTCCTCTTTGCTATTCTAATAGAAAGATAACGGCTGAAAATTCAGACAGTCCTGCTGAGACCCGCATATGGGACTACGTTTTGGAAGGCTGTAAATACTGAGAGATTTTGCTTTTCTGCTAGAGGCAAAGAAGGGAAGGGCTGATGCATAGTTCTCAGCTCCCGTGACTTTATCATAAATCTTGAGACAGTAATTAGGGTGCTATTTCCAGCTTTTTCTTTTTTCAAATGATACTTTGTAATGATGAAGGACCTAAAGTTAATAAAACTGACTTTCTATCGCTCTCTCTCAAATATTTTGGAGAAGGGGTGTTTTCTCTACTGCCTAATTTTGTATTCTCTACTGCCCAATCAGCAAGATTTACATCCATTCATTCCCATGTGAGAACGGGGAGTCACTGGAGATTTTCCAGTTCCTTGCACTTCTCTTGCAAGTATGGAGAAATGCAATTCCAAAATAAATGTTTTTATTCTTACACAACTTTTGGAACTCATTGTTTTAAAATGCATTCAGTCAATCTCGGCATTCTTCAGAGTAAACCATTATTAACTTACTATTTGGGGGGTTCCACCTAGCTGGTTTTAAGTGGGGTGAAGCACTGCGTTCGTGGGTATGTGTGTGAATGTGTGTGTTAGATCTGGCCAAGCATACAAATATTAGCTCCTGCATATGAGACATGTATGCACCAACTCACTTTTGGAACTCATTCCAAAATGCATTCAGTCAATCTTGGCATTCTTCAGAGTAAACCATTATTAATTTACTATTTGGGGGGTTCCACCTAGCTGGTTTTAAATGGGGTGAAGCACTGTGTGCGTGCGTGTGTGTGTGCATGTGTGTGTTAGATCTGGGCAAGCATACAAATATTAGCTCCTGCATATGAGACATGTATGCACCAACTCATGTAAATTTTCATGCAAACTCAATATTGTCAAGCCACACTTTCATCCTAAATGAGCAGTGATCAAAAGCAAATTCCGGTCTATATCCACGTCAGCATTTCAGAATCAGGTCAATGGATTTCCAGTTCATTTCAGCTGCCTTCAAGTCACGGCATGCCTTCTGAATCACAGCCTGCCCCGCACAAGCTTTTGGAACAGAAACTGAGAAGGCCTACAGATGAAAAACAGGTCTCTAGCTAACTCCATGCAAAGAGCGAGATGCTGCAAAAATGTTGGCTTTCTGGATTCTTGAGGATTTCTTTCATTCAACTGGACCTAAAGCAGCTTACAACAGTTAGGCATATATATATAATCCATTTAAAACCATAAAATAAACAAAAAAAAACCCGGAAGATCATTAGCATGAAACCAATACAATTAAAATGAACAAAAAGCAGCAAAGAAAACTCATGACTCATTTTTTTTAAAAAAGTAGCCTTGGTGCAAAGAACAAAATTAGTTTTCAGAAGCCCTTTGGAATAAACATATTTTCAACTTCCTGCAGAAGGCAAGAAGCAATGGGGCTACTGAGGGGAAATGCCTTAGCCTGGGGCCGTAGCTGAAAAGGCCCTGTTGCAGGCACCCACCAATCTTAAATGAATGCAGGCTCCTGCAAAAAGGGCTCTGCTGGGAGATCTCAGGGCCTGGAAAGTTTCCTATGGATGCATACGGTCATTTGGACCCAAGCCATTTAGGGCTTAAAGGGTGGCCTCAATTTTAATTGTTTTTTTTTTATTACTACTCTTGGCGGGAGTGGAGTTTTAGACTGCGTTGTTACATAAAGAAACCAAATTGTGTCTTAAACTGTGGTGGTGGAGAGTGCCGTCAAGTCATAGCTGCTATATGGTGACCCCAGCAGAGATTTCATGGCAAGAGACTAAGGGCCAAGCTACACATGACGAATGACACTTGAACAGCAAGTGTATTTCTCCCTGTTCACTTGCCCTCCACTCAATCCACTTGCCAGGCAAGTGTCTTTCGTCATGTGTAGCTTGGCCCTGACAGAGGTGGTTTGCCATCGTCTGTCTCTGCAACCCAGGTCTTCCTTGGAGGTCTCCCATCCAATTATTAACCAAGGCCAACCCTGCTTAGCTTCTGAGATCAGACGAGATCAGGCTTATATAGGCTATCCAGGTCAGGGTGTCTTAAACTGTAGCTCAGCTTAAACTCATAGTCAAAGGTCAGAGGTGAAAGAGAGCTGTATTCCACACTCATTCTTCTGTGGAAACTGTTAGAGGTTTGACCGCCATTGAACTGCCAGACTGTTCAATGTTTACAACAGGAACAGTGTTGTTCCATGCTCTTCTATGCACTGACTTTGTCATCTCTGTTTGAGCTTCCACCTTGTTGAAAGAAGCAAGTTTACTACAGTTGGCCGGATATTGTATAATATTGTATATGAGAATTGGATATATATAGCCTGGAAGTGTTTAGAATTAGATAAGTCATGCACTGTGCCAGTTTATATTACCAATAATCACCTAATATACTTTTGCAATTTTTCATTGGCTTTTGTCTTGTCCCTTAGTTGTTGTTTTCCACTTTGGTTGTTGCAGTTGTATCTAAGTGCGCTTCTCCTATTGGTAGTTCACCTTATTTTGTGCAGGCTAGCAACTCTTTTACATTTCTCTACCAGTAGAATGAAAGCCCCTGGTGTCACAGGCATGGGATGAGGGCAGCCACTATGTTCTAAAGGACGATGAATTTTAAAGGATCCTAGGCCAAGAAGCTGAACAGATACTCTGTTTTCCACCAAGTGTCACCAACTGTTCATTCCACTATGGAAAGGTGCCCGATGTTACTGGGCTCTAGAGCATGTGTTCTAGAACAAGCTGAGCCAAGGAGTTAATCCAGCCTCAGAGAAGGCGAAGCCAATTTGTTGGTGGTGTGTCTAGATAAGATTGGTGCTGTAGAGCTATTACTACTGGCGTCAAGCTGCCAAGCTTGGGAGGCATGAAATAAATTAAGCTTCTGAAGAAACGGGGTGGGGTGGGGAAGCCTTCATGAGTCATGGGGTAGAGCACAGGTCTTTTTTTGCTTGCCTGCAGGGCTGCCTTCAATCTCCGCCCCTCCCCAGTTCTCTTGGGGGCCCCACAATAGTTTGGCCAAAGGGAGCTCAGGCAAGGGCAATTGGCTTGATCCAATGTCTGCAGTGAACACTAGAATGGGTGTGATGTAGTAGCTAAGAGAATGAGCTGTGTTTGGAGGCATACCCGGAGTGTCTTGTCTGCAATGAACTCTCTAAGGAGCGATGGTTGTTGGGGGTTTTCCGGGCTGTATTGCCGTGGTCTTGGCATTGTAGTTCCTGACGTTTCGCCAGCAGCTGTGGCTGGCATCTTCAGAGGTGTAGATGCCAGCCACAGCTGCTGGCGAAACGTCAGGAACTACAATGCCAAGACCACGGCAAGACAGCCCGGAAAACCCCCAACAACCATCGTTCTCCGGCCGTGAAAGCCTTCGACAATACATCTCTAAGGAGCCTTTGACAAATGGCTGACTGTCAGTCTCAGCTCTTTGCACTATGGGGATAAGAAAACAGGCCCACCTTATAGGGCTGTTGTCAGAATTACAACAAGATATTATACATGAGGGGTCATGAACTCTGCATGCATTCTTATGAACCCCTGTCCAATCTTTTGAGTGGCCTGCCTCTCTTCTTCTTCTTCTTGAATGCCCTGGCCCTCTTCATTTGGAATGGTCTATTCTTTGCAAATGGCCTCCAGAGGCACCCTTAGTTGAGAGCCCCACGTGTGTTTGTGGAGAATCCGCTCTTTGGTCACATCTTGAGAAGGCAAGACTCACTGGAAAAGACTATAATGCTAGGAAAAGTGGAAGGCAGCAGGAAAAGCAAAAGACCTAAAACGAGATGGATTGACTCAATATAAGAAGCCGCGTTCTCCAATTTGCAAGATCTGAGCAAGTCTGTTAATGATAGGACGCTTTGGAGATCTTTCATTCATAGGGTTGCCGTAGATCAGAGGCAACTTGACGGCACATAACACACACACACACACCTTTGCCTCAGTATCTATCGATGCTAGTTAAAGAATAGTGTAGGCCACATCTTCCATTCTCTCTTTCCACACATCTCAGCAAGCACTTTGTATTCTCCTGCTCTCTCGGCAGTCCAACAACTCCCCAAACATATTTAGATATTCCAGCACCATCACCCTACACCCCCAAATTGTTCAGCCTCTGAAATGACACAAAACCCCAATGCTACGATCTATAACTGCTTCAAGGAAAACAAAAACCAAAAGGCAGTGTTGACGTAGCAGTTAGAGCATCAGAAACGGATCTGGGAGACCCAGGTTCAAATCAGTCAAATTAGGCTTGTCAAACACTCAGTCTAACCTACCTCACAGGTTTGTTGTGAAGATATAATGGATGCAAGGCGCTAAGTCACTTTGCATCCCTGCTGAGCAGAAAGACAGTATAAATAAAATAAATGATTAGCACTCTCGTTGGGTCTCGGATTTAAAAAGTAAGTGGCCTTCTTTTTGGTAATTGTTGGCCAGTTCACACATGCATTTTTATCACACGGCTAGTTCAATCACGATCCAATGAATGAATCATAAGAGATCCAATGCCAGAGACAGATCTTTAACGGCACTGCAAACAAAGCATTTTTAAAGCGTACTCCGTTTAGACTTTCAAGCCCAAATAATTTAGTGGAGAAAAGCCAAATGATGGCTCGATATGCCTTTGGGGACCAGTGGTTTCTATCCTTCATTGCCTAATCCAGAGATTTAAAGGTAGACCCATCATAAAGTTTTGTCTTCACACTACAACTACTGAAAATAGGACAGCACAGGTAAAGAGGCCACATCCTGTAGAAAACAAGACGGTTAAGTAATATGCAGAAAAGGTCCCTTACCTCTTTGCCGGATTTCTCGATCTCTACCGTCACCGTAGTGTGGTTCTTGTGCTCCTGGAACATGCAGAGGTAACAGATGCAGACCTGATCTGTCTGGCAGAAGAGTTCCATCGTCTTGCCATGTATGGGGCATTTCCTGGCTTCGAAGTCCTTGATGGGATCCAGGAGCTGGTGGTCTCGGAAAGCAGCCCCTTCTAAATGGGGCTTCAGGTGGAGCTCGCAGAAGCTAGCTTGACATACCAGGCAAGACTTCACAGCCTTCTGCTTGTTGTCAATGCAGGAGTCACAGAGCACCTCTTCCAAGTTCACCCGGGGCCTTGAACCGGCCACTCTACCGGCCCTATTGAAGTTGGCTCTCTTGGTGTCTCCTGCTTCTGTAAGAGAGATGGAGATAGTGGGCTTCCTTAGATCTGCAATTTGCCCACTGGAAAACAGTGGCTTTTTGGCGTCCCCTTCACTGGCAAAGGGTTTCTTTGTCTCTATTGTGAACATAGGCTTCCTCAGATCCCCCCTCTCTGGGAAGGAAATCTGGGGCCTTCTAGCTTCTCCTAGTTGCACATTGGGGAAAATTGGCTTCTTTGATTCCCCAGAATCCACATTGAAGAAGGTCGACCTCTTCTCATCGGCTGATTCAACAAACTGGATGATTGGTCTCTTCCACTCACCCCCAGAGTAAACAGAATTTTTGACCTGACCTGTCTCCAGCGAGGGACTGGTGGAGTTGCTTTTGCTGGCATCTTTTTCCCCTCTGATTGGACTGGTGGATTTCTTCACTTCCTCCACTTCTTTCTTAGGAGAGACAGAGGTCTTTGCTTCTTCTGCCTTTCCTGTGGTCCCATTTGTTCGTGCTGTCTCCATAGTGCAGCTTTGTCTCTGCTGTTTGTTCAGTTTTTCTTCCCTCCCAGCCTAGCTCCCTGTAAGAAGAAGTCAAATTTTGGCCTAGCTTGCTGTCTTCTTGGAAGCAAGCAACTTTGCTGGCAGTTGCCCCAGCAAGAAATGGAAGGGAAATACAGGAAAAGCTTTGCCTAAATGCCACACCTTCAAGACAGGGAGGAGAAGGGAGACACCTGAATGGGCAGAGCCAGAGAGAGAGAGAGAGAGAGAGAGAGAGAGAGAGAGAGAGAGATGTTACAAAAGGCATCAAGAGATCCAGGTGTATAACTAATTATACAAAGTAGTCCACACCCAGAAACATTCTTGTCTAACCAGGTTAGAGAACGAAGGACTGTTTCTGTGTCTTTCTCCCCTAATTTTTATTAAGAGGCAAGCAACCAGTTCTGCTACTGATTTCGAAAATAGTTTTCCATTGACAGCAAGAGAGGAATGGGCTGGTTTAGTTAGAAAGTGTGAGGCCCACAACACGAGTGTTACCAAGTGGGTCGCTTATGCACACAGGCCCAAGCAATTTGGCTTGCAAATGAAATCAATGCCAAGGTTGAGAAACCACATCCAACCTTTATATACTTGGAACCTGAGGTAAGAGTTTTCAGGTCAAGGAACAATGACGCCCAATGCTGAAGAAGTTTAAAACTGTGCAGAATTATCGCATTCTCAGGGCCAGGCTACAAGAGATGAATGACACTTGAATGGCAAGTGGATTGAGTGGAGGGCAAGTGAACAGGGAGAAATACACTTGCCGTTCAAGTGTCATTCGTCACTTGAAGCTTCGCCCTCAGTGAGGAAAAGAAACTGAAGGCCAAGCTACAAGTGATGAATGACACTTGAACGGCAAGTGGATCGAGTGGAGAGCAAGTGAACAGGAAGGAATACACTTGCCATTCAAGTGTCATTCGTCACTTGTAGTTTGGCCCTAATTTAATTCATTTCATTTCATTTATTAGATTTCTTGTCCCCCTCATAAGTGGGCTCAGGGCGGGTTACAAAAATATATATTGGTACAATAAATTAAAACAACAATACACAGTAAAAAATAAAATAAACAGTTTCATGATTCCAATACTAAAGTTAAAACCACAATCTAAAATCCCATCTCCAGTCTGTGCCAAATGACTGCTCCCCTGCCCCTACTTGATTTCTATCAGAACACCTAGGTACTGAAAAGTTCTGTATCATTTCGAGAAATGAGGGATGTGTTTGTCTGTGTTGTGTTGTGTGTGTGTGTGTAATTTTCTACTCTGTGGTTTCATTCTGGGTACAACGGCCCTTCCCAGTTCAGCTACCACCTCCCCGTCAGCAGCACAAGCGATACTCTAAATTTTAAAACCAGTACTTATTCATCTTTTTTTCTTTTTAAAGGGCTATTTATGACTTTTATTTTCTCTTTTCTTCCCTCTGTGCTTCTTGGGCTGAGGTGAAATCTTAACACAACAGCCTCGGGGAACTTGAGACGATTAAGAAATGTTCCAGGGTGGAGTTTTGTGTTCTCAGATGTACTGACACAAATATGCGGAGCTTCTTTCTTTCCCCTTCAAGGACACAATAATGCTTAAGGTTGGAGAGAACTGCAGTCAGGCAACCACACAGCTCTGCAAAATGACATAACTGGATCCTCATACTTAGTTGATCCCTTGTTTGGTGCTCCAAATGCACCAAACAAGGTGGAGCTTTTTGTGCCCTTCTGATGTCCTTATTTGCCTGGGACCATCTCCAGAGGTCCCTAATTTTTTCAGTCCCTAATTTTTCCTCATTTTACTTTTGGGGAAAGGTCAAAGCTATGGTTCTGTTATTCAGACAAGTCATGGGATGCTCACAGACATTACTTGCATGGCTACAGGTAAGTTTCACAATGGAGCCCGTAGCAGCTCCATGGGGTGGTTTGCAGATGGGGGAGCCTGCAGCCGCTTCTCCCTGCATGCTGACAGGCACAAAACTCTATTGTTCCCCAACAAATACAAGGATTTTGTAATATGTACCACACAAGACATCTGACATGTTAAGAACACGTGTCAGGATATGCAATGTTAGCCACAAAGGGTAGTTTAAGAAGATAGAGCTGGCGGCAGGGCAAAGGCTTTGCTATACACTGGAGCTGTGTGAAGGGGCTGTGAAAGACCAGAAGGGAAACTTCAGCCCATTATAACCCCTCCAGATCCAAGCCTGGCTCTGGAAGGCAGCTCCAGCCTATTTCCATTCCTCGCTGCCCTCTGCTTGTGATCCCACACAGTTTTAGACTGGAGAGGTGAAATTGACAGAGCCTTCCCGGCTGTGAAGATGAAATTAACAAACCCTCAAAGGAGTGATCTCCGCAGGCTCTGTCTTTTAAAACTACACTTCCTGGCTAATATTGCTTCTCCCTACATTTGACGAACATGTGCCGAGGCATCTCGTGTACAGAGACTTGTATTCCTAATCACTTGCATATGTGATCTGGCATTTTCAGTAGTCAGATTTCTCCTCTAGCCCTCAGACTGAAAAGAAGCCATTTTGACCTTTAGTGTTTTCTGGGTTTTCAGGGAGATCTCTAGTGCCCCCCCCTCACTCAGCTGCCTCCTATTCATACATACTCCTGGAAGAAAGAACTGAGTGCACTTTCTTTATGTTCCTTTAAACTGACACCAGCAAACCTAAAAGGAGCACAAAAGAACATTTCCTTTTTTTATTTTTAAAAGGTTTGTGCCATCTCTTCAGGAGCTTGCCAAGGAGGCTTACAACAAAGCATTAAAATATGTTAATTAAAAAACAACAGTAATGCCCAGTCCATCGTAAAAATATACACCATACACAGAGACCACTGACAACTTAAAATAACAGTTGCAAGAGTAAAATTACATTAAAAGATCGACCTCCTTGATTATAATTAATTAAAAGCCCAGGTGAACAGAAACCTTTCGGTCTGGTGCTTAAAAGAGAGCAATGCAGGCACTCCATAAGTGAGGTGCCACCACGGGAATAGCTGTGTGGGACGGACTCAGCTTCAGATGCTGAGATTTCCAGTCAGTGAGCTATGATTGACATGTCCCCCCCCCCCGCCGCCGCTGCCACCACCACCATGTGGCTAGCCTGAAATGGCAGTTGGGGATGGAATGTTGGGGGAGCTGGCAGTTGGAGTTGGAGGGTAAACGAGAGAGGGAAAGGGAGCTGGAGCCTGGCTTTAGACCAGAGAGGGTCAGCCAGAGAATCCTCTGTGAGAGGAAATAATGCTTGTGAAACACTTTTAGTCCTAGGACTAAAGTGGGGAGAACCAGCACTAACTCCTACATAGGGCCAAACTACAAGTGACGAATTACACTTGCCTGGCAAGTGAACAGACTCACGTGTATTCCTCCCTGTTCACTTGCCATTCACTTGCGCTCCATTTGATCAAGTGGAGCACAAGTGAACAGGGAGGAATACACGTGAGTCTGTTCACTTGCCAGGCAAGTATAATTTGTCATTTGTAGCTTGGCCCGTAGACTCAAGAGATCTGGGAATTATAGAGGGCCAAGGAAGTGGGCAGAAAGGAGTCTCCCCTTCAGTGCCAGGAACAGGGTTATAGCTCATAACTATAACGCCTGCCCAGTATCTAGGAAGGGTTTGTCTTAAGTCTGGAGAGGAGGGAAAGTTGTGTTGTGTTTGTGTTTGAGTATATAAAGTGTAACATCTGTGAAGCAGTGTCAACCTCTGAAAGAAGCCAGAAACCTAGTGTTGTACTAAGTGTTTTGTGCCTCACACCAGTGAAGTTCCTGTACAAAAACCTTTCTGTTTCTTCAGTTCAAACACCTGTCTACCTGCCTTCTGACTTCACCTACTGTAAATAAACCTTCAGTTGCATTTTGAACCTCCCCAAGCCTTGTGTGCCAGTTTCTTCTAAAGGGAAGCGCAAGCCCCTGATCTGTCCCCTACTAAGACTTGGCTGGGTAACCATTTTTAATATTTCTTAAGGGTGGGACAAGAAGGAAAGTTGAAGCTTAACATCAACCATGCTACCAGAGGCTTCCCAGCCCAGTATACAGCTTCATAGGCTTAAAGAGGAGAAGTTTTACCTCAGGGTAGGGGAAGGTCAGCCTAAGCCTGAGTTGGACGTGGGTTTGTGGCACCACGTCTCTGGTTGACACCTGCAAGTTGTTTCACTCCCTCCAAGCGCTTATCCCAGCTGGAAAGAGGGAGCACTTGGGCCACACATTTCTATGTGGCAGTGGGTCCTCTGCTTGGCCTCAGACCTTGGCAGATGCCCACCGTGTCAAAATGAATGTTGGCCACGAGTGCACATGCAGATAAATGCCCTGGCATCCTCTTGCCACACCACATGTCACAGCTAGTGAGACTGATTTGGATCTATTATGTGCGTGCAGCTGCAGGAGAATAGAGAT
The DNA here is from genome assembly GCF_028583425.1 of Eublepharis macularius. Taxonomy (NCBI): domain Eukaryota; kingdom Metazoa; phylum Chordata; class Lepidosauria; order Squamata; family Eublepharidae; genus Eublepharis; species Eublepharis macularius. Next base: position 7,252,340 of record NC_072803.1, read on the forward strand.
AGACTATGTGCAGGGCTTTTTTTCAGCAGAAACACGGTGGAACGGAGTTCCAGCACCTCTTGAAAGTGGTCACATGGCCAGTGGCCCCGCCCCCTGCTCTCCAGACAGAGGGGAGTTTAGATTACCCTCTGGGAGCAGGGGGCGGGGCCACTGGCCACGTGACCATTTTCGCCGAGGGCGATTTAAACTTTAAAAAACTCCCCCCTTGTTCCAGCTGACCCAAAGTGACATCATTGTGCGGTCCTGAGTTCCATCACTGAGTTCCACCACCTCTTTTCCCAGAAGAAAAGCCCTGACTATGTGCATCTACACAACAGTAGTACATTCACTGGGACTTGTGCCTGACGTGTTTGAGTTGCATGTTAAAATATTCAGCACTGTCTGTTTTAAATAGTTAATTGGATTGCTAAAGTTTCCTATGCAATCCTCCCCTCTTTTCTTCAAGTGTTTAGGTAAGCAAATGATGAAGTGCGTACTTGGGAGGAGGATGAAAGCAGACAAAGAGAAGGCGATGCCAAAAGGAACGACAGAACATGACAGTCGGGAAGCATTCGTTCCTTCTGATTGACTATCGGAACTAATGCATCATTGTTAGCATTCATTTTAACAGCATCGGAAGCCTACAGATACAACAGTGCAAAAGGTGGGCTGTTTGGGATTGTTTAGTATTGCAAGCAAAGTTCAGCAATTTTTGATGTGTTGTTACGTGCTATGTGCCATCGAGTCGACTACAACCCATGGCGACCCTATGAACGAAAGACCTATCATTAACAGACTTGCTCAAATCCTGCAAACTGGAGAATGTGGCTTCTTTTATTGAGTCAAGCCATCTCGTTTTAGGTCTTCCTCTTCTCCTACTGCTCTTGACTTTTTGATAGCTGGTATCAAATCCTTTTTGAGCAAGTAGAAGCGGCGGAGATAGGGATAGTGTCTGAAGGTATCTTTGAGTGAAAAAAAATTATATCACACAAGCCCTGTCTGTTGATTGATGGTTGCCCAAGAGACATCTTCATTTCCATATATTTGGTTTTAATCGACGATGCTTTATATTTGATTACCTTGAGCCAAGAAGAAAGGTGGGGTATAAATATTTTATTAAATTGAATTGATTATGTTCTGCTTCAGTATTTTTACTACTCTATATTGGATTCTTGCTAATACTGTGTCTTTTAAACTTGTATCTATTTACCCTGTGGCATTGTTTCTGGAAATGTCCTTGATTCTGTATTGAAATGTACTTGATACTGACTGTACTAAGCTCACACTGTGTAATCCACCTTGAGTCTCAGTGAGAAAGGTGGACTATAAATGATATAAACAAACAAACCGTATCAAAATGTGGCGGTTGCCCAAGCCCTTGGCAAAGGGAGGGAACAAGACCGATAGCCGCTGCAGGATCTTCCTATGTTACTACCGCGTGAATTCTTCGGCTAGCATTCACGCAAACATGGATGGATACTGTTTGCTGCAAGGTGTGTTGCCTGCAGCCTACCAGTACACACTTCTACTGATGAGCAAGGTTGAAAGCCTGCAAGCAAGCCCCATTGAACTCAGTCAGACTTACTCATTTGCAAATTTTCACAGTTTCCAACTGTTAATCAGTTGAAACATGCCCAAGTCCTCAACTAAGTTTGCTTTATTCAGGCAACTTCTTGAGGTTGATGTATTGTCGAAGGCTTTCACGGCCGGAGAACGATGGTTGTTGGGGGTTTTCCGGGCTGTATTGCCGTGGTCTTGGCATTGTAGTTCCTGACGTTTCGCCAGCAGCTGTGGCTGGCATCTTCAGAGGTGTAGCACCAAAAGACAGAGATCATTCTTCTTAAGAATGAACAGAGCATGGGCTCCAGTTCTGAAAAACACCAGGCCAACAAAACACTCCACACCCGACAATAGCCCTGCAGAGAAGATTAGCACATCAAGCACCAATCCATATGCAAAAGAACCGCCTCAGGATACAGTGAAGCCTCCCGCCATTAGCATTCCACACCCTGGGAAACTCTTACAGAATGACTCAGCTCAACCCCACCCCTCCTGAGTAGATACAAATGACCTACATCTTTTCCACACTGTGACACTGAGAGATCTCTGTCTTTTGGTGCTACACCTCTGAAGATGCCAGCCACAGCTGCTGGCGAAACGTCAGGAACTACAATGCCAAGACCACGGCAATACAGCCCGGAAAACCCCCAACAACCATCGTTCTTGAGGTTGCTTTGCAATAATCAGAAATCAGCAGGGGGCCACATAGCTTTTTTTCCAGGGCCATTCTAGCTTTGTAGTCCACCTTAGGATTGGCTGCCACAACAATTTAGATTGGAGGAGGGAGTCATTTGCTCTCAGTAATACCCTCAGGCAGCCAAATCTGATGGACTCGGTGGCACCATGACATCAGGAGATTGCTTGATCCAATCGGCTGGAATCACACAATTAAGAAGAAAGAAGTTTTACAAGGTCACAAAATCAACAGCATGGCGAGGCTGCAAACAAGTGTGTGTGTGATGTGCCATCAAGTCACTTCTCACTTATGGCAACCCTGTGAATAATAGTAAATAATAGTAAAGAGTCCAGTAGCACCTTTAAGACTAACCAACTTATTTGTAGCATAAGCTTTTGAGAACCACAACTCTCTTCATCAGATGCAAGGTGCTACTGGACTCTTTGCTATTTTGCAACTACAGACTAACACAGCTAACTCCTCTGAACCTATGAATAATGACCTCCAAAACGTCCTATTGTTAACAGACTTACTCAGATCTTGCAAACTGATGGCCGTGGCTTTCTTTATTGAGTCAAGCCATCTTATTTTGGGTCTTCCTCTTCTCCTACTGCCTTCTACTTTTCCTAGCGTTATTGTCTTTTCCAATGAGTCTTCTTTTCTCATAATGTGACCAGAGTACAATTTAGTAATTTTAGCTTCTAGGGAGAATTCAGGCTTGATGTGATCTAGAACCCACTTATTTGTTTTTGGCCATCCGTGGTATCCACAAAACTCTCCTCTAGCACCACTTGTCAAATGAATCCATTTTCTTCCTGTCAGCTTTCTTCACGGTCCAATTTTCACACCCATACACAGTAATGGGGAATATCATAGTATGAATTATATTGATCTTATCCCCGGTGACACATCCTTTTCCTTAAAGCTCTTTTCTAGTTCCTTCATTGCTTCCCTTCAGAGTCTCAGTCTCCTTCCGATGTCTTGTTTGCGCTCTTCTTTTTGGTTGATGATTGAGCCAAAGAACATAAAATATAAGAGGAGGATTTTTTTGAGGATCTACTTCAAAAGCCCATTTTTAAAACCATAATCAGACCTCATGAAAATCTCATGTTAAACCTCATAAAAGTTCCATGCAGTGTGAACTGGTCGCTCTCTCCTCTCTGGGTTTCTTTAATTTCTTTTAAAATCAAAATATGCTAACATTGATCACAACATTCAATGGCAAGGAAGGAAACCCAAGAGCTAGAAAACAACATTTAGGAAACAAAGAATCCCAGCAGGTTTTACCTTGCCTTCTGGCTCAACTGAAATATGCACAGAATCCCAGTTGGGGGGTAGGGCCAGAAAGGAATTTCTACATCCTGCAAAAAAATGTCTCAGGGCTCAGTAGAGCCTCTTCTTGCATTTTTTTCGGCACCTAAGCGGAGAGCAAAAATCTTTGTCAATAGCGGCTGGTGATTCACATGTCAGTCAGCCACCAGCTTGATAATCCTTCTGTCACTGAATCCTCCTCAGGGTGTGTCTAGACAGTGCAAGGGTGTGACAAGTGCGGTGGGTGACAAACCTCAATCAGTGTGTCTTGCAGCCTTTTTATAGGGGTTCCTATCAGGAGTGCGCATTTGTATATCGATGCAAATCAATGCTTGAAATTCCCTATTTGGTTTTGGATCAGGAACGCCCGGAACTAAAATAAGCAGGGAATTTCAGGGACTATTTTGAATTGGAAATATCCAAATGCACACTGCTAATTTCCATAAATGTTCCCTTTACCACAGCTGGTAGCTCATGTCGAAACCACCCATACCGGAGCCCAGAATTTTTTGTAGGCTGATCAGTTAGCACATGATCACCTTCCGTGTAATGGAAGAAATCGAGTTGAATATATCTTCCTATTGCTCAAAAATACAAGGCACTCACCTAGATTTTAAATATAACATCCCTGCAGTTTCAACCTCCAAATCTTCAGTTTAAGTTCATGTGGAAGTAGTGGTTCTTTATTGTCATGTGAGTTTCTGTCTCCTTGAATTTTTCTATAAAAGGTACACATTTTTAACATTATCTGTCATCCAAGAAATCAGTAGTATATGTGAAGAAATGGAATTGCAAGCCCTCCCTGTTCCTGTGAAGGCAGATAATCCCATGACACCCCCAAGTCTCAGTGATGCTCCCCCTTCCCCTCACTGCCTGGTGTTACCAAAAACAAACTGGGTAACAAACTGCCACCAGCACCTCTGAGAGTATCTCCTGATGAACAGATAAACCTAGTGCCCTATATCTGCATTGCTATTTAGAAACTCGACTGAGTCGCTGATCCTCCCACTTTGCTCCAACAAGCTAGCACAAGGACAATCTATCACAACATCACAATTTCAAGCTACTGCACTCCACCAATGGCAAGTTTGCCCATTATTCCTCCCATCCCTGCACTTCAGATAGCAAGACAGCGGTATAGTATGTTTCCAGATACCAGGCTTAGAGCATTTAAAATGTAAGAAAGTTTAATGAATGAATAAAAAGAACACACATGGCCTGTTCAAGCATTCAGACAGAGCAAGGATTCAAAGAAAAAGAGAAAAATGCAATCCCCTTTCTTTATACTTAGCCTAAACAATGTTCAAATAGGACAGGACTTGAAGTGGCAGTAGTTTACAATTCAGCGTTACCTTATTTCTCATGATTAGGATGTTACCTCATTGTCCTTTGACGCATGAACAAGATGGACTCCATAGGTAAAAATGTAGTCCTTTGTGGCTGGCACTCCCAAGTCAAGAGCAAGATGCAAGAGGAAGACCTTCTTCTCTGCATCCAGAGAATGTATACTGGCCTTTCTGCTTCAAGAGGAAGGGTTTATTATCTAGCCATTTGGGCTCCCTGCAGCCTCTGTCCTTTTAGGTGTGGCATTCAAGCAGGGTGTGAGATGGTAAACAATTGTCTTTGGCCAGAGCTATTAGCATATATAAACACTTAAGTACCTTGTGCTTGGAGCCTGATGTCTCAACTCCCCCTCTCGGCCCCCTCCTTTCCTGCCAGCTAGAGAGTTTGCAGCTGGGTTTCAACGCATAGAACACAGTCACACCAACTAAAATATTGGAATGAATTCTTGGATGAGGGAATATGGTATATGTCACATAAGCTGGGGAACCATGAATAACCATGAGCAGAGCAATTCAGATATCCCATTCCCCTCCCCTAATCACCCCTCCACATTCTATAGCTTTTATGGATCTGAGCAAGTTTCCTCTCTCCCTTTTTCCTTTAAGTGAACTCATCTGCTCTCAACATTCATTGCTCCTGAAGTCTATCAGCCCATTTTTGAAGATGTGGGTATTTTCTTTCAGTTAATTTACAAAGTCTTTTTTTCTACATGCTTGGGGAGTTCCCCAGGCAGGGCTTTTTTCTGGGAAAAGAGGGGGTGGAACGCAAGACTGCACAATGATGTCACTTTGGGTCAGCTGGAACAAGGGGGGAGTTTTTTAAAGTTTAAATCACCCTCGTTGAAAATGGTCACATGGCTGGTGGCCCTGCCCCTTGATCTCCAGACAGAGAGGAGTTTAGATTGCCCTCCGCACCGCTCCAGTAGCGCGGAGGGCAATCTAAACTCCCCTCTGTCTGGAGATCAGGGGGTGGGGCCACCAGCCACGTGACCATTTTCAAGAGGTGCCGGAACTCCATTCCACTGCGTTCCAGCTGAAAAAAAGCCCTGTCCCCAGGTAGGTAGACACTCCTGTTTTGTCTATGGCCTGCTCTTCCTCTGCCATACACACTACCCAATGTAACTTTCTGTCATGTCCCCTAACTTTTTTTGCTGATCTCACACCATTCTCAGAACATGCACACAACATATGGTAGACTCTTCTTTGAATGGTACCAAATTCAGATTACAAGTGGGAAGGGATCACTTTTTGGGATGACATTGCACAGTTTTCCAAAGGAGCAACAAGCTGCCATGTGTTAAATTAGATTCTGTATTCCAATCTTCCATAATGCTCACTAAGTGACCTCAGGCCAGTCACTCAGCTGGCCTAAACCTCATCACTTTATTGTTGTCAGGATAAAATGGGAAAGGAAGATCCATGCACACCACAGTGAGTTCATTGATGGAAGGACAGTGTAAAAGTGCACTAAACAGATGAGAGGGGGAAGAGCTGGGATTCAAATCTGGAACCCCTAAATCCTAACCCCTAAACTCTAACCATTCCACCGTGCTGGCTACCTTGGGGACTGTGGTTCATGTGTGGGGCAGTGCATTGCATTATCTAGACAACAGTATGGAGGTTTGTGTATGTCAGGCATTGTGACGTTATGGGAAGTTGGCTTTGTTTTGCCAAAGTGTACATTTGTCTCTGCAAACAACACAGAAGCATGCATTTGTCCCTGTAGACGCATGCCCTGCCCCAGTAATTGTATCAACAGTCCATTAAGTGCTTAGTATGCACCCACGGCAGCTATGGACAGGCCACCAGGTGAGACGGTGAACACCTCCACAAAAACAGCGCATAAACTCCCAAGTCCTGCTCACTTCAAATTGTGAGCGTATCAGAAATGTGAAAACATGGGGAATCGGCTCAGGAAACCAAGAGAGCGTTTTGAGGAAGGTAAATTCAGCATCCCATTATTATTTTTTTCCAGATTGGGACATCTCTAAAAGCAGGAATATATTTAGCCACCCCAAGGTGAAAGGACCGACAGGGTGACACCCTATGATTTGCACTGCTTTCTTCTTTGTAATTTTCTTTGTGTGTGTGTCTGTGTGTGTGTGTGTGTGTGTGAGAGAGAGAGAGAGAGAGAGAGAGAGAGAGGGTGCAGGAGATTATCAGCAATGAATGCCCAGTTTTCTCATAGGAGCCACCCAGAGTTAATGAGGGCTTTCTAGCCTGACTCAGGCAGCAACATTTCTAAAGCACTGCTAAGTACCATTCGCCTGTGGCTTCTGGAGTCCTTTACAAATCTCACTGAATTGGGCTTCACAACAAACCTGTGGAAAAGGTCAGCTTTACTAGCCTTGTGTAAACAAACAGGGAGGGACATGCCTGTGGCATGTTCATCAACTAGCGAAGAGGGGTCCACACAGCTTCCATATACCACCCTGGCATGGTAGTGAGAGCCAGTTTGGTGTAGTCGTTAAGAGCGTGGGACTGTAATCTGGAGAGCCGGGTTTGATTCCCCACTCCTCTGCTTGAAGCCAGCTGAGTGACCTTGGGTCAGTCACAGCTCTCTGGAGCTCTCTCAGCACCCCCCCCCTCACAGGGTGATTGTTGTTGTGGGGATAATAATAACATACTTTGTAAACCACTCTGAGTGGGCATTAAGTTGTCCTGAAGGGCATTATATAAATCAAATGTTATTATTATTATTATAACCCCCCTTCTCCGTTCCTGGCATTTGGGAAATAGGGACCCTCATTGCTTTCAAAGCTAACTCTCTACTTGCACATCTGGTAGGTGCAGTGAGGAAATCAGGCCCTCCACTGCATGCCTTCACTGCACGGAACTAGGGATGATGTGGATTTCACTATGAATATGTTTATTATTTTATTTTTGAATGTAATTAGATTTATAGCCTGCTCACCCTGCAAGCAGGCTCAGAACAGATTAGTTAAGAGGGCGGTATTGTAGGAAAGGGGTCCCAGATGTTTCGGAACCATCGATTTCACCATTATGTTGCCTTACATATTATCTGTGGCTTTAAATATGTACTCCTATATCCTACCTGTGCTTCATGTTGTTCAATGTAAGTCCTAGAATTGATTATGTTCTGTTTCAGCAATTCTTCACCCCCATATTGGATCCTTGCTAATATGATGTCTTTGTAAACTTGTATCCATCTACCCTGTAGCATTGTTTATGGAAATGTCCTTGACACTGTATGGAAATGCCTGCCTTTGTCCTTGCCACTGATTGTACTCATCTCACACTATGTAATCCGCCTTGAGTCTCAGTGAGAAAAGCAAAATATAAATGACATAAATAAAATAAAATAAATAAACTGTATAAGTAAAAACATGGTCGCATAAAACAGTATAACAACATCAATACACGATTTGTTAAAAACTGCAGCGCACACGTTGCACAACCCTCCAGCATCCAGGGTTGAATTTACCAGGTTCAAAGGTGTCGATCAGATGCAAGTCAACCACTCCACCTGGTTGGTTTGTGCTGAACGGCCACTATAACCTGCTGAACTCACAAAACTGTGCATACGCAAAGAAACTACCATTTCAAATTGATTAGCCGCCATTAGTGTACTCAGACAAACACCGAAGGGTAGGATTTTGTTGAAACACAGCATTTATTTATGATGGGTTTATATTCTTTTTGAGTGATCTCATTGTCTGTTTGAATGGTGCCATTATGCCACATCAATTTGTGTGTGTGTGTTGGGGGGGGGGAACAGTGTGAGATGTGTGAGAACACAGTCAATTGCACTGCTCTGTGTGATCAGGAAAGAAAAAACAGCACAGCAACCTGTCAAACATGGGCAAACAGATCAATGAACTATAAAACTCATCAAAAAAATCAGAGCTCTGTTTGCAACCAGTGAACGACACAGAATGGCCAAAGTTAGGAGGGACGACCTTTTCCTTTATACCTCTGAGGTTCTCCCATTGAGCTGAGGAGTCATTTGGGAAGTTTTCCCTCGAGCAAAACTAGCCCTTGAGTCTTTGTGACCTTAAGCAGTCACATATTCTCAGCCTATCTTACTATATAGGGTTGTTGTGAGGATAAAATTGAGGAGGGAGAATGTTATAAGCATCTTTGGGTATGCAGGGGGGGGGGGAAGAAGGGCAAAAATAAGTAAATAAATGTGTTTCAGGTGGGTAGCTGTCAGAAATTTGATGAAGAGAGTTTTGACTCTCAAAAGCTTACGCCTTGGAAATCTTGTCAGTCTTTAAGGTGCTCGACTCAAATCTTGCTCTAAATAAATGTTTATATCATTTCCTTGAGCTGATTTCTTCTGTCAAACACACACAGCTTTATTTGTATATCAGAAACGCATTATTATCCCAATAATGATATATATACATTATACATGTAAATTAGGGGTATATCGTGTAAAAAAATCCTTGCCACTAAAGAACAAATCATCGATACAGGTAACAACTGAAACCATTCACAACAACAATATGCAGACAGAAACAAAGACGAGCCGATTCATCTACCCTTTTTTCATTGCCTCTCCTCTACAAGGTTTTGCAAAACTTTTCCTTTCCAGAGACATTTGCCCAACTTTCTTGTGCTTAGTGGTGATGTCACTGGCTGTTTTCCTCCACCTTTATCCGACTTTTATTTCCTGCTTCTTCATTGTTTTAATTAATATGTAGGTCGCGTTGAGTACTATGAAAAGCAGGCTAGAAATTTACCCAGTCGAACAAATAAAATACACTGAAGCCATGGGAGGAAAGGAAGGAGTTCTCGGTCGTTGCCTAGCAACCACAAGGCATGCAGTTTCAAACACTTCTTAATTATAGGAGCACTTTTTAATGACAGTTTTATTTATTTATTACATTGTAATCCTGTGCTTCCTCCCAGAAGTTGAGGGCAGCGACTCCCCTCCTCCATTTTATCCTGCTAACAACCCTGCAAGGTAAGCTGGCCCAAAATCATCCAGTGACTTCCATGGAAAGCAGAGATTAGAAGCTGGGTCTTCCCGGACCTAGTCCAACACTCTAACTACTATGCATATGGTATATCAAGCATGCCTATAATCCTATAACATAATTCTCGTAGCGTGTTTCGGACGACGCACATTTATTCTGGTGCGCCTGCACGGGTGCACCAGGATAAAAAGTGCATGTTGGAACGCCGTCTCCAGAGGGCGCTGCTGGTGGCAGAGGGCCGGGCGAGTCTGCCTGGCCCTCTGCTGCCAGGCTACGTAGCCCAGTTGGAGGAGGAGGGCAGCGCAGGAAGAACGACATGCCTGCAAGCCCCAGTGAAGCCCAAACAACGGGGAGGGGGCAAAGCACCCGCCACCTCTGAGCCCCAGTGGAGCCGCACCGCACCCATCTTGGTGGAGCCAGGGCGTGATATGTCCCGGCTCCAGTGGGGTTCACAGGGCTACAGGTGCATCACCCCCTCCCTCTCAGCTCTCCCCAGACCCCCCTTGCCCCCCTACCTGTGAATCCTCCCCAGACCCCTCCTGTGTCTCAGCCCTCGCCAGACCCCCCCTTGCCCCCTATCTCCCAACCCCCCAGACCCCTCCTGCGTCTCAGCCCTCCCCAGACCCCCCTTGCCCCTCCACCTGCCAGCCTTCCTCTTTCAGCTCTCCCCAGACCCCCCTTGCCCCCTACCTGCAAATCCTCCCCAGATCTCTCCTGTCTCTCAGCTCTCCCCAGACCCCCCCTTGCCCCTCCCCCTGCCAGCCCTCCCCAGCACCGGCTTTCTAGAGCCCGTTGTATTTCTTTGCACACTGGGCTTTGTTTCTAGTGCTCCCATAAATAAGTAAAGCAAGAAGTAGCTGGAGCATGGATTTTGCAGGCAAAGGGCTTGCTTACCCCCATCGCCAGCTCAGGATGTTGGCTGGCAGTGTGACCCTGGCAGCAAGAAACAGTTGGCAACAGTGCCCTGAAAAGAGATTCTGGTGGTTTAATGAGCAAGACACAGTTCTAGTAGCATTTTAAAGAACAATAATGTATTTTAATGTATTTTTAACTGTGTTCTAACTTTGTTTTTACTTGTTTTTTTGATATTTTACATTGTAAACCACCTTGTGCACTTTTGGAGGAAAGGTGGCTAATAAATATTTGAAACAAGCAAGCAAGATTTCCAGGGTATAAGCTTTCGAGAGTCAAAGCTCTCTTCATCAGATACAAGTAGGAATATATCCTCCATCTGACAAAGAGAGCTGTGGTTCTCAAAAGGTTATGCTATAATAAAGTTGGTTAGTCTTAAAGGACTCTCTACTATTTTGCAACTACAGACTAACACGGCTAACTCCCCTGGAAGTTAGCTCTTATATCTGGAAGTGCTCTGGAAGTGCTCTTATATCTTAGTCAGAAGGTGGGAAGGGTGATACAAAGAAAGAATCCAGAAGTTGAGGTACAATACAAGATATAATCAGCTTGATTAGAGCAGGGAAGAAATTCTTAGGGGTAGGAAATGCAGAAAATCAGTATCTGTCGTGAGATAAAAAATCCCATGTCCCTGTTCAGACCTGGGGGGATCCATTGTTCTGATTCTGAATTTGTGAATGAACTCAAGTTCAGAAATCTCACATTGTAATCTCCCTTGGGTAGTTTAATTGTGCTGCCCTTAAGATACGCCAAAGCTCACAACAACTGATTTCACATTCAGCTTGTTCAATGTTCAGGATACCACATGGAGGAAAGGTGGTTTGTCTTTCTCTGTGTGGCTGTAAGTGGGCACGTGCAACTGCTGGATTCCAAAAAGGGAGTCGTTAGCGATGGGGAAATGAGGCTACAGTGTGCAGAAAGAGGTTAGGAGCTCAGTGTTTTCACTGTGAGAAACTCTCGGGAGGCTGATGAGAGAAACATGTTTCAACAAGAACGGTTATTCATTTTGCAGCTGAGTCATACAGCCAGATTTCTTTTTCTTGTCAGCTCTTTTTTAAAAAAAAAAAAATTAGGTGAGAAGATACAAGGAGAAAGTCCCAAGCCCAGAAAAATTACATCATGGGTGGAGGGGGCAAAGAAAAGGGGAAGAAAGGGAATAGACCGATGGGAAGCTGAAAGTGATGGACAGAACTGGAAAAACATGAAAGGTCTCACGCCTTTAAAGCGAACCTGATGGTGACAACCCTCTCTTTGATCTGCAGCAATGAGCAAGCGATCACGTTGAGAGCCAGCATGGTGTACTGGTTACAGTCGCGGCCTAGCAAGATTTGAATCCAGTGGCTCTTTAAACTAGATTTGGGGAGACTCAGATTTCGATCTTTGCTTTGCCACGAAGCTTGCTGAGCAACCTGGGGCCGCTCTCCCACACTCGGTCTAACCTACCTCACAGGATCGCTCGGAGGATAAAATGGGAAAGAACTATGCATGGAGCACTGAGTTTCTTGTAGGCAGGGCTTTTTTTCTGGGAAAAGAGGTGGTGGAACTCAGTGGGTTGCCCTCGGAGAAAATCATCACATGGCTGGTGGCTCCGCCCCCTGATCTCCAGACAGAGGGGAGTGTAGATTGCCCTCCGCGCTGCTTAGCGGCGTGGAGGGCCATCTAAGATCCCCTCTGTCTGGAGATCAAGGGGCGGGGCCACCAGCCATGTGACCATTTTCAGGAGGGTTCAGAACTCCGTTCCACCGCGTTCCTGCTGAAAAAAAGCCCTGCTTGTAGGAATGCACTACCTGGATGGCCCAGGCTATCCCTATCTTGTCAGAACTTGGATAATAAACAGGGTTGACCCTGATTGGTACTTGGATGGGAGATCACCAAGGGAATCCAGAATCACTACACTGAGGCAGGCATTGGCAAGCCACTTCTGTGTGTCTCTTGCTTTGAAAACCCTGTGGGGTTGCTGTAAGACAGGTGGGACTTGACAGCACTTTACACACACGTTAACGTTTGATTTCTTCCTGATTTTGGACTTCTGAATTACCTGATTTTGTTTCTATAGAGGAAGAGGTGCACAGAGGAACCGAACTATTCAAAAAGGCTTTTTACTCAAATGGGAGGGCTGTATTGTAGGGAGGGCATCTCAGATGCTTCGCTAATGAGTTAGGACCATAGACTTCGACTTCGTCACTATATTGCCTTACATATTATTTGTTGCTTTAAATATGTACTCCTATGTACCACCTGTGCTCCGTGTTGTCTAATGTTAGTCCTAGAATTATGTTCTGTTTCAGTATTTTTTCTACTCTGTATTGGATTCTTGCTAATGCTATGTCTTTTAAACTTGTATCTATTTACCCTATGGCATTGTTTATGAAAATGTCCTTGATACTGTATTGAAATGGACTCGATACTGATTGTACTGATCTCATACTGTGTAATCTGCCTTGAGTCTCAATGAGAAAGGCAGACTACAAATAACATAAATGAATGAATGAATGAATAAAATTAGGGATCCTCCATCGTTCCATTCTTTATTTCTGAATTCTGTACTGCACACAGTGCTTACACAGTCAGCCTTTCAGTTTTTTTGCTCCATTTGCAGGTTCCCCCCTCTTCTGCAATAATATGACATTGAGAACCACAGTTCTCTTCATCAGATGCATGTGACAAAGAGAGCTGTGATTCTTGAAAGCTTATGATACAATAAAGTTGGTTAGTCTTAAAGGTGCTACTGGACTCTACTATTTTGTGACTACAGACTAACACGGCTAACTCCTCTGGATCTATGATGCTGAGATTGCTTTTTGCCCTGATTTACCAATACACATGTAGTACTGCAAAGATTAAATCCTGGTGTAAATGCAAGGAAAGAATGGGAAGCCTGCTGCCACATGTGGCCATTCAATTTATGGAGATCATTTTAGAAACCGGAATTAAGGGGGAGCAGAATTTAGGACACAGTGAAATTATAGAAGAACAGAATCAAGAAAATCTGTGAATCCTTCGCTCTATGCTGTAAAAAAATTAGCTGCCCATTCCTTCCTATCACACTTCTGTGGTAGGCATAGGAGCACTGATCGGGACTGGAAAAAGTTCCAGGTAGGGACATGACTTAAATATGACATCGGTGAAGCCAAAGAACTCACCTGTCGACCTCTGCAGTCACATGATGTCTTGTTTCAACTGGGCTGCAAAGCAGCTCTGCGGGAGACATAACTGTTTGGCATGGGTGGTAACCCAGTTGCAATGAGATGCCGGCTGAATGCAAAATCCCTGAGTGTGTATGCTCATGTTTAAATCAGGCCTGATACTGCTGCAAATAAGAAGCATCCATGCAAGCCAGACCCTGTGCATCTCTACTTAGAAGGACGTATCACAGCATTCCAGAGGATTTAGTCCATAGTAACTGGACATAGCACCCTGAATAGCCCAGCTTGGCCCAAACTCATCAGTGCATGGGAGCTAAGCAGGAGCAGCCACATTCAGCGCCTGGATGTACCGAGGAACACTGAGGTTACTACATGGAGGAAGGCAATGGCAAGCCACCTCTGCTCATTTCCGGCCTTGAACACCCTACGGTTGGGGACAGCATGAGTCAATTGCGACTCACTGGCACATTCTTCAATTTGACATCGGAATACAAATTTAGGGCTGCCTTATTTTGTCCAAAAATTAGACCTGTAACTCTAGACGGGGTTTGGAGACCAGTTTGGTATAAATCAAGAAGATACAAATCAAAATAGTAAGGTATGGTTGTTGGGGGTTTTCCGGGCTGTATTGCCGTGGTCTTGGCATTGTAGTTCCTGACGTACTGATAGTCCTGACGTCCTGATAGTAAGGTATGTTTGGGGCAATTTCAGGACTACAGCTTTGTGATCATTCACTGAAAGTGAAAAATAGAATTGGTTCAAAATAGGAATGTTTGAAGCAGGCTTGGTGTAAAGAGAATTGCCAACAGCCACGTATAAAAATGTCCTGTCACTAATAGAGGTTTAATGTCTGGAAGTGAGCAACTTGAAGCTTTTCGTGGCATGCAGGTAAATATCACCTAGTAAATAATATCTCTATTAAAGGCCAGGAGATTTTATTCTCCAGGGCGATGGAACCCCTAGGTATAAATCACAGAGGAATATTAGGAATGTAATCTGAGGGCCAAGCTACACACGATGAATGACACTTGAACGGCAAGTGTATTTCTCCCTGTTCACTTGCCCTCCACTCAATCCACTTGCCGTTCAAGTGTCATTCGTCATGTGTAGCTTGGCCCTTAGGCACATTAATTAGGGAGTAAGTCCCCTTGGGCTCATTTACTTCTGTGTAAACATGCCTAAAATCAGGCTCTACAAGGGTATGATCAGTATGAAAATCAGGCGTAAATTGACCAGTTATACAAGGAGAAATCTTTGAGAGTGTTACCTTAATGGTGCACTCCTAAACATACTTACCTGAAAGGAATGTCAACTGGAAACAGAAGAGTTTATTAATTAGTTTATTAGAATATTGGTGCCCTGCATTTCCTCTTTACTCGAGGCAGGGTATAAAACTTTGAGAAAGCACTGCAAAGGTCACAAAAAGGAAGATTCAGTCAGGCCTGAGACATCACTAGTACCAGCCAGGGGGAAGTGCAGAGTTATGTGTGGAAACCAGGAGTCTGAGACCCAGAAGCAGAACTGCCAACTTCTTCAAGCAGAGTTCCTGTGCCCTTAATGCCACATTAAAAAACTTCAAGGAAAGTTTTGCCTTCTTCACTCTCCTTCCGCCTGACGGGCAACACTTCACCTGGTGAATTCCTGCTTGTCACACAACTGCGGACATCTCTGGGAGAAAAAGGAGATGGCGCATCTCTCAGGAAGAGGAGCCAAGTCCAGCATCTCAGAACTTCTTGCGTTGCTAGCCAGAAATTTAGGGTGTGCTTTTCATTCCTCCCTCAGCTAGGCTTGCCCAAGCTTGCCGAACAGCTTTCCTTTGATGAGAGCCGTTTCCACTTCAGGTGGCTTCTCAGGAGGTTTTTATGGGCCACTTTGTTAGCCTTTGTGAAACGCCAAAATGAGCTAGAAACGCAAGGTGAAGCAAGGACATTTTCTGTCTCCTTTGGAGCTACAACGCAGAGAACTTGACAATTCCTCTGGAATCAGAAGTGTAACTGTGCTTGTTGTCCCCAAGGAGGTGAAGCAGAAAAAGCTTTTCAGTCATTTAATCCTATCTAAGAAGTCTGTGTGGAGGAAGGAAGGAAGGAAGGAAGGAAGGAAGGAAGGAAGGAAGGAAGGAAGGAAGGAAGGAAGGAAGGAAGGAAGGAAGGAAGGAAGAAAGAAAGAAAGAAAGAAAGAAAGAAAGAAAGAAAGAAAGAAAGAAAGAAAGAAAGAAAGAAAGAAAGAAAGAAAGAAAGAAAGAAAGAAAGAAAGAAAGAAAGAAAACAAACTCAGGGCTACCACCAAAAATGGCAGTTCTGTGTTAAGGTCCCCTCTCTGTAAGCTAGTTCAATGTACATTTTGACCTGACATCAGTATACCCTACATCTCCTGGCTTGCATATGCAGGAGCTGCACGAGCAGTGGGAAAGAAAATCACAGTATAACCATTTCAGATCATGAGGCCAACTCAAATAGAGATTCTAAAGGGGGCAAAGTCAACACAGGGGCTGCTGTTTTCTGCAGCAGCTCCGTGGCCATTGCAATGTTTATTTCCTCCTACAAACAAGAAAAGAACTGTTGTTAGTGAGTCCAAATTTGGGACATTCAAAAATGTTTCTCCTCCCCCCAACCCTCAAAGACCTGAGAAAGAAAAAAATAGGCAAAAATAGGAGCCTGTCTTTTTTACTTCCTCAGCTAATATCAGCACAGGAGACTGAGTTCTAAAGGATGAAACACAGTGCAGGGAAAGATCACACCTCTATCTCCCCGTCCTCTTAAACCATAGGCCCCATCCTAACTGGGGAACCTCATAGTTGCAATTTACCTTTAAAAACTACTAGGAAGTTCTGATCATAGAGGACCACACCTGACTTAGCCCAAATTTGAAAGGCAAGGATTCGCTCTGATCAAGCACCCTCCAGAAATCATGACTTTGCAGTAATAAGCTATTGCTTACAACCGAGCAGAGTCATCAAACTAGCCAGGAAAATCCTATCCTGGAGGAAAATCAGAGGACTACATCAGTGCTTTTTCTCAAAGACACTTCTAAGATCTCTGAAAAGATGCCCAGCCAGCATTTGATGACCCAGGAAGCTTTATTTTCCTTCAGCTAAACTTTGCGAGATATTAAAGTCCTTGAGCGATTCCAACCAGATCTCTTATCTGTCCTGATGTGGAAAAACCAATCGCTCTGGTACAACCGGCTCCCAGCAAACAGGCCCAGAGCTGCAGCGGTTTGCATTAGGAGTTTCCAGAAACCATATAGCGGACCGTGGGAAGATCCACCCCAGAAGTGGCTGCCACAAAATGAATTCATTATTGGCTGCAGATAAGGATGCAACCGGTGATCCCTTACAGGTTCTATATTCAGCACCAAGTGGGATGGCTGGAGGATTTGCAAGGCCAGAGCAAGGGGGTGGGAAATTTCCCATCGGTTGAGTTGCCTGGGGCGTGGGGTTGCATCCTGCAGATCAATTCTCCTAATGGCAGAGCTTGCCTCTGGTGCCTTCTGCTGGTGCAAGAGGTTTGAGGGAAGGCTCCGTATCCTGCACCTACTGGATCTGATCTGCAGGACCCAAGACGGAAGGTTTTGACCTGCCTCTCTTCAGCTCTGCCATCTTCAGGGCTTCTGCTGCCTGGAAGTTCTCCCGTTGGGCCACTGATGCCAGGAAATCCCTCCTAGACTATCAGTTCAGGGCCTGAATCTTTTGGTTTTACAGGCTGCTCTCCTCTCCTGCTGAAACCAACCATATTTTTATCCTCCCTTTAAAGAGCTCAGAGACCCCCGTGTGGTACTTCTTTCCCCACCCCTCTCAATTTGTCCTCACAACAACCCTGTGGGAAGGGGGGTCGGTTAAGCTGAGAGAGCCCACTTGCGAGGAGGGTGAGATAAAAATCGAATAAATAACAACAACAGCAATGATGATGACGATGACAACAACAACAATAATAATAGTGTATCACTGGCCCAAGGTCACTCGGCCTGCTTCATGACTGACTAAGGATTTGAACTCTGAACCCCTTGGTCTTAATCTGACATGCCAGCCACTGGCTTTCAGTTGAATTCCACCTAACTGCATTTGCACACGCTGTTCTTCCATTAGCCCTGTCTCTGTGGCCCTCTGCTGTCCTTTTTGCTACCTCTTTTGCTTTGGAAATTCAGATTGTGAGCCCCTTGGGGCAGAGACCTATCCTTGTGCTTGTTTACTCTGTAAGGTGCCCTGACACTACTGGAGTGATATAATAATAAACATAAGAAGGCAGAGGAAAATGTGTGGAGAACCCAAACCTCTGGAAATGTGCCCGGTGCTTTCCAGCCTAAACTACTCCCCACTCACCCCAACTCTCCCCGGCCCAACCAAGAGTGAAAAGCCTTCGTAGTGCTGCCACCAGCTGGTCTTCCCAGGTAGCAGCAGGACTTATTTTAAGCCTCCTACCTACACAAGAAGCAGAAACAATCCCAGCATCATAAACTGAACCAACCTGATATGCAGGACTGTCATTCTGTATAGACAAGAAGAATGTGAAAAGATCCCAGAGGAAGACTTCAGTAATAACTATGAGAAGGAGGAGACAGCAGTGGGCTAAGGATGAGAGAAGTTCTCTGCTACAGAACTTCTGGGGGTCAAGTTAATATCTAGACAGGGAAGGGAGGCTTTCCAGGCCCACTGGCAAACTCTGTTGCCTGACGCCACTCAGAGTGGCAACAGGAATGGATCAAATAGGAGGTGATGAGAAAGGCCTATAAGTCAGTTTGTTGTAGTGGTTAAGAGCACGGGACTCTAATCTGGAGACCTGGGTTTGATTCCCCACTCCTCCGCTAGAAGCCAGCTGGGTGACCGTGTCACAGCTCTCTCAGAGCTCTCTCAGCCCCACCCACCTCACAGGGTGATTATTGTTGTGGGGATAATAATAACATACTTTGTAAACTGCTCTGAGTGGGCATTAACTTGTCCTGAAGGGCGGTATATAAATCAAATGTTGTTGTTGTTGTTGTTATAAGTGAGACCCTGAGGAATCACTGCCAGTCACAGTAGGCAGTGCTGACCGTGATGGACCAATGGTTTGACTCCATAGATGAAAGCGTCTTGTGCAGATGGGCCACTCGGTTGACTTTGTCTAAGATTCCTTAGAGTTCCCGTTCTGGCCAGATACTTGGGGAAATGAGGAAGGGCTTGGGGGCATGACAGGAACAAGCCTGGTGCACTTCCCTCAAGGCAGTGTTTGGTCTCACACCTTCTGGCGTTCTGGGAACAAACGGATGGATCTGCAAGGAAGTCCTACTGCTTGCATAGTGGTAGATCAAGATACATAGCTGTGTTCATCTGTGTGCAGCAGTAGAAAAGCGCAAAAGAGTCCAGAAGCACCTATAAGATTAACAATATTTGTAGTAGGGTATGAGCTTCTGGGAGTCACAACTAGAGATGAGCACGAACTGGGGGAAAACGAACCATGTGGTTCATGGTTCATCAAATTTCACAAACGACAAACCACGAACTTTCATGAACCTGCCCCTGGTTCACGAACCGGTTCGTTTGGTTTGTGAAAACGTCACATCCAGGTCAGAAAATCACCACTTCTGGGCCAGCTGAAGGTCACTTCCGGGCCAGCAGAAGTTCACTTCCAGATCAGCAGAAGGTCTGCAGGAAGTCCATCCCCTGTTGCCTAGGACACTGATAGATTGGCACCAGGCTGTCTGCAGTGATGAAACAAAAAACGAACCCAATGAACCAGCCTAAGAGTTCGTGGCAGTTCGTCAGAAATGGGATCTGATGAACCATGGTTCGCGAACCACGAACCAGCCTGGTTCATGCTTAATTTTGGTTCATATTTCGGTTTGTGCCCATCTCTAGTCACAACTCACTTCTTCAGATATCTGAAGAAATGAGCTGTAACTCCCGAAAGTTCATACGCTACCACAAATTTTGTTAGTTTGCATAGGATTTGTCTTGCTGGGAGGGAGTTGAAAAAGTTTGCTTTGGAAGACACCCCCCCTCCAGATCTTGGCTGTGCCACCCAGTTGCTTGATTGCTTTGGCCCATGTCCACTGACTCCATGTGTGAACGTTAGCTGATGCAGTCTGTTCATCTAATTACAATTAACTTAAAAGCTGCGTCAAGTCCAAACGCAGCCCAGCATAGCATCATGGGGCTGGCTGACTCCCAGGGAGTGCATGCTGGGCTAGCCCCAGGGCGCCGATGGCCTACATGCAGCAAGGCTGAGCTTGCAACCGTGTGTTCACAGCTCCACCCAGACCCCCTGCGTCTTCTCAGGGGTTCTCCCTCCCCCTGCTTGGCTGTGAGGAGGGGCTGGGATAAGAAGGGAATGAACAGGGCCAAGATGGAAAAGTTTACCAGGACCCAGGGTCCAAAATGAGTCCTCGGAACCAGACTGGATCCCAGATTAGCCAGGGATCCTGGAGATTTTGTGCCTTCCTGTGGGCTTTGAGCGGGGATCAATGGGGGAGTGGTAAGGAGGTAGTTGTTGTGAATTTCCTGCATTGTGCATGGGGTTGGACTAGATGACCTTTGGATTCCC